>NC_090439.1:235292885-235595778 GCF_031143425.1 Pleurodeles waltl
TTTCTAACTCTCACTATTTTCTAATAGTCCCAGCGACCCTCTACAAGGTCACATAGGTTTGGGGTCCATTCGTGGTTCGCATTCCACTTTTGGAGTATATGGTTTGTGTTGCCCCTATCCCTATGTTTCCCCATTGCATCCTATTGTAACTATACATTGTTTGCACTGTTTTCTAAGACTATACTGCATATTTTTGCTATTGTGTATATATATCTTGTGTATATTTCCTATCCTCTCACTGAGGGTACACTCTAAGATACTTTGGCATATTGTCATAAAAATAAAGTACCTTTATTTTTAGTATAACTGTGTATTGTGTTTTCTTATGATATTGTGCATATGACACTAAGTGGTACTGTAGTAGCTTCACACGTCTCCTAGTTCAGCCTAAGCTGCTCTGCTAAGCTACCATTATCTATCAGCCTAAGCTGCTAGACACCCTATACACTAATAAGGGATAACTGGGCCTGGTGCAAGGTGCAAGTACCCCTTGGTACTCACTACAAGCCAGTCCAGCCTCCTACATTGGTTGTGCAGTGGTGGGATAAGTGCTTGAGACTACTTACCACTCTTGTCATTGTACTTTTCATAAGAGAAAAATATACAAAACAAGGTCAGTGTATATACACAAAGCCAAAAAGTTTTGCATTTCCTCTTTTCACTCTTTTCTAAGTGCTGAAAAGTACTTCTAAACTTTCAAAAAGTTCTTAAAAGTTTAAAAAGTTTTTTCTGTCTTTCCAAAAAGTTCTGAAAACTTTTTTCTCTTTTTCTATCACTTTAACTCTCTCTAAAAATGTCTGGCACAGGCCAAAGTGTTGATCTGTCCAAACTTGCATATGACAACCTTAGCTGGAAAAGAGCAAGGAGTCTCTGTATAGAGAGAGGTTTGAGTGTAGGGAAGAATCCTTCCTTGGAACTGTTACTTAACATGCTTAGAGAACAGGATAAGGCCATAGGTGCCCCATCTGTTGAAAAAGTACCTAATAGTTCCCAATCTGATTCAGGGACTCCCCCAGGAAAAGATTCAGGAAAGAAACTTCCTAGCCTGCCCATTACTAGACAATCTAGCATAGATGGTAATGATGATGAGCCACACCAAATAAATAGTGTTGTCTCACATCATAGCAAAAGCATTTATTCTCACCATACTGGTAGTAATGTTTCTGTAAACCAAGCTGTTAGGGTGCCTTCTGTAAGGGACAGGTCTCCTTCTGTTCATTCCCATCATAGCTCTGTTTCTAGAAATGTCCCTCCCACCAACCCTGATGACAGAATGTTAGAGAGGGAACTCAATAAGTTGAGGGTGGAACAAACCAGACTGAAGCTTAAAAAGCAACAGCTGGATTTGGATAGACAGTCTTTTGAATTAGAGAAGGAAAGACAGAAGTTGGGTTTAGATACCCATGGTGGCAGCAGCAGTTTTCCCCATAGTCATCCTGCAAAAGAGCATGATTCCAGGAATCTGCACAAGATAGTTCCCCCATATAAGGAGGGGGATGACATTAACAAGTGGTTTGCTGCACTTGAGAGGGCCTGTGTTGTACAGGATGTCCCTCAAAGGCAGTGGGCTGCTATCCTATGGCTATCATTTAGTGGAAAAGGTAGGGATAGGCTCCTTACTGTGAAAGAAAATGATGCTAATCATTTCCAAGTTCTTAAGAATGCACTCCTGGATGGTTATGGCTTAACCACTGAACAGTACAGGATAAAGTTCAGAGAGACCAAAAAGGAGTCTTCACAAGACTGGGTTGATTTCATTGACCAGGCAGTGAAGGCCTTGGAGGGGTGGTTACATGGCAGTAAAGTTACTGATTATGACAGCCTGTATAACTTGATCCTGAGAGAGCATATTCTTAATAATTGTGTGTCTGATTTGTTGCACCAGTACTTGGTGGACTCTGATCTGACCTCTCCCCAAGAATTGGGAAAGAAGGCAGACAAATGGGTCAGAACAAGAGTGAACAGAAAAGTTCATACAGGGGGTGACATAGATGGCAACAAAAAGAAGGATGGTAAGTCTTCTGACAAGGGTGGGGACAAATCTAAAAATGAGTCTTCATCAGGCCGACAAAAACACTCTGGTGGGGGTGGTGGGCCCAAATCCTCTTTTAATCAGAACAAGGAAAAGAAACCATGGTGCTATTTATGTAAAATAAAAGGCCATTGGACAACAGATCCCAGTTGTCCAAAGAAAGGCACCACTGCTCCTACCACTACAACCCCTACTGCTACACCTAGTGTCCCTACTAATAGCAGTGGTGGTGGGAGCAAACCTACTAATAGCCAAACCAAGGGAGTAGCTGGGCTCACTTTTGGTAACTTAGTTGGGGTTGGTCTGATTAGGGAGACCACAGAGGCTACTTTAGTCTCTGAAGGGGCTATTGATTTAGCCACTTTGGTTGCTTGCCCCCATAACTTGGAGAAGTACAAGCAACTAACCCTAATAAATGGTGTTGAGGTCCACGCCTACAGGGACACAGGTGCCAGTGTCACAATGGTGATTGAGAAACTGGTGCACCCTGAACAACACATACTTGGACACCAGTACCAAGTAACCGATGCTCACAACATAACACAAAGCCACCCCATGGCTGTTGTAAATCTCAACTGGGGGGGGGGTAACTGGTCCAAAGAAAGTTGTGGTAGCTTCAGATTTACCTGTAGACTGTCTATTAGGGAATGATTTGGAGACATCAGCTTGGTCAGATGTGGAGTTGGAGGCCCATGCAGCAATGCTGGGCATCCCAGGGCATATTTTTGCTTTGACAAGGGCTCAGGCCAAAAAGCAAAAAGGACAGGGAAGCTTGGATCCTGGAACAATGGACCAAGTGCTCCCTTAAGCTAGGGCTAGTAGAAGCAAACCACTTCCTACTATCCCTCCCTCTACAGTGGATTCAACTTCTGAGGAAGAAGAATTCCCTCCCTGTGCAGAACCTACACCAGAGGAGCTGGAAGCAGACACTGCTGAGCTTTTGGGTGAAGGGGGGCCTGCCAGAGAGGAGCTGAGTGTGGCACAGCAAACCTGTCCCACATTAGAGGGTCTCAGACAGCAAGCTGTCAAACAGGCTAATGGGGATGTCAGTGACTCTCACAGAGTTTACTGGGAGGACAACCTCTTGTACACTGAGCATAGGGATCCTAAACCTGGAGCTGCCAGGAGATTAGTGATTCCTCAGGAGTACAGAAAGTTCCTCCTAACACTGGCACATGACATTCCCTTAGCTGGGCATCTAGGACAAATGAAAACTTGGGACAGGCTTGTTCCCCTGTTTCATTGGCCTAGGATGTCTGAGGACACAAAGGAATTTTGTAAGTCCTGTGAAACCTGTCAAGCCAGTGGCAAGACAGGTGGCACCCCAAAGGCACCCCTTATCCCACTGCCTGTGGTGGGGGTTCCCTTTGAAAGGGTAGGGGTTGACATAGTTGGCCCCCTTGACCCTCCTACTGCTTCAGGCAATAGGTTTATCTTAGTGGTAGTGGACCATGCCACAAGATATCCTGAAGCTATTCCTTTAAGGACCACTACAGCACCTGCAGTGGCAAAGGCCCTCCCGGGAATATTTTCCAAGGTGGGCTTCCCAAAGGAAGTAGTATCAGACAGAGGAAGCAATTTCATGTCTGCATACTTAAAGGCCATGTGGAAGGAGTGTGGTGTAACGTACAAGTTCAAAACACCCTATCATCCACAAACAAATGGACTGGCGGAGAGATTTAATAAAACTCTCAAAGGCATGATTATGGGTCTCCCTGAAAAACTCCGCAGGAGATGGGATATCCTTCTACCATGCCTCCTTTTTGCCTACAGGGAGGTACCCCAGAAAGGAGTGGGCTTCAGCCCCTTTGAACTTCTTTTTGGACACCCTGTTAGGGGTCCACTCACACTTGTAAAGGAGGGTTGGGAACAACCTTTAAAAGCTCCTGAGCAGGATATTGTGGATTATTTACTTGGCCTCAGATCAAGGATGGCTGAGTACATGAAAAAGGCCAGTAAAAACCTTCAGGCCAGCCAAGAGCTCCAGAAGCAATGGCATGATCAGAAGGCTGTTTTGGTTCAGTACCAACCAGGGCAGAAAGTGTGGGTCTTGGAGCCTGTGGCCCCAAGAGCACTCCAAGATAAATGGAGTGGTCCCCACACAATTGTTGAAAAGAAGGGAGAAGTCACCTATTTAGTTGACTTAGGCACTGCCAGGAGTCCCCTTAGGGTGCTCCATGTCAACCGCCTGAAACCCTACTATGACAGGGCTGATCTCACCCTGCTCATGGCAACTGATGAGGGACAGGAAGAAGACAGTGATCCTCTACCTGATCTCTTCTCTTCCACAGAACAAGATGCTCTTGTGGAAGGTGTAGTTTTGGCTGATTGTCTTACTGCTGAGCAGAAAGAAAATTGCATAAATCTCCTAGGACAATTTTCAGAACTCTTCTCTACTGTGCCAGGCACCACTTCTTGGTGTGAGCACACTATAGATACTGGAGACAGTTTACCTGTCAAAAGTAAGATCTATAGGCAGCCTGACCATGTCAGGGACTGCATAAAGCAAGAAGTTCAGAAAATGTTGGAACTAGGAGTGGTTTAGCACTCTGACAGTCCATGGGCTTCTCCTGTGGTACTGGTACCAAAACCCAATTCTAAAGATGGAAAGAAGGAAATGCGGTTTTGTGTAGACTATAGAGGTCTCAACTTGGTAACCAAAACTGATGCTCACCCTATACCCAGGGCAGATGAGCTCATAGATACACTGGCATCTGCCAAGTATCTAAGCACTTTTGATTTGACTGCAGGGTATTGGCAGATCAAATTGTCAGAAGATGCTAAACCTAAGACTGCATTTTCTACCATTGGAGGACATTACCAGTTTACTGTAATGCCTTTTGGTTTGAAAAATGCACCTGCCACTTTTCAGAGGTTGGTGAACACAGTCCTGCAAGGGCTGGAAGCTTTCAGTGCAGCATATTTGGACGATATAGCTGTCTTTAGCTCCAGCTGGGATGATCACCTGGTCCACCTATGGAAAGTTTTGGAGGCTCTGCAAAAGGCAGGCCTCACTATCAAGGCTTCAAAGTGCCAGATAGGGCAGGGTAAGGTGGTTTATCTGGGACACCTTGTTGGTGGGGAACAGATTGCACCACTTCAGGGGAAAATCCAAACTATTATTGATTGGGTTCCCCCTACCACTCAGACTCAGGTGAGAGCCTTCCTAGGCCTCACTGGGTATTACAGGAGGTTCATTAAGAACTATGGCTCCATTGCAGCCCCTCTTAATGACCTCACATCCAAAAAAATGCCTAAAAAGGTATTATGGACAGCAAACTGTCAGAAAGCTTTTGAGGAGCTGAAGCAGGCCATGTGCTCTGCACCTGTCCTGAAAAGCCCTTGTTACTCTAAAAAATTCTATGTCCAAACTGATGCATCTGAATTAGGAGTAGGGGCAGTCCTATCACAACTTAATTCTGAGGGCCAGGATCAACCTGTTGCTTTTATTAGTAGGAGGTTGACCCCTAGAGAAAAGCGTTGGTCTGCCATTGAGAGGGAGGCCTTTGCTGTGGTCTGGGCTCTGAAGAAGTTGAGGCCATACCTGTTTGGCACTCACTTCATTGTTCAGACAGACCACAAACCTCTACTTTGGCTAAAACAAATGAAAGGTGAAAATCCTAAATTTTTGAGGTGGTCCATATCCCTACAAGGAATGGACTATACAGTGGAACATAGACCTGGGAGTAGCCACTCCAATGCAGATGGACTCTCCAGATATTTCCACTTAGACAATGAAGACTCATCAGGTCATGGCTAGTCTTATTGTCCTTCGTTTGGGGGGGGGGGGGTTGTGTAGGAAAGTACCATCTTGCCTGGCATGTTACCCCCATTTTTCACTGTATATATGTTGTTTTAGTTGTATGTGTCACTGGGACCCTGGTAACCCAGGGCCCCAGTGCTCATAAGTGTGCCTGAATGTGTTACCTGTGTAGTGACTAACTGTCTCACTGAGGCTCTGCTAACCAGAACCTCAGTGGTTATGCTCTCTCATTTCTTTCCAAATTGTCACTGACAGGCTAGTGACCATTTTTACCAATTTACATTGGCTTACTGGAACACCCTTATAATTCCCTAGTATATGGTACTGAGGTACCCAGGGTATTGGGGTTCCAGGAGATCCCTATGGGCTGCAGCATTTCTTGTGCCACCCATAGGGAGCTCTGACAATTCTTACACAGGCCTGCCACTGCAGCCTGAGTGAAATAACGTCCACGTTATCTCACAGCCATTTTACACTGCACTTAAGTAACTTATAAGTCACCTATATGTCTAACCTTTACCTGGTAAAGGTTAGGTGCAAAGTTACTTAGTGTGAGGGCACCCTGGCACTAGCCAAGGTGCCCCCACATTGTTCAGAGCCAATTCCCTGAACTTTGTGAGTGCGGGGACACCATTAAACGCGTGCACTACATATAGGTCACTACCTATATGTAGCTTCACAATGGTAACTCCGAATATGGCCATGTAACATGTCTATGATCATGGAATTGCCCCCTCTATGCCATCCTGGCATAGTTGGCACAATCCCATGATCCCAGTGGTCTGTAGCACAGACCCTGGTACTGCCAAACTGCCCTTCCTGGGGTTTCACTGCAGCTGCTGCTGCTGCCAACCCCTCAGACAGGCAGCTGCCCTCCTGGGGTCCAGCCAGGCCTGGCCCAGGATGGCAGAACAAAGAACTTCCCCTGAGAGAGGGTGTGACACCCTCTCCCTTTGGAAAATGGTGTGAAGGCAGGGGAGGAGTAGCCTCCCCCAGCCTCTGGAAATGCTTTCTTGGGCACAGATGTGCCCAATTCTGCATAATCCAGTCTACACTGGTTCAGGGACCCCTTAGCCCCTGCTCTGGCGTGAAACTGGACAAAGGAAAGGGGAGTGACCACTCCCCTGACCTGCACCTCCCCTGGGAGGTGTCCAGAGCTCCTCCAGTGTGCTCCAGACCTCTGCCATCTTGGAAACAGAGGTGCTGCTGGCACACTGGACTGCTCTGAGTGGCCAGTGCCACCAGGTGACGTCAGAGACTCCTGCTGATAGGCTCCTTCAGGTGTTAGTAGCCTATCCTCTCTCCTAGGTAGCCAAACCCTCTTTTCTGGCTATTTAGGGTCTCTGTCTCTGGGGAAACTTCAGATAACGAATGCATGAGCTCAGCCGAGTTCCTCTGCATCTCTCTCTTCACCTTCTGATAAGGAATCGACTGCTGACCGCGCTGGAAGCCTGCAAACCTGCAACATAGTAGCAAAGACGACTACTGCAACTCTGTAACGCTGATCCTGCCGCCTTCTCGACTGTTTTCCTGCTTGTGCATGCTGTGGGGGTAGTCTGCCTCCTCTCTGTACCAGAAGCTCCAAAGAAATCTCCTGTGGGTCGACGGAATCTTCCCCCTGCAACCGCAGGCACCAAAAAGCTGCATTACCGGTCCCTTGGGTCTCCTCTCAGCACGACGAGCGAGGTCCCTCGAATCCAGCGACTCTGTCCAAGTGACCCCCACAGTCCAGTGACTCTTCAGCCCAAGTTTGGTGGAGGTAAATCCTTGCCTCACCTCGCTGGGCTGCATTGCTGGGAACCGCGACTTTGGAGCTACTCTGGCCCCTGTGCACTTCCGGCGGAAATCCTTTGTGCACAGCCAAGCCTGGGTCCACGGCACTCTAACCTGCATTGCACGACTTTCTAAGTTGGTCTCCGGCGACGTGGGACTCCTTTGTGCAACTTCGGCAAGCACCGTTTCACGCATCCTCGTAGTGCCTGTTTCTGGCACTTCTCCGGGTGCTACCTGCTTCAGTGAGGGCTCTTTGTCTTGCTCGACGTCCCCTCTCTCTTCAGGTCCAATTTGCGACCTCCTGGTCCCTCCTGGGCCCCAGCAGCGTCCAAAAATGCCAAACGCACGATTTGCAGCTAGCAAGGCTTGTTGGCGTTCTTTCAGCGGGAAAACACTTCTGCACGACTCTCCACGGCGAGAGGGATCGGTCCACTAAAGGGGAAGTCTCTAGCCCTTTTCGTTCCTGCAGAAACCTCAGCTTCTTCTGTCCAGTCGAAGCTTCTTTGCACCCGCAGCTGGCATTTCCTGGGCATCTGCCCATCTCCGACTTGCTTGTGACTTTTGGACTTGGTCCCCTTGTTCCACAGGTACCCTAGATTGGAAATCCACAGTTGTTGCATTGCTGGTTTGTGTCTTTCCTGCATTATTCCTCTAACACGACTACTTTGTCCTTAGGGGAACTTTAGTGCACTTTGCACTCACTTTTCAGGGTCTTGGGAAGGGTTATTTTTCTAACTCTCACTATTTTCTAATAGTCCCAGCGACCCTCTACAAGGTCACATAGGTTTGGGGTCCATTCGTGGTTCGCATTCCACTTTTGGAGTATATGGTTTGTGTTGCCCCTATCCCTATGTTTCCCCATTGCATCCTATTGTAACTATACATTGTTTGCACTGTTTTCTAAGACTATACTGCATATTTTTGCTATTGTGTATATATATCTTGTGTATATTTCCTATCCTCTCACTGAGGGTACACTCTAAGATACTTTGGCATATTGTCATAAAAATAAAGTACCTTTATTTTTAGTATAACTGTGTATTGTGTTTTCTTATGATATTGTGCATATGACACTAAGTGGTACAGTAGTAGCTTCACACGTCTCCTAGTTCAGCCTAAGCTGCTCTGCTAAGCTACCATTATCTATCAGCCTAAGCTGCTAGACACCCTATACACTAATAAGGGATAACTGGGCCTGGTGCAAGGTGCAAGTACCCCTTGATACTCACTACAAGCCAGTCCAGCCTCCTACACCTAGTATATGGTACTGAGGTACCCAGGGTATTGGTGTTCCAGGAGATCCCTATGGGCTGCAGCATTTCTTTTGCCACCCATAGGGAGCTCTGACAATTCTTACACAGGCCTGCCACTGCAGCCTGAGTGAAATAACGTCCACGTTATTTCACAGCCATTTTACACTGCACTTAAGTAACTTATAAGTCACCTATATGTCTAACCTTTACCTGGTAAAGGTTAGGTGCAAAGTTACTTAGTGTGAGGGCACCCTGGCACTAGCCAAGGTGCCCCCACATTGTTCAGAGCCAATTCCCTGAACTTTGTGAGTGCGGGGACACCATTACACGCGTGCACTACATATAGGTCACTACCTATATGTAGCTTCACAATGGTAACTCCGAATATGGCCATGTAACATGTCTAAGATCATGGAATTGCCCCCTCTATGCCATCCTGCATTATTGGTACAATTCCATGATCCCAGTGGTCTGTAGCACAGACCCTGGTACTGCCAAACTGCCCTTCCTGGGGTTTCACTGCAGCTGCTGCTGCTGCCAACCCCTCAGACAGGCATCTGCCCTCCTGGGGTCCAGCCAGGCCTGGCCCAGGATGGCAGAACAAAGAACTTCCTCTGAGAGAGGGTGTGACACCCTCTCCCTTTGGAAAATGGTGTGAAGGCAGGGGAGGAGTAGCCTCCCCCAGCCTCTGGAAATGCTTTTTTGGGCACAGATGTGCCCAATTCTGCATAAGCCAGTCTACACCGGTTCAGGGACCCCTTAGCCCCTGCTCTGGCGCGAAACTGGACAAAGGAAAGGGGAGTGACCACTCCCCTGACCTGCACCTCCCCTGGGAGGTGTCCAGAGCTCCTCCAGTGTGCTCCAGACCTCTGCCATCTTGGAAACAGAGGTGCTGCTGGCACACTGGACTGCTCTGAGTGGCCAGTGCCACCAGGTGACGTCAGAGACTCCTTGTGATAGGCTCCTTCAGGTGTTGCTAGCCTATCCTCTCCCCTAGGTAGCCAAACCCTCTTTTCTGGCTATTTAGGGTCTCTGTCTCTGGGGAAACTTTAGATAACGAATGCAAGAGCTCATCCGAGTTCCTCTGCATCTCTCTCTTCACCTTCTGATAAGGAATCGACTGCTGACCGCGCTGGCAGCCTGCAAACCTGCAACATAGTAGCAAAGACGACTACTGCAACTCTGTAACGCTGATCCTGCCGCCTTCTCGACTGTTTTCCTGCTTGTGCATGCTGTGGGGGTAGTCTGCCTCCTCTCTGCACCAGAAGCTCCGAAGAAATCTCCCGTGGGTCAACGGAATCTTCCCCCTGCAACCGCAGGCACCAAAAAGCTGCATTACCGGTCCCTTGGGTCTCCTCTCAGCACGACGAGCGAGGTCCCTCGAATCCAGCAACTCTGTCCAAGTGACCCCCACAGTCCAGTGACTCTTCAGTCCAAGTTTGGTGGAGGTAAGTCCTTGCCTCACCTCGCTGGGCTGCATTGCTGGGAACCGCGACTTGTGCAGCTACTCCGGCCCCTGTGCACTTCCGGCGGAAATCCTTTGTGCACAGCCAAGCCTGGGTCCACGGCACTCTAACCTGCATTGCACGACTTTCTAAGTTGGTCTCCGGCGACGTGGGACTCCTTTGTGCAACTTCGGCAAGCACCGTTTCACGCATCCTTGTAGTGCCTGTTTCTGGCACTTCTCTGGGTGCTACCGGCTTCAGAGAGGGCTCCTTGTCTTGCTCGACATCCCCTCTCTCTGCTGGCCCAATTTGCGACCTCCTGGTCCCTCCTGGGCCTCAGCAGCGTCCAAAAACGCTAACCGCACAATTTGCAGCTAGCAAGGCTTGTTGGTGTTCTTTCGGCGGGAAAACACTTCTGCACGACTCTCCACGGCGAAAGGGATCCGTCCACCAAAGGGGAAGTCTCTAGCCCTTTTCGTTCTTGCAGAAACCTCAGCTTCTTCTGTCCAGTAGAAGCTTCTTTGCACCCGCAGCTGGCATTTCCTGGGCATTTGCCCATCTCCGACTTGCTTGTGACTTTTGGACTTGGTCCCCTTGTTCCACAGGTACCCTAGATTGGAAATCCACAGTTGTTGCATTGCTGGTTTGTGTCTTTCCTGCATTATTCCTCTAACACGACTTCTTTGTCCTTAGGGGAACTGTAGTGCACTTTGCACTCACTTTTCAGGGTCTTGGGGAGGGTTATTTTTCTAACTCTCACTATTTTCTAATAGTCCCAGCGACCCTCTACAAGGTCACATAGGTTTGGGGTCCATTCGTGGTTCGCATTCCACTTTTGGAGTATATGGCTTGTGTTGCCCCTATCCCTATGTTTCCCCATTGCATCCTATTGTAACTATACATTGTTTGCACTGTTTTCTAAGACTATACTGCATATTTTTGCTATTGTGTATATATATCTTGTGTATATTTCCTATCCTCTCACTGAGGGTACACTCTAAGATACTTTGGCATATTGTCATAAAAATAAAGTACCTTTATTTTTAGTATAACTGTGTATTGTGTTTCCTTATGATATTGTGCATATGACACTAGGTGGTACTGTAGTAGCTTCACAAGTCTCCTAGTTCAGCCTAAGCTGCTCTGCTAAGCTACCATTATCTATCAGCCTAAGCTGCTAGACACCCTATACACTAATAAGGGATAACTGGGCCTGGTGCAAGGTGCAAGTACCCCTTGGTACTCACTACAAGCCAGTCCAGCCTCCTACACACGCTTAGCGCGTGCCTAAGCTGTAGATATCTATGGAATTGGGTCCTGGTGAGTGAGTATCTCTGTTGAAGCTCCTCGAAGGACTGCATGTGGGGGCCCTCCCAGATGTCCCCTAATAGTGAAATGCCTATAAGGTCCCATTTTTGGAACCCCTCCAGTGCAAAGACCTCTCCCAGCCACGTTCTGTGCCACAGCGGGGTTCATTGTGTAAGACAGCGCCTCCAACCCGTTGCACTCTGTGCCACCTTCCAACCCATCAGTACCACTCTTGTCACCTCCGGGACCCTGCGAGGCAGGGGGTTACAATACAGCATCCTGAGTAGGCCATGGAAGCCCATCATAAGAAGTTCTAGTTGATGTGCAGGGTCGGACCAGCTTCCCCCATCCAGTCGTTAATCACCAGCAGGTGCATTGCTAGGTAATAAATATAAAGGTTGGACATCTCTTTGACAGGTGTTGAACGCCAGCTGGGGCCGGGTGTGATACCAAAGAAATTGCCGCGCTATTGAGTCAATTTCCTTAAACCACTGCTTGGGAATGGGGTAGGGTAGTTCTGGAGCAGGTAGAGGAACTGAGGTAGCACCATCATTTTATAGAGCGCTATCCTTCCCAGGATGTTGATGGGCAGGGTCTTCCATCTCTGGAGATCATCTTTGACCTTCTGAGTGAGCTGTAAAACATTAAGTGACCAGGCCATTACAGGCAGCAGAGCTATAGTTACTCCCAGACACGGGAAGCTGCTGCGTCTGATAGGGATGGCATTTTGCCAGCCGTAACAGTCCCTCGTGAGGTGCAATAGAACCAGCAGACATTTACTGGGGGTGAGCGTCAGGCCAGAGGCCTCAGAAAACAGTCCCAATAGCTGCAGCACCAGGGGTCTGCTGCTGGCTGGTTTGGCCAGGAACAAAAGTACATCATACGCATAAAGAGCCACCCGGTCTTCTCGTCTAGTGGGCCAAGACTGTAGGAAAGTACCATCTTGCCTGGCATGTTACCCCCATTTTTCACTGTATATATGTTGTTTTAGTTGTATGTGTCACTGGGACCCTGCTAGTCAGGGCCCCAGTGCTCATAAGTGTGCCTGAATGTGTTACCTGTGTTATGACTAACTGTCTCACTGAGGCTCTGCTAATCAGAACCTCAGTGGTTATGCTCTCTCATTTCTTTCAAATTGTCACTAACAGGCTAGTGACCAATTTTACCAATTTACATTGGCTTACTGGAACACCCTTATAATTCCCTAGTATATGGTACTGAGGTACCCAGGGTATTGGGGTTCTAGGAGATCCCTATGGGCTGCAGCATTTCTTTTGCCACCCATAGGGAGCTCTGACAATTCTTACACAGGCCTGCCACTGCAGCCTGAGTGAAATAACGTCCACGTTATTTCACAGCCATTTTACACTGCACTTAAGTAACTTATAAGTCACCTATATGTCTAACCTTTACCTGGTAAAGGTTGGGTGCTAAGTTACTTAGTGTGTGGGCACCCTGGCACTAGCCAAGGTGCCCCCACATTGTTCAGGGCCAATTCCCCGGACTTTGTGAGTGCGGGGACACCATTACACGCGTGCACTACATATAGGTCACTACCTATATGTAGCTTCACAATGGTAACTCCGAATATGGCCATGTAATATGTCTATGATCATGGAATTGCCCCCTCTATACCATCCTGGCATAGTTGGCACAATCCCATGATCCCAGTGGTCTGTAGCACAGACCCTGGTACTGCCAAACTGCCTTTCCCGGGGTTTCACTGCAGCTGCTGCTGCTGCCAACCCCTCAGACAGGCATCTGCCCTCCTGGGGTCCAGCCAGGCCTGGCCCACGATGGCAGAACAAAGGACTTCCTCAGAGAGAGGGTGTTACACCCTCTCCCTTTGGAAAATGGTGTGAAGGCAGGGGAGGAGTAGCCTCCCCCAGCCTCTGGAAATGCTTTCATGGGCACATTTGGTGCCCATTTCTGCATAAGCCAGTCTACACCGGTTCAGGGACCCCTTAGCCCTGCTCTGGCGCGAAACTGGACAAAGGAAAGGGGAGTGACCACTCCCCTGACCTATACCTCCCCTGGGAGGTGCCCAGAGCTCCTCCAGTGTGCTCCAGACCTCTGCCATCTTGGAAACAGAGGTGCTGCTGGCACACTGGACTGCTCTGAGTGGCCAGTGCCATCAGGTGACGTCAGAGACTCCTTCTAATAGGCTCCTTCAGGTGTTGCTAGCCTATCCTCTCTCCTAGGTAGCCAAACCCTATTTTCTGGCTATTTAGGGTCTCTGTCTCTTGGGATTCCTTAGATAACAAATGCAAGAGCTCATCCGAGTTCCTCTGCATCTCTCTCTTCACCTTCTGCCAAGGAATCGACTGCTGACCGCGCTGGAAGCCTGCAAAACTGCAACATAGTAGCAAAGACGACTACTGCAACTCTGTAACGCTGATCCAGCCGCCTTCTCGACTGCTTTCCTGGTGGTGCATGCTGTGGGGGTAGTCTGCCTCCTCTCTGCACTAGAAGCTCCGAAGAAATCTCCCGTGGGTCGACGGAATCGTCCCCCTGCAACCGCAGGCACCAAAGAACTGCATCACCGGTACCTTGGGTCTCCTCTCAGCGCGACGAGCGAGGTCCCTTGAATCCAGCAACTCTGTCCAAGTGACTCCCACAGTCCAGTGACTCTTCAGTCCAAGTTTGGTGGAGGTAAGTCCTTGCCTCCCCACGCCAGACTGCATTGTTGGGAACCGCGACTTTTGCAGCTACTCCGGCCTCCGTGCACTTCCGGCGGAAATCCTTTGTGCACAGTCCAGCCTGGGTCCACGGCACTCTAACCTGCATTGCACGACCTCCTAAGTTGTTCTCCGGTGACGTGGGACTCCTTTGTGCAACTTCGGGTGAGCACCGTTTCACGCATCCTCATAGTGCCTGTTTATGGCACTTCTCCAGGTGCTGCCTGCTGCTGAGAGGGCTCCTTGTCTTGCTCTACATCCCCTCTGTCCCCTGACGCAATTTGCGACATCCTGGTCCCTCCTGGGCCACAGCAGTATCCAAAAACACCAACCGCACAATTTGCAGCTAGCAAGGCTTGTTGGCGGTCTTTCGGCGGGAAAATACTTCTGCACGACTTTCCATGGCGTGAGGGATCCGTCCTCCAAAGGGGAAGTCTCTAGCCCTTGTCGTTCTTGCAGAAACCTATGCTTCTACTGTCCAGTAGCAGCATCTTTGCACCCACAGCTGGCATTTCCTGGGCATCTGCCCATCTCCGACTTGCTTGTGACTTTTGGACTTGGTCCCCTTGTTCCACAGGTACCCTCGACTGGAAATCCATCGTTGTTGCATTGTTGGTTTGTGTCTTTCCTGCAGAATTCCCCTATCACGACTTCTATGTCCTTTGGGGAACTTTAGTGCACTTTGCACTCACTTTTCAGGGTCTTGGGGTGGGCTATTTTTCTAACCCTCACTATTTTCTAATAGTCCCAGCGACCCTCTACAAGGTCACATAGGTTTGGGGTCCATTCGTGGTTCGCATTCCACTTTTGGAGTATATGGTTTGTGTTGCCCCTATCCCTATGTGTCTCCATTGCATCCTATTGTAACTATACATTGTTTGCACTGTTTTCTAATACTATTACTGCATATTTTGGTATTGTGTACATATATCTTGTGTATATTTGCTATCCTCATACTGAGGGTACTCACTGAGATACTTTTGGCATATTGTCATAAAAATAAAGTACCTTTATTTTTAGTATATCTGTGTATTGTGTTTTCTTATGATATTGTGCATATGACACTAAGTGGTACTGTAGGAGCTTCACTCGTCTCCTAGTTCAGCCTAAGCTGCTCTGCTAAGCTACCATTATCTATCAGCCTATGCTGCTAGACACCCTATACACTAATAAGGGATAACTGGGCCTGGTGCAAGGTGCAAGTACCCCTAGGTACTCACTACAAGCCAGTCCAGCTTCCTACAAAGACCAACCGTCAATCAAGGGGTCCTCGATTATAGGCTTTGCAAGAGCAGCTTAGGCTGAACTAGGAGTCATGCAAAGCTCCTACTATACCACTTATATCATATAGGTACTATATCATAAGAAAGACAATACTCATAGTTACTAAAAATAAAGGTACTTTATTTTAGTGAGAATGTGTCAAAAATATCTCAGAGGATATACTCCCTTAGGAGGTAAGTAAAATACAAAAAAATATACACACAAACCAAAATCAGGTAAGTAAAACAGTGAGAAAGTAGTGCAAACACTGTAGAATACAATAGGATGCAATAGGCCTAGGGGCAACACAAACCATATACTAAGAAAGTGGAATGCGAACCACAAATGGCTAGTGTAGTGCGTAGAGGGTTGCTGGGAGTGTAAGAATACACTAAGGGTGTCCAAGATACCCCACCCCAAAACCCTGGAAAGTAGGAGTAAAGTACTACTATTTTCCCAGAAACACACTAAACTCTTGATAGAGGATTTTGCAAAGACCACAACAGACTGCAAAGCACTGAAGATGGATTCCTGGACCTGAGGACCTGCAAAGGAAGGGGACCAAGTCCAAGAGTCGTGAAAGTGTCCGGGGGGGAGGAGCCCACTAAACCCCAGATTAAGGTGCAAAATGGCTGCCTCCTGCTGGAAGAAGCTGAAGATTCTGCAACAACGAAAGGTGTTACAAACTTCCTCTCTGTGCAGAAGATGTCCCACAGAGTGCTGGAGGATGCAGAGTAGTTTCTTTGGCAAAAGACTGCAAACAAGCCTTGCTAGCTGCAAGAGTCACAGTTGAAGAAAAAGGGTGCTGCCTGGGCCCAGGAAGGACCAGGATGTTGCCACTTGGGAGAGCAACGTAGGGAGCCCACACACAAGAGGGTAGCATCTCCAGAAGCACTTGAACACAGGTTCAAGAAGTCTGAATGCAGTGGTCGTCTCCACACTGAAAAAGAGGGTCCCACGAAGCTGGATTTCAACTCAGGGAGCTGAGCATTGTAGGGCAGAGTTCTGGGGTCCTGGGCTTGGCTGTGCAGGAAGGAAATTTTCACGGAAGCCCTAGTAGCTGCAGTTCACACGGTGCACAGGATTACTGTCTGGAGAGGGGATGCAAGGACTTACCTCCTCCAAATTTGGACAGTTGGACCACTGGACAGTCTGGGTCACTTGGGTCCACCACCTATGTCCCAGGGGCCATGCTCATCAGGATGAGAGGGGTCTCAGAGTACCGGTGACGCTGAAGTTTGGTGCCTGCTGGAGCAGGGGGAAGATTCCTGCCGACCCACGGGATATTTCTTCGTGGCTTCCAGTGCAGGATGACGGCAGGCAGCTCCTAAAGCGTGCACCACCAGGAAACAGTTGAGAAAGCTGGCAGGATTAGGCGCTACAATGTCGCTGGTAGTCTTCTTGCTACTTAGTTGCAGTTTTGTTGGTGTCCTGAAGCAGTCAGCGGTCGATCAGTGGCAGAAGTCGAAGGGAGAGGTGCAGAGGAACTCTGGTGAATTCTTGCAGGTCGTTATCTGAGGAAATGCCCACTGGAGAGACCCTAAATAGCCCTCAGAGGAGGATTGGCCACCTAGAGAGGTAAGCACCTATCAGGAGGGGTATCTGACGTCACCTGCTGCCACTGGCCACTCAGAGGCCTCCAGTGTGCCCTCTCAGAGGCCTCCAGTGTGCCCTCCCACCTCTTGATTCAAGATGGCAGAGTTCTGAGACACACTGGAGGAGCTCTGGGCACCATCCCTGGGGTGGTGACGGACAGCGGAGTGGTAACTCCCCTTTCCTTTGTCCAGTTTCGCGCCAGAGCAGGGACTAGGGCTTCCCTGAACCAGTGTAGACTGGCTTATGCAAGGAAGGCACCATCTGTGCCCTTCAAAGCATTTCCAGATGCTGGGAGAGGCTACACCCTCTCTCAGAGGAAATCCTTTGTTCTGCCTTCCTGGGACCGGCTGCCCAGACCCCAGGAGGGCTGAACCCTGTCTATGGGGTGGGAGCAGCGATAGCTGCAGAGAAAACCCCAGAGAGCTAGTTTGGCAGTACGGGGGGTCCAAGCTGGACCCCCGGGGATTCATGGAATTGGCTCCCCAATACCAAATTTGGCATGGGGGGACAATTCCATGATCTTAGACATGATGCATGGCCATATTCGGAGTTACCATTGCGAGGCTACATATAGGTATTGACCTCTAGTTAGTGCATGCGTGTAATGGCGTCCCCGCACTCACAAAGTCTGGGGAAATGGCCCTGAACTATGTGGGGCACCTTTGCTAGTGCAAGGGTGCCCTCACACTTAGTAACTTTGCACTCAGGCTGCAGTGGCAGTCCTGTGTAAAGGTTTGTCTGAGCTCCCTATGTGTGGCAAAAGAAAGGCTGTAGCCCATAGGGATCTCCTGGAACCCCAATGCCATTGGTACCTAGGTACTATATACCAGGGAATTATAAGGGTGTGCCAGTGTGCCAATTGAAATTGGAAAAAGTGGTCACTAGTCTATAGTGACAAATTTAAAGGCAGAGAGAGCATAAGCACTGAGGAGCTGATTAGCAGAGCCTCAGTGACACAGTTAGGCACTACACAGGTATACACATTCAGGCCACAAACTATGAGCACTGGGGTCCTGGCTAGCAGGATCCCAGTGAGACAGGCAAAACACACTGACAAATAGGGTTTTCAACATGAGCACTGGGGTCTTAGCTAGCGGGATCCCAGTGAGACAGTAAAAACACCCTGACACATACTCACAAACAGGCCAAAAGTGGGGGTAACAATGCTAGAAAGAGGCTAACTTCCTACAACGTGTGCGTATACTGCTGCGTTCTAGGGTGCCATATCCGCCACACATCACAGAGACCAAGGCCAGCGGCCCAGTCCGGAACCCCGATTAGAACGGCTCGTGGACAGAGGTCCGGTGATGTCCATCTCTGGATTCATAACGGATTTGAAGTCCCCTCCCAGGCACGTCAATCCAGGGGGAAGCCCTGCCAATACCTCCTAGAGGGCAGTCAAGAAGCGCTCAAACGCTCCAGGAGGAGCATAGGTGCTCAGGATATTGACCGGCTGCCCCCGAGGATGCCGGACAGAGCTGCATTGTGCCCCTGTGGATCCAACTGGGAAGCGGTTATCACTATGGGTAAGGAGTGATGCAGCAGGATAGCCACCCCCCTAGAGCCCCTAGAGAAGCACGCATGGTAGACCCTGTCATACCCACCCTGCGTGAGCATGTCGCAATGGGTGCCAAGCAAGTGGGTCTCCTGGAGTAAGACAATGGAGGGGGCATATCAGCCGAGGGCATTGAAGACCGCGGTTAATTTTATCTAGGAGCCCATTAACATTCAAGGATAGCACCCGCATAGAGGGTTGTGGCACGTGTAGGGTACCTGTCCAAGAGTCTTGATGTGACCACCTAGAGGAAAAAAGGTTAACATAACTGCTACTCAACCACAGAAGAACATTAGACTGCTGCATTACTATTTCTTCCCATCCCCCCAACAGCCCCCCACCCCATACTTCCAGCCCTGAAGCATCTGTCGCCCTTAAACCCAACCAGATCCCTGAAAACAGAGAGTCTGCCATTGGTGTGGAGTGGTGGACCCCTCCACGTAGTCGGAATTCTGCAATGTGACCGCCCCCAACTCCCGCACCCAGTGCCAGTCAGGATGTCCTCCTCCCATCTGTCCCCCAGTGGCAGAGAGTCTGTGCATTGCGCACTTTATGAGGGCAAGTGAGTCTGGCTGAGGCAGTCCTCCTCCACGGTTGGCGCAATACTCTTTTCTTCCGGGCCATCCGGTGAGGTCCCCCCTCCCCTGATGAGCGGGATTCGATGGTAGGCCCTCTGCCTATGGGCTATTTGGACCACTCCATTTCCTTTGGCAGGACTGGGTGTGTCTGCGTCCCCTCCGCGATCACACAGGATCGACATGGCTGGGCCCTGGGGAGCCCCCACCTAGTAGGGGGGGACCCTCTGGGTCTCCCGGTGCTCCTCATTAAGCGCTCACCCCCTCTGCAGCCGGGGTTTCTGGTGTCTGATCACCTGTTCCTTGGGAGGTCACCTGCTTGAACTGGTCAATGCGCTGCTGGGACGCTGGTGGCTGCTTGCGAGTCCTGTCCTTCCCCTTAATGGCAATACAGGCCCGGGGCGTCGCGTTCCTTTACAGCTCTCCCTCCAATCACGTTCTGGCGGGACCCAGGAGCACAGGCAAAGTTTTCTCAATGCACAATGCAGGGGGGCTTCAGACTACAGCTGCTAGGGCTACGGCTCCACTAGGCGTCAACAAGTAAGCAGGGGGGCTACCAATGACTAGGCCCCCCCAGGACCAGGCATCAGCGGGTGAGCGAGGGAGGGGTGGGGGGACAGGCGGAAGGGCCCCTTCAGGACCAGGTTCAGTCCACGCCCTCCCAGGTGATGTCCCCCCACTTGCCGCGTCCCCACGCCGCACCCCAAGTTCACACCTTGTGGCCCACCGATAATCACCTTCTCCGTCTCCTCTGGTTCACCCCCTTACTCTCCCAGGGTCCCGTCAGCTATTTGTGGGTGGCGCTGCACTCTAGGGGCTGGCAGGTGGGAGGGGCGTGGCGCCCTGGCTACCACACCCCCACCCCTCCACTCACTCTGCTTCTCTGGCTGAGAATCCTCATGTAGGGGAGGGGCCACCCTGTCCCGCGGGGCCTGCACAGTGCTCCTCCCTTGGTCATTTGACCCGCTCCTCCACTCCTCTGTCAGAGCGCACCTCGGCACAGATCCGGGCCAGGCCAGGCCAATGCCAGGCCCACTGCTGGTGGATGCCACGCCCGCGCCCGCAACGATACAGGAGCCCGGCCCAAGCGGCCCATTGCAGCCGCCACAACACCCAGCCTCACCGGGGTCCTGGCCTCTCCCACAAACTTGCCGTGCGCGGGGGGCCCGACCACACCCCGGCGCCGGGACCCAACAGCAAATGCGGCACAGGGGCACTAAAAGCTACCTCCACCGCCACCGAAGGGCAGGCTCCCCCTCTCCAGGCCGTGTTGCAGACCTTGAGCTTCAGCCCTGGGGGACGGGGCCCTCTCACCGGACCTCTCCTTGATCTTGCGGCACACTCAGGTCCTGCACCGCACCGCAAGGCTCCCCTATTGGCGTTGCGACCGGGTGGGGGCAAATTGGATGCAGGACAGACAGGGCTTCTATCGGTGGATGACGGAGGGGTCTGGAGCACTCTTAGAGTGCAACCGCCATTTTGACGCCCGAAGCCACGCCCCCACTTTTTAGTTTTAATATACATTGCAAAGCTTTCTAATTAGCACAAAGAAAATATACTGTTAGCTTTGAATACTGCAATCTGTACACCCAAATGAGCATTGGCAAAGCCAATAGTTGTGGTATTGACAATGTATTCATGATTTCTTTGCATCTGTTTTATAAATGTAGTAAACAAATATTTCTGGCATTTGCATTTACCTTACATTTTTGCTGTTAATTTTGACACAATGCAGTAGTGTGAGGAGACAACATTTGTAAAATACATTTCTGGATTTTTTGATATACTAAAATTTGTCTTTACTAAACACTTACAGCCAACACCTGTACAGGTATCCATTTTTAGGTGTTATAATTATTGTATACACTTCTCTTTCCTGCTATTCCTGCTACTTAAGAGATTTTTCTCATTTTAATGCCTGTTTTGTTACTGTTTTTAATATTATGCTACACTTTAACATACTTCATACAGCACTTGTTATCTAAAGTAGCAGTTAGAGTAAGCATGCATATGGACAAAATAGCCTGTAAACAGCCTTTTAAAAAGCCATGTTAATGTTTGGAACGTGTGCTGATCACTACAGAATTGTGGAACTGGATTTTTTTTGTCACCAGGAAAACCCTACTAAGATGTGAAGTCCGTTGCTCATATGCAGCCCCATTCACTTAGACCAAAATCTAAGTTTAGACCAAAAGTCTGCGCTTAGACCAAAAGTCTTACTTTACTCGTAGTAAAGTTAGACTTTTGGTCTAAGTTTAGATCAAAGGTCTAAGTTTATACCAAAAGTCTAACTTTACTACAAATAACGTTAGACTTCAGGTCAAAACTTAGACTTTTGGTCTAATTTCACCTTTGTGAATCGGGCCCCTTGTTTCCACTGTGTGTATCGCATTTTAGAATACTCTTTTGTAGCACAGTGTATGTATTTACAAGTTGTATGCCGCAATATGTTTTCAGCTTCCGTTAGCCTCAATATAGGCTTCGGTTTAATGGTCAAATAATATTTAAACGGCTTGCCTTCTTTTAGAAATGAGGTCTCTGGTTGGCAGTCAATTTGCACTCTGTCCAAGCAGGGACCCTCACTCAAGTCAGATCAATGGAGATACAGACTTAAGATAACCCCTGGTCACACCCTTGATAGCTTGTCACAAGCAGTCAGGCTGTTCCCAAAGGTAATTGTAAATTATTTGTATCAATACACACAGTAACACAGTGAAAACACTACAAAATGGACACCACACCAGTTTAGAAAAACAGCATGTATTCATCCAAACAAACAAGACCAAAAAGACAAACATCCAACATACACAAGTCAAGATATGAATTTTTAAAATAAAAAGAGTCTTACTCCATAGAAAACAATGGAAATGTTGTTACACAAAGTACCTGGTTTGCGTCAACAATAAGGCTGCACAGGCAAGCATGCGTCAGAAAAGTCAGTGATCCGTCGATTCTTTACTCAGAAGTGAGGCATTGCGTTGTTTCTTCTCTGGTTGGGTAGGCGATGCGTTGTTTTTCTTTCATGCAAGAGAATGATGCGTAAATTTCCGGACAGGGCACCTAGGATCCGTGCAGGTTTACATTGATTTTGATACCCAGCGATGATGCGTGAGAAATCTGGGCGCACGGTGATGGAAAACCGCACCTTTTGGGGTTTGCGTTGTTCTCAGCAGGCGCAAGCGGGTATTTGCATTGTTTCTCCAGTCGTGATGCATCAATTTCCGAGCCACGATGCAGGTGGTGCGTCGATTTCAGCCATGATGCGGTGGCATGTCGTTCTTACAGCCAAGTTGCAGGTGGTGTGTCAAACTTTTCCCCACACAGCATCCGGTGTGTGGATTTCAGTCCTTGTTCTACCAGCTTCACCTTTCAAGGGTCCAGGGACTAGATAGGGCACCACTTGGCAGGGCAGGAGTCTCAGCAGAGAGTCCAGGTGCTGGCAGTGGAAGTCTTTAATGGCCCTTGTACTTAAAAATAGGAGTCAAGCTCAGTCCAAGCCCATGGAGATTCTTCGCAAGCAGGAATATACCACAAAGTCTTTGTCCTCTTTCAGGCAAAAACAGCAACTGCAGGCCGACCCAGCAAAGCACAGTCACAGGCCAAGGGGCAGTACTCCTCCTCCAGATCTTCAGCTCTTCTCCTTGGCAGAGGTTCCTCTTGAATCTAGAAGTAATCAAACATTCTGGGGGTCTGGGTGTAAAAGTGGCATTTTCAAACTGATAATTTAAAAAACAACTTTACCAAAAGATGTATTTTTAAATTGTGAGTACAGAGACACCAAACCCCAAATCTTTATCTGCTCTCAAAGGGAAACTGCACTTAGAAGATATTTAAAGGCCGGTCTCATGTTAATCTATGAGAGAGATAGGCCTTGCAACAGTGAAAAATTAATTTGGCAGTATTTCACTGTTAGGACATGTAAAACACATCAGTACATGTTCCACCTTTAACATACACTGCCCTCTGCCCATGGGGCTACCTAGGGCCTACCTTAGGGGTGCCTTACATGTATAAAAAGGGAAGGTTTGGGCTTGGCAAGTGAGTGCCCTTGCCAAGTCGATTGGCAGTTTAAAACTACACACACAGACACTGCAGTGGCAGGTCTAAAACATGTTTACAGGGCTTCTCATGTGGGTGGCACAATCAGTGTTGCAGCCCCACTAGTAGCATTTGATGTACTGGCCCTGGGCACATGGGGTGCACTGTACTAGGGACTTACTAGTAAATCAAATATGGCAATCATGGATAACTAATCAGAATCACAATTTACACAGAGAGCACTTGCACTTTAGCACTGATCAGCATTGGTAAAGTGCCCAGAGACCCAAAACCAGCAAAAACGAAGTTCAGCACACATTCAGAAATACGAGAGGCAGAGGCAAAAAGACAGGGGAAACCACACCAAGGATGTGGGGTCTAACACGGGCGATAGCCTGCACGAAGAGTATCAGATTTCTAACCTATTAGTACCACCTCTAGGCAATTAATATAGATAGCAAGCAAAAATGGGACCAAATATATCTCTGCTTAACACCGCAGGTAATTGAGAATGATCTTGTACAATAGCCATCCTGCCTGAATCTCATGGACGCAGACATATCCCTATGTAAGTTTCCCAGTACTGGATCTACCACCATTGACAACAGCATGGCCCAAAGCTTAGCCCAATTTACCTGGTCAAATGCTGAGGTAAGGTAAGGTCCTTGGAACTCAAAAAAAGGTGCCTCTTTTTGCCATTCTTCTGAATGACTAAGTATAGGTTCAGGCACCGGTCGATGTTGCTTAACCCAGGCCTGAACCCATACTATAGGTCAGATTGGATGTTATTCTCTTTGGCCCACAGAGAGAGCCTATCCAAGATCGCCTGACCCAAAATCTTGACATTTCAATCAGTCAAAGAAATGGGTCTGTAACATCTTGGATCTGCTCGATCACCTTTTTTTAAAATGGCTACAATTATAGATTGTGCCCATGAACTTGGGGGACCAGAATGCACAGCTGCATTTAAATCCCTAGCAAATGAGGGGATCACTCTCAGAGATCTGCCGGGATTACATCAGGCCCGTGTGCCTTGTTCCCACTAGCCTTGATATAGAACTGGCAACCTCTGAGATGGAAAACAACAGGCTGGCATTTCCCGGGTGTGCCACCGTTATAGATTGAGACTGAGGGTCTGATGCTGAGTCAAAGGACTATATATGTGAGAAATAGTCAAACCTTCTATCTTCCTCTATCACTGAGGTCAACGAAGACGGACCCTCAGCCATTAGGAGTGGACCATTAAGAAGCCTCCAAAAAGTGGTGCTGTCTCGGATATCACATGCATTCACTAACTGTTACCAAGCATAATCCCTGATGCACTCTTTTCTTTCCTTAGTTACCTTTATATAAAGGCTGCATAAGAGTCTCACCTCCTCCTTATCCATAGGTGAATGTTTGTGGGTTTTCATTAATTTACAGTGGGCATTGGAACATGCCTGGTCGAACCAGCGCTCCCCCCTGGAAGCAGCATGATCTCTACTGGGGACAGTGAGGGCATCTTTCACCATTTTTGCACAGAACAGAAAAACTAATCAACACATCTTCAAGTTCAGCACTCAATCGCAATACTCCTTTTAAAAAACAAATTACTACAGAACCACTTTTATCCAAAGCATCAGACCTGTTAAAGATGGAGGGAGAGGGTGGCAGTTGCCTCAGAAGACGTAAGATAAGGCCCATACTGCCTGTGATTCATTAAAGGTGGGATGTACCTTGGAATAATTGGATTCAAATTATGCATCTTACTTGGCCTCCGGCTCAGAGAAGATGTTCTTCCAGGTTTTCAGAGTGCACCTGAATATCATAATTGACATTCAGAATGCCTGCCAGCCTGGCCATCACTTCCAGGATGATATTTTGGAAGACCTCTGTGGCACAGGAAATACCAATAATGAAACGTTTATGACATTGGATCCCATGATGCATTGAGAATGTTGTGATGTGTCATGATTCTGGGTCAATCAGAACCTGGTGGCATTTCGACTTCAGCTACAGAAGCACTGGGATTTGACCAGTTTGTTCACTATGCCATCCACGGTGGGAGTCAGTTGGTGCTCCCTCTTGATGGCGAGGCACATCCTGACTTCTCCAGGTTGCTTTGGTTTTCTTGCTACCACAACTGTGGACACCCAGGGTATAAGTCTGTCGACTTTCTTGATGATGTTATCCTTCTCTAGTTTCCTCAGCTCTTGCTCCACCTTATGACGGAGATGGAATCTGACTAGTCATTGGTGCAGGGAGATGCGCTTAATCAACTTGTCGATAAGGAGGCTTACCATCTTCCATTTTAGTCCCTTATGCCCAGGAAAAGAGGTGCAAACTTTTCTCTTAGTGTTTCTAACACCGTTGTGTAGATGCTGAGTGCAAAATGGACCAGGTGGAGCTCTTCTGCTCTGTGGCAACCAAGTAGGAAACCTGTCCTTTTTTTTGTGAAATATATCCTGGCACATGCTGCGTGATCTTGAAGGTGAATGTTCACTGTGATGACCGCTAAGGGAAGGGGTGTGCGATTTTCGGGGCATATACTCAAACCTGGGTTGTTTTCAACTTTATCAGAACAGGCAAGGATTAATAAAATTCCTGCCATATGAAGTTAATGGTTGCCCCAGTGTTTCTGTAAGGTCTGTCAGTAATTTCCCCTGCATCATGACCAGACATTTGGGTGTGGATGTGGCTTGCCATTTTCATTGCTCATCTGTCTGGATGACATGAACAACTTCCTTCCTCCTGGTCGGCATCACCCATATCTCTATCCTCCGGGGCTGTGGGCGAAGGGGTCGATGGTGTTCAGTCCTTCTTTTGGATGCTTCCTTGTAGCCGTGTTTGACCAGCAAACCTCTGAGAAATGGTTGAGCTTGCTGCACGTGGAACATTTCTTTCCGATCGCCAGGCATATTGCTGGGTGGGGAAGCTGGCCCCCACACCGTCCACCAGGGTTATGGTTGCCTTGGGTCTTTCTGCTATCCTTTTTCCCACTTAGGGGCCCCTCAGGATGCAAGATTGACTGGTTCCGTCTTGACTGGACGCTGCAGAGTGCCCTCCATATATGTGCCTGTGCCTTCGAGAGCTCCTTTGATGATCTGGGGGACAGGATGTTGTACATGGGACCTGTAGGATCTGCTCCTTCAACATCGTTGATTCACATCTCTGGACGAGTTGTGTTCTGATTTCATCCTCTTCATCTGAGAGCAAGCATGTGCCTGCTAGCTCTCTGATGCAGGGTTAGAATGTGTCCTCTGATTCTGCTGGCGCTTGGTGCAGGACGAACCTCTTGTAGTCAGTGTTGGCGAGAGGCTCGATATGGGCTGTGAGGACAGCTTTCAGGGTGTTGTAGGTGAATGGAGGGCCAATCGCTTTAATATTCTTGGACAGCTTGTATACATATTCCTGCACCACGTGGAGCAACAGCGGGCGTTTACAACCATCTTCAATGGCCAGAGCTGCATAGTAGATTTCCAGATGTTCCACCCATGCCTTCCACTGCTCAACTTGCATGGGCAGGGGTTTTCTACGTACAAAGGGCATCCTGAGCGGGATGGCGGGATCAACACTTCTGGGGTAGTAGGTTAAGGTTACTCCTACTTTTCAGGGTCTTGGGGTGGGGTATCGTGGACACCCTTAGTGTTTTCTTACACTCCCAGCGACCCTCTACACACTGCACTAGGCCTGGGGTCCATTCGTGGTTCGCATTTGGAGTATATGGTTTGTGTTGCCCCTAGGCCTATTTTTCCCTAATGCATTATATTGTGATTCTACATTGTTTGCACTACTTTTCTAACTGTTACTTACCTGATTTTGGGATGTGTGCATATAATTTGTGTATATTACTTACCTCCTAAGGGAGTATATCCTCTGAGATACTTTTGGCATATTGTCACTAAAAGTAGCCATACAGAACACACCCAGTAATACATTAACTATATGGGACATGTAAACTGGTCCAGTATTTGATTGACTTGAGGCTGGCTGCTAGCTAAAGCTGTTTATAGGCTAGACCTAAAAATGATAAATAATGGGACACAAAGGCCCTCATTATGACATTGGCGGTAAATCCTACTTACCGCCGTGCTGATTGCTGCCAACATACCACCGCAGATATCTGCCAACCATATCATGACACACCCATACCAATCTGTCACTATACAGCCACACACACAAGTCCGCCAGCCCAAAGGTCAGTGAGAAATTGGCGGTATCCAAACCCACACAGTTACGCCAACAGAACAATGTCCACAACATTATGACCCACGAATCACCACAGCAGACATTCAATGGCGGTAAACCATTGGTGGTACATACCGCCGTGCTCAAAATACACACACACATACAAAACAACACTACATTGGTCAATTCAAACTACACATACCTGACACACACCACACCCACACACCCACACCACTATAAAACACACACCCACATTACACACAACCCCTTACAACTACAAACAATTGCCACCAGAGAGAGACAGCAAAAGCACTCACACAACCAGAGCCACATACCACCATCACGTACACACCACCCACTCCCCTCACAACACACACCTCAACACATCACCCTACACACCCTCAACCACACCACTCATACCACACTCATGGCACCACAACGACACCCCAGGTTCTCTGAGGAGGAGCTAAGGGTCATGGTAGAGGAAATCATCCAGGTAGAGCCGCAGCTATTTGGATCACAGGTGCAGCAGATATCCATTGCTAGGACGGTGGAGCTATGGCGAAGAATCATGGACAGGGTCAACGCCGTGGGGCAGCACCCCAGAACAAGAGATGACATCAGGAAGAGGTGGAACGACCTACGGGGAAGGTGCATTCCATAGCAGCAAGACACCAACTCGCTGTACAGAGGACTGGCGGTGGACCCCCACCTCCTCCCCCGCAACTCACAACAAGGGAGGCAATCATGCATCCTGAGAGCCTGGCTGGAGTAGGAGGAGGGCTGGATTTTGGTAAGTCAGTTCCCTATTACTATCACCCCTCTACCTGCATGCCACCACCTCCCACACACCCCACCATCACAACCAACTCATCCCAATGCCAAGCCCTGCATGCAACACCAATGCATGGACACCCCTCACAGACCTGCATGGACACCTATCACCACAGCATGCCCACTAGAGAGAATCACCTATCCCACCAAATAACAACTCACACAAGGCAAAGCTGGCAGGGCAATAACAACCATAGAGGGCAACACACCCATGAACAATATGTCACACGCAGAAACAATACACTGCATTTGCATCCCCACAGGTAACCCACCCAATGTCACCGGCGAAGAGGTGCCAGCAACATACAGTCCCCCCACAGAAGATGCCCACAGTAATGACAGCAACTCTGGTCACCTGGATCTGGATGACCAACCTGGCCCATCAGGGACCTCTGGACAGTTGGTTACCCAGGCGCACTCTCACACCACCACAGAGCCTCCCCCCTCAGGAAACACCACCACAGCACCCACCCAGCGGGCCCATACCTCTGTACCCAGGACACGTCAATCAGCAGTGTGTTCACCACAGAAGGGACCCCAGGCCACCGCACAAACACAGGAGAATCAGGGACCTAGGGTCAGTGGGCACACGGTTCAGAGGACAGAGGCACAGGACAACAGGGAAGCTGGGAGGACTGCTGTGCGACGGGGGGGGGGACAGGCCCAGGGAACCGACCCTCCAGGAGGCACTCACCGTGATCCTGGAAGCATACCAACATTCCCAGGATACGCTGGGCCAGATCTTGGACAATTTGCAGGATAACATGCGGCTGCAGGAGGGACAGGACCTGGGGATCAGGGAGAACTTGAAGGCCATCAACACCACCCTGGTCTCCATTGCAGGGATGCTGGCAGACATGACCTACAGTATGGGAGAGGCAGTGGCACACACTGGGCCCCTTACACTAGCCAAACCACTGAACAGCCCTCCACCTCTGCTGCCGCTAGTGGACAGGAGGCCCCGCCACAGGACCTACAGGCCACCAGCACCCCTCCCCCTGCAGAAGGAGAACCACCCCGCAAACGTTTCCTGTGATCCACGCAGAAGCCAGAGACTATTGCCAAGACCCCCACCAGGAAATAGGACTCTCCTGATTGTCACCCTTGTGTCCCACTCTGTCACCCTGTCCACCTTGAACCGCCATTGCTCCCCTTCCTATGTCCCCTTGGACAATGCACCTGTGATACAAATAGACTGGACTCTAACCTGGACTTACCTCCATCATCACCCCAACCCATTGCACTACCCCCTCTTCTTCAGAGCACTGCAATAAACACACATTGATAAAATACAAGTATGGTGTATGTCAAATGTTTTCAAAATGTATTTGTTTAACCAGGTTCAACCATTGCAATTCAACTGTACAGTAATGTTTACATAGGAAAAACCTGTAGTTGGCTGCACTGAACACACCAAGAGCAATAGTGGGGCACCAACATCTGCAAAAAGAGATGCCACAGGGCACAGTGAGTGGACATAAAAGTAGGAATTCACAGCCTGCCAGTGACAGTGTCACACATCAAACTGTCAATTATATGTGTATTAACACTTTCTTACCTGTGTCTCATTGGAAGTATTGAAAAATAATTGCACTTCTGTTGTCCTCAACCTCATCCTCGGCCTCCTCATCTTCACTGTCCACAGGATCCACTTCTGCCACACAGCTATCTCTAGCCTCCTTCTCCTGCAGAAAAGGCACATGGCGTCGCAAGGCAAGGTTGTGCAACATACAGCATGCCACGATGATCTGGCAGACTATCTTGGGTGAGTAGCACAAGGATCCAACGGTTAGATGGAGGCACCGAAACCTCGCCTTCAGGAGGTTGAAAGTCCTTTCTATAATCCTTCTTGTTCGCCCGTGTGCCTCATTGTAACGTTCCTCTGCTCTTGTGCTGGCATTCCTCACAGGGGTCAGTAGCCATGAGAGGGTGGGGTAACCAAGAGTCACCTGCAAATATCGAGGGACAACTGTTAGGCACACACTCACCCTTAGGGCCCACACCATACCCATACACCAACATCCACTGGGTGGGAACCAGGGCTCCCCTATTAGCTACACCCTGTGCCTCTGGAGTTGGGCCATTACATTTGTGATGCTGCTATTCCTCAGGATAAAGGCGTCATGCACAGATCCAGGATACTTTCCATTTACGTGGGGGATGTACTGGTCTGCCAGGCACACCATCTGGACATTAATGGAGTGAAAACTCTTTCGATTTCTGAACACCTGTTTATTTCAGGGGGGGGGTGACAAATGCAATATGTGCTCCATCTACTGCCCCAATGATGTTGGGGAAATGTCACATTGCATTGAAGTCAGCTTTCAGTGTGGCCAAATCCTTCACCTGGGGGAAAACGATGTAGCTGCACATGTGTTTAATCAGGGCAGACAACACTCTGGTCAGCACTATTGAGAACATTGGCAGTGACTTTCCTGCTGCCAAGCCCACTGTCACTTGGAAAGAACCAGTTGCCAGGAAATAGAGCACTGATAGCACTTGCACAGGAAGGGGGATCCCGGTGGGCTGATGGATAGCAGATATTAGGTCAGGCTCCAATTGGGCACACAGCTCTGTGATTGTGGCCCTGTCAAGTCTATAGGTGAGGATAATGTGCCTGTCCTCCATTGTTGCCAAGTCCACCAGGGGTCTGTACACAGGGGTATGTTTCCATCTCCTATCCATCCACAGCGGTTGCAATCTATGGGGCAAGAGAGTGAGCAGCTGGTCATTATCTGTACATTCCAACCACTACAGTTCAATGCATATTGTGATTGTAGCATTATTTTGGTGGGATATGTCCAAATAGTGAATTTGTGTACTGTGACACAGTTAGGATCCATGGGCTGCACCCCCCCCCCTGAAATGGCGTCCACCTGTCCTGTATGGAGGGACAGGTGGAAATGAGGTAATTCCGCTGACGTTGTGCGCCGTTTCGGGAGGCGGTCGAGAACCGCCGTGCAACTCCTGATTGGTTATCATTGGGCCCTATGGGGTACAGTGGCCAATGGTGATGTGCGCTGGCGGTGACGGTACGCACCGCCGCAGACGTGACTGCCATTTTCTATCTGTTCACTCACTTACTACCTGACCTTCAATAGGAGAGGACCTACACTGCAAGTGCTGCGTGACCTGTGTCTGGACCGACAATGGCCCCTGCCTTCACCTCGGCGGAGTTGAAGCGACTGGTGGGTGGGGTCCTACCCCAGTACCGACTGCTGTATGGGCCTCCAGACAAACAGGTGAGTACACCGTGAGTATGATGCATGGGGCGTGAATGCATGGAGTGCTGTATGTGAAGGCCTCATGTGGGGCGGGGGTGGATGGGTCCTGGGCAGCGTGCAGCATGTGTTCTGGGCCATGTCTGTACTAATGGGGATGGGAAGGCGCATGGTGGGCCATATGTAACAGGCAGGGCGGTCAGACTAATACATTTCCCTGTGTCTGTTTCCCTGCAGGTCACCACCCATCAAAAGAAGGGTATATGGTGTGCCATCGCCAAGGACGTGCGGTTTCTGGGGGTCTACGGCAGGTGGAGCACCCACTGTTGGAAACGGGGGGAAGACCTGAGACGCTGGGCACGGAAGACATCGGAGGCCCAGCTGGGGATGGCCTCTCAACGAGGAAGGGGTGCCCATCGAACTCTGACCCCCTGATGGCCTGCATACTGGTGGTGGCCTATGCTAGCTAGCAGGGTGCTTGGGGGCATCACAGCAGCCATAAGGGGGTGAGTACAGTGCCCTAATTTACAACTTATGCCTGGTGGGGTGGTATCCGGGTGGGGGGGAGTGGGCCCTGTGGGTGCCCCTAGGCCAGGCCTGGCATTGCAGAGTAGGTCCCATGTTGGGAAGAGTTCTGATGTGAAAGTCCTCCAACCAACCTAGTAAGCATCCACTACTGGGCAGGGGTCTGTAAGTCTCAGGTATGCTGCAATTTGCGTTAGGTGTCCCTATCCATGGGCTGATGACTAGCATTGTGGCTGGTAGTGCACTGCCTAATGCGTAGGGCTGTTCCCTGTGTGTGAGTGTGTTGTGTATGCCAACGGTGATGTTGTTGCCACCATTGACAAAGTGTATTTTTTGTCTATTCCCCTCTTTTGTTTTGTCACCCTGTCCTTATGTGTATTAGCATCATCTGGCGGAGGAGCAGAGGGACCGGCGACGGAGGGAGCTGCATCCCACAGGACCCAGAAGGCTGAATCTACCGACGGTGAGGGCACCAGTAGGATGGAGGGCGAAGGGAACACCACGGCGGAGACTGGAGGGGACAGTTCGGACACGGATACCTCCTCCGATGGAGGCTCCCTGGTGGTGGTGGACAGCCCTGTGCCCACCCCAGCTACAGGTACAGCCGCCACCCCTGTACCAGCACCACCCTCCCAGCAGCCCCTCAGAGAGTTTCCCATGCCCGCTCACCCAGGAGGGTGGGCATCTCCTTCGCCCCAGACACCTCAGGCCCTGCCCCAGTTAGCCCTGCTGCCCTGAGTGAGGAGGCTATTGACCTCCTGCAATCCATCTTGGTAGGGCAGTCAACCATAGTGAATGCCATCCAGGGGCTGGCAGCCCAAATGCAACAGTCCAATACATTTCTGGAGGGCATTCACACTGGCTTGGCGGCCTAACAGAGATCAATCCAGGCTCTGGCCTCCTTTCTGATGGCAGCCATTGTCCCTGTTTCTAAACCCCCCCCCCCCCAACTCCCTCTTCCCAATCCTTTCACCTCAAGCCCAACCGATCCGAAGCGCACAGTCAAATGAGCAGGCACGCAGGACAACACACAAGAGTGGACATGGCAAAAACAGGCACTCACACAAACGCCATCCAGAAGCAGACATACAAACATCCACTGTCTCCACTGAGGCCACTTCCTCCTCCTCGTCCACCTCCCTCACAGTTGCGTCTCCACTCACACCTGCATGCACTACATCCTCATCCACTACCACCATCACCAGCACACCAATCAGTACACACCCCTAACTGGCAGTCGCCACCCGACATCCAGGCACACGTCCCCTGTGTCCTCTCCCAGTGTTGGTGCCCCCTCCTCCCAAAGTACTCAAATGCAAGCACTCAGACACCCAACAGCCATCCACCTCACAACAGCATCCAGCCCATGCACCTGCACCCAAACACAGAAGACTGACACCTCCTACCACCACACCCTCTTCCTCCACTCCCAAACCATGTCCCTTTTTCCGCCCCAATGTCCCTAAGAAGCTTTTCTTCGCCACCATTGACCTCTTCCCCCACACCCCCCCGTCCCTCACGTCAGGCCAGGGTGGTCAAAACCCAGGCAACCACCTCAGCCACCCAGTCCACTGGCACAGTAGTGTCCCCAGCAACCCCAGGTGGGAAAGGATCCCGGCCATCAGCCAGCCAGATGGAAAGCATGCCTGCCCCAAATGCTTCAAGGAAGGGCAAGGAGCCAGCACCAGCTGCATGAAGGAAGGGCAAGGAGCCAGCCCCAGCTGCAGGAAGGAAGGGCAAGAAGCCAGCTGCAGGATGGAAGGGCAAGGGGCCTGCAACAGCAGGTAGTAGAGACAAGGGGCCTGGTGCTGTGTCTCAGTCGGAGCCCCCACCACTAACCATGGTGGTGCAGCCGTCCGAGGCTGCAGGGGATGGGCTGGAGCCTCCCCCCACCAGCTCCACAAGTAATACCGCCACCAGCACCGCCATATGCCCCAGTGGGCAGCCGTCCGAGGCTACAGGGGGAGGGTTGAAGCCTCCCCCCACCACTGCCAGCTCCACAAGTAGCACCGCCAACAGCAACGCCACCTGCCCCAGTGGGCAGCCGTCCGAGGCTGCAGGGGATGGGCTGGAGCCTCCCCCCACCACTGCCAGGTCTACAAGCAGCACCGCCACCAGCAGCAGCAGACCCAGTGGGCATCTGTCCAAGGCTGCAGGGGATGGGCTGTAGCCTCCCCCCACCACTACCAGCTCCACCAGCAGCACCACCACTGCCACCACTGAGCAGCCGTCACCGCCGGCGGACAGTGTGTATCCTGCATCCATGGGCTGTTATGGGGTCTGGCCCCTGCTAATCCTGTGGGTCTGACACCTAGCTGAGATACTGTGAGCTTGCACTCCCCAAGATCTGCATCACAGGGCACGATGCCCCTCCAAAACCAGTGGAGAAGACATCCACTCACCCCATGCTCCCCAGGATGAAGCTCACTGAGCACGATTCTCTCTCCAGAGCATGTGAGCAAGTCACCCACTTTAGAGACTGTGGCCTTGCACTCCCCAGGACAGAGCACAGGGCATGTTGCCCCCTCTATATGATGTGGGCAAGTCACCCACTTGAGAGACTGTGGCCTTGCACTCCCCAGGACAGAGCACAGGGCATGTTGCCCTCTCCAGGACCAGTGGCGTTGTGCCATCTTCCGGGTGAGGTGCCCCCCCATTCCCCATCCCCCTGAGGTGCCTGGCTATTTTAGACCATATGCCCCTGTAGTGTTCTGTACATGTTGTTGCAGGAGTAAGGTGGGGCCTTGGACTTTGTGATGTGGCTCTGTGGCCCACGAACATTGAGGACTGGGCAGTGTCCCTTGATTTGTGAATATGTATATACTTTTTTATTTGGATGCACGTATTACTACTATATTTATCTTATTACACTCTTTTTACTCTATTGTAGTTGTCCTTGCATTATTCCTGAGGGGTACAGGGTGAATATGTTATGTTACTGCTTCTGCTTGTGTGTATGGTGTTGGGGGTGGGGGTGTTGCATGTGTGTGTCACTCTCTTTTTCCTCCCCCCTCCCCTGTGTGCTAGGAGGCAGTACTCACTGTGGTCGTCTTCGCCATCGTGGTTGTTCCCTGAGTCTCCAGAGGTGAGTTGTTTCCCTTCTGTGCAGTGTTTCCGCCAGGCTTTTGATGTCGTTTGTACCGCCCTGGAAAAGTTGGCGGATTGGTGTCTCATAATACAGTGGGTGGAACATTGTCTTCCGCAGTTGTACCTGTTGATTCCGCCCTGGCGGTCGGTGTGTTAAAGTGGCTGTCTGTCTGAGCGGTTTCCTCCGTGGTCATAATTTCGCAGTTATTACCGCCGGCCTGTTGGCAGTATTACCACCACTTTATCACCGACCGCCAGAGTTGTAATGAGGGCCAAAATGTTTAGGCAAAGTAAAGTATTGTCCCACCAGACGTTGCCCTGAAGTTCACTTAATTGTAGGCATATGTGACCAGGCAAAATTCTGTCAATCAAATTGCCAGCAACCCAGAGGTTAGATCGGGCTGGCTATTTGCCCCATGATGTATTCTGTAGCAAAACAAAATATGAATGGCAGCTGAACAGACCAATGGATGAAGAGGACTGACCCAATGCCTCTCTATCTATGAATTGATATGTTTATAGTTTTAAGTATTAAAAGTGTAATAAAACCATGCAGATATTTGTTTCAAGCTAGACTGAAGTAATGTGAGGCAATGAAATCCTTGATGACTGGTACACCTTCACCAGCCATCCAATAGATTGTTCAGGATTAGTGACCAGTCACATAATTGCCCTCAAGGGCCTTCCACACTTCAGGACCCCCACCTCCCCCAAAAAGCTACTGGTAAAGCTAGCCATGGATGCTTTTGGCTTCAACCTGTCAGTGCAGAGACTACACATCTATAAGTCTGTTACCCCACATGTTCCCAACTCATTTAATGAGTTAAGAAAGGGTGAGGTGAAAAATCAAGAGACTGCTCTACAGGTAGCAGGAGACTAAGGGGCAGATTTATGAAAAGTGGTGCTGCACATTGTGCAGCGCCACTTTTCTAGTGGCCCCTAACGCCACCATGTGTGCCCCGTATCTAAGAAACGGCTCACCATGGCGGTGGTTTGGGAACTAGCATCAGAATTTTTGACATTGAGGTCCTTTGAAAACAATTGTGTGCCTCATTTTAACGCCTGCTCTGAGCCTTTAGGCAGAAGACAGATAAAATAAAACCTTTTTGGGTTAAAAACATCAGGCATCTCCTGTCTGAGTTGAGTCTGTTAGCATGTATAATTATACTGCCACTGCCTCATCCTTCTGCCCTCAGTGGTCTGTTATTTTGCCACAGCCTCTCTAGTCTGTCCTGCATGGTTGGTTTGTTGCCCCTGCCCTCCATGGTCCATTGTGCTGCCACTGCCCCTCCCACCTGCCCAGTGTGGTCAACTTGTTGCCTCTTCACTCTCCTCCCAGCCCTCAATTATCCGAGTTGTTGCCCCTGACTTCTGCCTCCCCACAGTATTCTAATGAGCAACTAGATAGCTAACATTCTATATTTATTACAAAAGTGTGGCATGCCTGGTGTCATCTTGATGTAATCAAAACTGTAATATCTAAAGCATTTTCTTTAGAAATGATAAAAATGAGAGGGTCTTCTTCCCAAATAAATTATGGTTAGTGCTCTTAAAAACTAAAATGAGGACATATTTTCTGAGTTCGCAAATAGTGACAAAGCACTTTTAAATTATTTGCTATCTTGATTTTTTTATTCAGTTGATCACTTAATTATATGTTGCAGTTAGGGAGAGAATGTGGCATTACGGCCAGAGCTGCAGACTTTACAGCTGGGGGACCAGGTTCGACTTTCGGCATCAGCTCGACATCTTGTTATTCTGGGCAAATCACTTAATTTACCAATGCCTAGAGCCCAAAAGCAATGTGTCCTTGTGTAATGTAACTGATGCTCATGTAAAGCATCCCAATACCTTCAGGCCAAGTATGTGCTATATAAAACTGCACAAAAACAAAAATATGAAGTGTTTTGTACACTTCTGTCATTGGGCTATACATGGGCTACATTTGGGTGATGTTTGTGCTACATGTGGGCTATTTTTTCTCTGGTGGCAATCTTAGGAGACCTATTTGTTATGAAGCTCCCTAATCTCCTCATTTACTGCAGTATCCTCAGTACAAAATGCTTTCAGTTTTCCACTTTGATTCCATCAAGACGGCAGTCAGATCTGCCATACCTTCAGCATGAATTCAGAATTTTAGCACTCTGGTTATTAGAACACTGTAGTAAATTGCTGATCATCAGGGCTGGGAGTTAACGGGCAGTCTGCTGCCAGTGTTAAAAGTGCATGTTTTAGTCTGCATGTCCAATGTTTTATTGAAATAGAAGAGGAAGATATTTGAGAACTTACATAAACATGTCCTAATTTTTCTTTCAACAGCACTAATCATAATTTCTATGACAAGATGAAACTTCTCATTTTGTTCCTTTCTAAATTAAATATTTTAAGTTTCACCAGTTTAATTCATTCAAGATGGCTTCAGGTGTGCTACACTTTTGTCATAAGTAAGGCTGTTAGTGTTCTAGTTATTTTTTAGAACAGTCTGAGATCTGCAGTAGAACTCAAGGCAATCAACTGACAGGCTGATCCTGTTGGAATTATATTTTTTACTGAGAATGACAGACTTCATTCTCATATGGCTGGGAAAGATAGTGTGAATTTACAGAAAATATGCTCTCCTTTTAACTTGAGTGCTTTCCATAACCTCTATGTTAACATCATGAGAAAACTGTTTTCTCTCAGAGATGATTCATGAAGTCCCAGCATAAGGCTTTTTCACAGGGTATAATTACCTTGGCAACAAATTATTCATATTGTATCTAAAGTCTGTTATCGCCCTTTCTATGTTCTGCTTTTTGTGAACTTCAGAACCTGCCATTAAATACAATTAATTTCATTGGGGTGCTATAATGTATATTGGTCCAAAGACGGCTGTCATCTCATTCTGATTGAAGTGCTGATAGCCAATCAGATCCCATCATGCTTTTCCTATGGAAACTAGGACCCAACTATAACTACCGACTGGCGACTGCTAGGAGGTAATTATACCCGGTGGGGCATTGCCACAGGGCCTGGCTGCAGCCAGCCCCCTATAACCACCCAAGCCTGTGCCGCACACAGCAAAGGCTGTGCATGGCAGGGGTTGGCTGCAGGGCCTGACGTATGACCAGGCCCTGTGGCCAACCCCTTATACCACCCAACCCCGTGTCACGCACAGCCTTTGAACTTAGATGGCAGGGATTGGCTCTCAGCAGCAGTTCACAAGAAATGACCCACTTGTCACAGTCAGTACCTGAAATAAAAAAAAAAAGCAAAGATGCAAACATCTCCATTAAGGTTTACAGATAACTTTTCAAGGTGAAAATGCAGAGAAAAAAAACACTTGTTTTAGCTTAATCATGTGCTAAAAATTTGGATGATTAGTAGTTTGTACAAGTGTTGCTTCAACTTCAGTACCTGCCTTGTTTACATCTAAGTGCTTACCATTGAGGTATAATTACTATAAAATTAGCATCATGCCAGAATGAATCCTGCCATGCGTATTTATCAGGGAAGAGGCCACTGTTTTGTGCAAAATATCTACCTAATTGCAGTAGTTTCTACTGGCCAATTAGTAAATGCTGCCTCATTGGGTAAGTGTATAGTGCATCCTCTACACTATAGCTGCATAAAGGACGCCAAGGAAATGTTTTCAGTGACCTTGTGCATCAGTTTCTTTGCCAATGTGATTGCTCCTTGAGTGCTTTAGGGACTGCGGGGGGGCCTGCCTCCTGCAGTCCCAGCCGGCCTCTGTCTCCTGCAGGAGCCAGAATTGCTCCTGTAAGCAGGGGGCTGCTTTAAATAGCAGCTCCCTGCTTGCGGGAATAATGTTTTCACCTCTCTCTGTGCACACATGTTGCGTCCAAGGAAATAGATGAAAACTGCACTTTAAGCAAGCGGGAGCTGTTTGACACCTCCTGCTTGCTGAAACCAGAGCTATTTTTGCATTTGTTAGCAAACAGGAAAAGCAAGGAAAAGCAAACAGCTCCCTTATGAGGGTGGACACCTCGGGAGGTAGCAGGAGCCGGCCCTGGGGGTGGTGGTCCCCAAGGCCATCTCTAGCTCCAAGAGGGGAGGCGCGCAGCCCCTCCATCATTTGCATTTTGCCTCAGGGACGGGGTGGTCCCTGGGGCTGGGGTTACATGACGGACCCCCTAAATTAATTTATTTGAGGCCCAGGGAGGTGGCGGTTCTCATGGTGTGGGGGGGGCATGTTCCCCCATACATTATGTTTATTGCCCTAGGGAGGTGGCAGTCCCCATGGCAGGGGGTGGGGCACACAATGCCCCTCCATCAATATGCTGATTGCCCCAGGGAGCTGGCGGTCCCCGTGATTAAGTATACTAAATGCCCCTGCATACTATATTAACATAGCCCCGGGGAGTTGGTGCTCCCCTGAGCTTCTATAGGTCCTAGGAGGGGGGGCCTGTGCATTCCCCTCCTATTTTTATCCCATAATGCCCCCGGCACCAGGCCCACACAGGGCCAAATAAATGAAGAGCGCAGGAGACCGCAAACCCCCCCCAAAAAATTCCTATGGAAACGAAGGCCCTCATTATGATCTCGGCGGTAAAAACCGCGAGATCAGCGCTGGTGGTCAACAGAAGACCTCCAGCGCGACTACCCCCCGCCGGCCATATAATGTTTTCCCCGCTGGGCCGTAACATTGACAGTGGCTCCAAATGGAGCCGCCGCCAATGTTGGTGTGCGGCGGGTGCAGCAGCACCTGTTGCGCAGATCACTGCCCGTGAATCGGGCAGTGACATGCGCGATGGGGTACTGCACGGGGGCCCCGGAGCACCCCTTCCGCCAGCCTTTCCTTGACGGGGGAACCCCCCAGGGAAAGGCTGGAGGAAAATGGAGCTTGCAGCGCTTCCATGTCGGATAATGATTTCCTCCACTGTCAGGCTGCCTGTCCGCGTCAGCTTTGCGGTGGAGGAGGGCCACCACAGGCGGCCCTCACTGTGTACATCATATGGTGCTTCAGATCGCCGTGCCGATGGTGGTCTGAACCGCCGGGGTTCATAATGACCCCCTAAAAGTCCTAGCTATAACTACCTACTGGTGACAGCCATAACACGGCCCTCCCTAATACCTAATCGGTATGTGGTCACAATTCCTAATTGCAATTCGGTTGCAAGTTACAGAATCGCAAATTGAAATTCATGCATACCAAATGCCGTTTTGCGGTTGCAAATGGCCCAGTCTGACGGTTTGCGACCTCAAAAATGCATGATACATCTGGCCTTAAAGTTGTGCTTTAGGTAACTATAACTCACTTCCTCGCCGTGAACTGCTTATTATCCCACATACTACATCAGTCATGACATCTTCTATGTAATTATTGATGATATCACTGCAACATTTACAATAAATTTGTTGATGAGAAAACTGTGCATGGTGGGGGCGCGATTTATAGTTACCTTAAGGCACGAGTTACAGTTTCTTGAGATAAATATAACTATAACTGCTAAATTGTTATGGTTTTCTGTGTGTAGAATCTGAAACTTACCTTTAACGTTTTTTTTTAGTGACTATATATTTATGTACCTTAAGTGTTCATTGTCCCTTACCATACCAGCCTGCTAAAAATCACAGATCTTGATCTCCATTTTAACCATTCAATTTGCATCAATCAGATGTATAAAGCAGCTGGTATGTTTCTATTTCGCCCACTTATCAATGCTTAATTGTAGTCCTCTTTGACAATAATGCTCTGTATGAGCTGCCATGGGTTACCTCTGGGGAATGATGTCAGCAATAAAGTCAATTTCATAGACATGCACTCAATCCAACTATATATATTATCCAATGCTGAGTTACAGATTCCGAGCCTAGGACTCTCATATTGTGCAAAATCATGTTTTGATTATGGTAAGAGTAGGGTGGATTTATACAAGTACACGAAAGTGTTTGAGAAAAATAAGCACAACAATACGATGAAATGTGCAAGTATGTAATATGATGTACAGGTCTCAGAAAGTAATTTTTTGGAGTCTGACATAGGTTTTTGTGTTGGATTTAATTAAATTGGAACAAGGGTGGCTGAGGTGTAGCTTTGAAAGTGAAGAGACGGACAACAGAATTATTCACTGTTGAGACTGATAAGGACTGAGGTCTAGATTTGTCCCCCAAACTTCAAACAACAGCATCAATACGTTCTGAGGTCATGATCAGGGAATTCCAAACCATACAGAATAAGGCACTAAGAAATAAGCCCAAGTTAGGTGCTAAAGAACTGTTGTATAGGTGCAGTATAGAGAGACTGCCAAAGTGTGACACCATAGTAGTGACAAAGGACAAAGAAGGGAATGTGGTCTTACGGGCCAAAGAAATTTATTTGTTAGAAGTCTACAGACACCTGATTGATACCAGTTGTTATGGTAGCATAACCATTGATGAGTATCAGAGGATGAAGGGAGAATTTGACCAGCAGTTGAATGAGTGGAGGGAAGAAGGGCTGCTAAATGATGATGAATATAAATTCTTGCGACAGAATTTTCCTGAACTGCTGATTTTCTGTCTCATCCCAAAAATTCACAAAAGTGCAAGTGATCCCCCTGGAATACTAATAATTGCAGCACAAGGGAGCACGTTCGAAAAAATGTCTAAGTATATAGAAGCATATAGATTCATTTCTAAATTCCATGGTATCAAGCCTACTATCTTATATAAAGGACACTTCTGATTTCTATGTGGAACTTTCGATATAGGGTGGGAAAATGACAATCTATTCATAATGCTAGATGTCACTTTCCTGTACACTAGCATAAATCACCAGGAAGGTCCTAGGGCAGTAAGACATTTCATGAGGATAAGACAAATTCAGTTTTATAGGCAGACACCAGGGATTTCCTTTGAAGGATAGATGACATACATTGGGGGGAGGGGCAGATATTCTTTTGATGACTCTAAAAGTGTTAGACAACAGTATTCACTATCCTGATGGTATAAAAGCTTGCAAACACTCGCTCAGGGCTAGGTCACTTAGTCTGATCTTACACACAGAGATGCTCCTTGAGAGGATGATGCAATAACATCTTTATGTTTGACAAGACCCTATACAGAAAGGTACAAGGGACGGCAATGGGCATCTGCTTCACTCCCAGCAATGCAGATCTTTTCATGGGCTGGTGGGAGGAGCAAGTGTGCACCACACCTGAATTCAAGCAGTATATGGAGAGGGTTGTGCATGTCTTTGGTTTATCAATGAACTTTTTGTATTTTGGCAGGGGAGTGAAACAGAGGCCATCGGATTTGCAGAGCACCTTAATAAGAATTGTTTGTATTTGGAATTTACTGCAAACTGTAGCAAAAAAGCTCAGTTTTTTTAAATGTAGGAGTAGTAATAGTGGGAGACAAAATTGCATCCAAACTACACTGCAAATTCATGCTGCAAGTAGCCACCCTAGTCAGCTCAAGTGGAGCATCCTGTTTGGGGAGTTGATACGGGCTAAAAGAAACTGCTGTGATGAGCGAACCTTTGAGTTAGGAAAGGCTTCTTTGATTGAACGTTTTACCCATTGAGGTTACTCTAAATGGGTATTGGACAAGGCGGTCCAAAGAGTGAATGCATGTACTAGAATTGAGACCCTTTTTGCCCCAACATGCAAGACAGAAATATTGATCCCACGAGAGAAGTGAGTGAAACAAGAATTATCACTACATACAATGTAAGGTCAGGGAACATATATGGGATCCTAAATAAGAATTGGGATCTCCTATGATGTGATCCAATTGTACGTGACACCATGGGAGAAAGACCTAAAATACCTTAACGCAGAACAAGATCCTTTAGAGACATGTTGGTGAAAACTGATATTTGCACAGAGACCAACAGGCAAGATCTATTGGGCAGACCATTGCGTGGGTTTTATGCCCGTGGCAAATGTAAAACATGTGATCCCTCATTTAATTGTAGTGAAATTAGGATTCCTGATAGCAAGACCAAATTTATCACTACATTCATCACATGCAGTATTTCTTTTGTGATATATGTTTTGGAATGTTCTTGTGACCTTAGGTATGTAGGCAGCAACATGCATCCGGTACAAAAAATAATATTGGAGTATGCTAGAGCTATTGCTAAACAGGATAAACACTATCTGGTTGCCAAACATTTCAGAACACATCATTTGAGTGATAATAACTAATTTAGATATATGGGATTTGATCACATCCCAGCAAATCCTCATGGTGGGGATCAGATTAGTATTTTGCGTAAACAGGAATCAAGATGGATTATAGAGCTCAATACTACGGTCTCACATGGATTAAATTCAGATGAGGCTTTAGACTGATTTTCTTAATTTTCATAAATTTTCAAGTTGGATCAAAATCTCCTATTCTCCAGTACTTGCTTTATGTCAAATATGGTGTTTTATGTTGTCATACCCTCTTGACAATGTGTATAGCCTTTTATGTATGTTTTTTAACTTTCAGGGAGGAGAGGAAGGGGCTCTCACCTGGTGAGCTGGGTTTGAGAGGAGGCTCTGGCTGGGGCACCCTACCCTTTTCTTCCAAGCACCTGGAGCACTTGGGTGATTATTACACTTTTTGTGTTGTATTTTCAATATGGACTAATTGTGTTGACAGAACGTTGGATGTGATTTGGATTTTGATTCCCATCTATTATCGTGAAACTTTCTTTACTGGACTTCATGTGCTGAGAACATTGTTAGAATTATATGTTTATGCAGCAGTTTTATATTTTTGCCCACTTGGGCTATATTTTATTCTATATAATTTTTGCTTGAAACGTTGCAGCTCATGGTCCTTTACATGTGGAATTGCCCACATGGGCATTATTTGATTTTCCCAATACTGTAGGTACTGCCTAACAAGCTGAGCAGGAGGGCCTGCCTGTGAGTTATTTTATGGAATCTATATTTCCTTTAGGGCCCTAACATATATTCAGATGGTTAAAACTGTGCCATTTCAGTTACTTACAGCATTTGCGATATGGCGTTAATTATGCACATACTGGATAACGTGTTGGGGGCTTGTATATGAGCAACCATATGGAATTTACTTTTCACTTACGAGGCAAATACAGTATTATTTTGAACCTTCCATAATTTTATTTATCTGCTAGAGTCTTCTAGTTGCATATTCCTTACCTTAGAATTTTCCCCAGATGTCAGACTGGATCTGGAGATTTTTTTCTTAGAGCAATACCCTTGTGCGTCGGTAGGTTGCGTCAGTCAACTCCGCAGGTGTTGTTGGAGTCATAGTCACCATGATGACATCGGGAGTAGTACATAGACGCCGCCTCAGCGCAGTGACATCAGTTCTTTTCTTTCTGCGCCATGTGCTGATGCGGAGGGGGCTATCCTTGTCTCTTCTTGAGGGACTTTGACTCTTTTGTCGAGATTTTTGGTGAGTTTTTTGGTTTGTCGAGGATGTCCCCGAAGACCGGTTTCAAACTGTGCGAGGACTGTCACCGCATGATGTCAGTGACAGATCCGCATAGTGTCTCTCTGTGGTGCTTGGAGCACGACCACAACCCAGAGTTGTGCTCCGAGTGCTGGGCCATGCACCCGAAGGCCTTGAGGGAGCGATCCCTCAAGCTTATGGCGGGCCAGCGCTCGACGCTGCGTAGGTCCTGGTCTCGCTTGAGGGGAAGGTCTTGAGACTGCTCGCAGAGCCACCACCATTCTTCTTCCTCAAAGTCTTCCCGACAAGGTAAGAAGGAGAAGAAGTCAAACAGATCCCGCCACCCTTCAACTTCACCCCGTTGCTCGGCTGATGCAAGATGGAAGGAGCATTGACGCTCAAGGCCTCTGTCTTCGGAGCCTGCTTTTGGGTCTGCTCCAATCTTCCCCGAGTTTCTGGGAGCGACCCTGCTGAATTAAAAGAGTTTCATGAGGCCATGTGCATAATTTTTGGGCAGGCCGACCCCGATACGGCGCCATCGGGCCCAAGGGATTAGTCGGGTTCTGCACCAGAGGCTTTGGCTCCAGCCACAGAGGTCCCCTTTGGTTCCGCACCGGCGCCGCTCATACCATTGAGACCTTCCCTGGCGCTGGTTCGATTGTTGACGCACCGACATTGGTGGTGCCCACCATCGACGTCGTCCCGATCCTCATCCCCGACAACTCGGAGTTGGACCGGCGACGGCTGCCGCCACCTGCATCTTCGTTGGGCGCTATTCCCTCCAGGTCAGATTCTGACCCTTTTGCTTATGGGTACGAATTCGGTGAAGGATTGGAGGGGTCCCTGGACCCTTAAGAATACAAGGATGACCCTAATTTGGACTGGGCAGAGGAGTTGGGCGAGGCCAAAGGCCTGGACACTTCTCCAGATGCTGGCATGCAGTCTCCTCCTACTGTGGCGATGGTGGAGGGAGCGACTTATTACATGGTGGTCAGTAGGGTGGCTGAAGTCCTCGTCCTTGAGCTGCCTACTGTTCAGGTCAGGTCAAATCATCTGACGGAGGTGCTTCATCCAGGGGCTTCCACATCTGAGCCTCTTCTGCCATTCAATAAAGCCCTCACCGATAGCTATTTAGTACCCAAAAAAGGAGCTCCTGTGAACAGGACTATCACGTGCCGCCATTGGCTAGCCCCAGGCTACCCTAAATTCCTGCCCCAACACCCCGCACCTGAGAGCCTTGTCATCCAGGCTTCCTCTTCCTCGGGCGCATTCCCTTCCGCACCCCCAGATAGGGAATAAAAAAAGGCTGGAACAATTTGGGAAGAAGATGTTTTCATCCTCTAGTCTTTTGCTGGGGTCCATGAATACCACATGCCTTTTGGGCCGCTATACCCACTCTCTGTGGGATACGGTCGCACAAGTTCTGCCACAGATACTGGAGGAGGCCCGTGCTATTGTCTCCCAAGCTGTCACCCAAGGGAGAGATGCAGCAAAGTTTACGATCACATATGTGCTGGACACGTCCGGCTCTCTAGGTAGATCAGTTGCGACGACGGTGGCCTTGAGGCGTCATGCCTAGTTGTGTACATCTGTTTCTTTTGGAGGATGTCCAACAGACTCTTATGGACATGCCCTTTGATAGCTCCTGTCTCTTTGGAGACAAGGCAGACTCGGCTTTGGAGAGGTTCACGGACTCCTGGGCTACAGCTCGGCCCCTTGCCCTTTCCACTGCCCCTTGCCCCTAACAGTCCACCTTTTGCCCCCTTTCCTAGCCATGGAAGGGGCCCCCTGTCACGTCCCTATCCAGCCACCGTGTCACCCATGCTGTTCAGCCGCTGGGTGGCTGAGGATGCGGAATCCCATGTGGGCTTGAGGCAGGGAACCAGAGGTCTGCCCAGTCCACCCATGCCCCCACTGCTCCAGTTGGCAGCAGGATTCACCATCACCTGCCCCACTGGTAATCTATCACTACGGACAGGTGGGTTTTGCAGTTCGTTCAAAGGGGCTACTCCCTCCCCTTCAAATCTGCACCACCAGCCATGCCTCCATCAGACAGCCATATTCCGGAGGATCATTTGGCACTTCTGCGCCAGGAAGTTTCGTCTCTCTTGGCCAAGGGAGCCATAGAGAAGGCCCTGGTCCCAGATGTAGGTCATGGTTGTTATTCCCGCTACTTTCTGGTGCCCAAAAAAGTCAAGGGCTTACGTCCTATCCTAGAATTTCAGGACCTCAATTTCTTCCTCAAGAAGGAGATATTCAAAATTCTCACCCTGGCTCAGGTCCTGTCTGCCTTGGACCCAGGAGGCGATGGTAGCGTTGGACTTGCAGGACGCTTATTTACACATTCCCATCCTGCCTGCCCACAGATGTTACCTTCGCTCCCCTTCGGCCTTACCAGCACCCCTCAGTAGTTCACAAAAGTGATGGCGGTGGTTGCAGCTCATCTGCACAGGTTGGGGGTTTCAGTCTTCCCCTACCTCAACGACTGGCTGTTGAAGGAGGACTCGCCCCAGAAAGCAGTCTCCCACCTTCAGACTATGGAGAACCTCCTGCACACGCTGGGGTTTACTATAAACATGCCAAAGTCACACCTGACTCCCTCTCAGACACTCCTTTTCATCAGAGCTGTTCTGGATACAGTGCAGTTTCTGGCCTATCCTCGTGAAAAATGAGTCCAAGATATTCAGGCTATGATTCCGATCTTTCAGCCTCTGTCTTGGGTTTCAGTGAGACTGACTCTGAGGCTGCTGGGCCTCAAGGCCTTCTGCATCCAGCTAGTGACCCATGCCAGTTGCATATGCGGGCTCTACAGTGGGACTTGAAGTTCTCGTGGGCGCAGCATCAGTGAAATCTCTCAGACATGGTCCATATCTCGGAGGGGACTGCGAAAGTCCTGCATTGGTGGCTTTCAAATCTGCATTGGGTCCACGCTTTTCGTCTCGAGTGGAACTCCAGCCTCCTTTATGCCTTTCCACCTTTACCACTTCTGCCCAGAATTCTCAAGGAGATCAGGAATGACCAGGCCCAAGTTATCTTGGTGGCTCCGGACTGGGCACGGAGAGTATGGTATCCCGAGCTATTGAGCATGGCCACGGATCCTCCACTCATACTGCTTCTTCGGGAGGATCTTCTGTCACAGCAGCAGTGGACGGTTTTCCACCCTTACCTGTCCAGTCTCAGCCTTCATGTATGGAGATTGAGCAGAGGCAGTTGACGGCTTTTGACCTTCCACCCAAAGTCTATGACGTTATCTTGGCAGCCAGGCGTCCCTCCACCGAAACAGTATATGCCTGTCGTTGGCATACATTTGTGGCATGGTGTACCAACAAATCTGTTGAGCCCCTCTCTGCCCCTCTTTCTGAGTTTCTTTTGTTTGTTCTTTCTTTAACCCGGCAGGGCTCTGCTTTGGGCACCCTTAAAGGGTATTTATCGGCTATTTCAGCTTTTCTTAGGATATCTAATCAGCCTTCACTCTTTAACTCTATTGTCAATAGATTCCTTAAAAGTATAACTCATTTGTTTTCTCCCACTCCATTTATCATGCCTCAGTGGGACCTCAATCTTGTCCTTACTTTCTTAATGTGTACTCCATTCGAGCCGATGCACAATTGTCCATTATGGCTCCTTACTTTCAAGTCTTTTTTCTTGTTGCCATCACTTATGGTCGCCGAGTGAGTGAGCTTCAGGCTCTTTCTTCAAGGCTCCCATACTTGTCTGTGGACCCTAACAAAGTGGTGTGGCGCACTAAGGCTTCCTTCCTTTCCAAGGTCGTTACACCTTTTCATGTAGGCCAGTCCTTCACCTTGCCTACTTTTTACGCACCCCCACATCCTTCTCATGAAGTGGAGAGACTCCACCGTCTGGACCCAAAAACAGCGTTTGCTCTAAATCGTACTAAAGATTTCTGGGTGGATGATCAACTCTTTGTTGGATATGTGAGTGCGAAGAAAGGGAAGGTGGTGCAAAAACGTATCATCTCTTGATGGGTACTTCTTTGAATCAAGATGTGCTACGCTTTGGCCAAGAAGCAGCCCCCTCAGGGCTTGCACGCTCATTCCACCTGAGCAACTGCTGCTTCCACTGCATTAGCACGTGGAGTTCCTGTCCTGGATATCTGTCAGGCACCCATGTGGGCATCCTTGCACATGTTTGCTAAACATTACTGCCTGGATAGTCAGATCCGTTGGGACGGCTACTTTGGTCATTCGGTCCTGCAGGACTTTCTAGTATGATCTTGGTTTGCAGCCCACCTCCGAGTATGGCATTGCTTGGGTATCTATTCTAAGTTAAGCATCTGCAACTAGAAGTCTCTAGCAGATGTAGAAGTTACTTACCTTCGGTAATGATATATCTGGTAGAGACATGGACCCCGTTCCCTCTTAGACGACCACCGCGACCACCAGGTAAGGTGATCGACAGACAGGGGGGTGGTGTTGAGTGTTGTGTGTGTGAACGGGGGGTTGTGTGAATGGAGGGGGTGGGTAGTGTTGTGTGTGTTTGTGTGGGTGTGTATGCAAGAGCATGTTTGCTTGTGTGAATGCGTGTATGCAGGGGTGGAGGGGATCATGGCGATGTGTGCATATGTGTGTGAATGAGTGTGCGTGTATGTGTGCGTGTATGTATGTGTGATGTGTGCCTGCGTGGATGTACGGGGGCTTGGGGGTTCGGAATGGGGATTGGAGGTGGGGGTTCAGAATGGGGATTGGGGCAGGGGGTTTTGGAATGGGGATCGGGGGTGGGGGGTTCGGAATGGGGATCAGGGTCAGGGGTTTGGAATGGAGATGGGGTGTGGGGAGTCACTGCCTGGGGGATGGGGGGCTTCTGATGGGTTCGGAGGGTCCTACATGGAGTGGGGGGGTGTGGAGTCCTGCAGTTGCAACAGGAATGAGTATTCCTGTCACCAGTATTGTTACAACCACGGATTCTGTGGCAGGGCTGCCGCCACAGAATCCCTGGCGGTAAGGATGCTCAAATACCACAGGTGGTGTTAGGTGGACTGCTGAGTTGAATGTGGTCAACCTTTGGCCATGCGGTTCTACCACGCTGTCAGTACAGGGTGTGAACTGGCTGCAATGCATAATTTGGCAGTCCTGCACTGCCACGCTGTCGGCGGTCTGGCTGCCACCGTCGGGGTGGCAGAGCAGGACCACCAGGGTCAGAATGACCTCCTTAATTCTGACGAAAGTCCATTTAAGTTACTTAACAGCAATTGCGCTGTGACGTCAATTATGTGCATATTGGATAACATGTTGGGGGCTTGTATATGAGCAACCATATAGAATTTACTTTTCACTTACGGGGCAAATACAGTATTATTTTGAACATCCCGTAATTGTATTTATTAATACTAAATCATTGTGATGATGTGCGAGAATACGATCTTTTCAGTGCAATATTGTACACTTCTAACTCCTTCGCTGCCAGGCCTTTTCCCCCTCAGGTGCCAGGCCTTTTTTTTGGCTATTTGGGGCAGTTCTTGCTTTAGCCCTACTTTTTGTCTACCTAAGCTACCCACGCCAAATTTGCGTCCTTTTTTTCCAACATCCTAAGGATTCTAGAGGTACCCAGAGTTTGTGGGTTCCCATGAAGGAGACCAAGAAATTAGCCAAAATACAGCGAAAATTTAGTTTTTTTTAAAAAAAATCGGAAAAAGGGCTGCAGAAGAAGGCTTTTGTTTTTTTCACTGAAAATTGCATCAGAAAAAAGGTTTGTGGTTCTAAAATCACCATCTTCCCAGCTTTCAGGAACAGGCAGACTTGAATCAGAAAACCACATTTTTCAATGCAATTTTGGCATTTTACTGGGGCATACCTCATTTTTACTATTTTTTGTGCTTTTAGCCTCCTTCCAGTTAGTGACAGAAATGGCTGTGAAACCAATGCTGGATCCCAGAAAGCAAAACATTTCTGAAAAGAAGACAAAGTTCTGAATTCAGCATGGGTTCATTTCTGTAGATCCTACAAGGTTTTCCTGCAGAAAATAACAGCTGAAAGTAAAAAATAATTGAAATTGAGCTGCAAAAACAGCAATTTTTTTCTATGTTTTACTCTGTAAATGTTTCCTGTAATGTCAGATTTGTGAAAGCAATATACCATTATGTCTGCTGGACTCTTTTGGTTGCGGGTATATATAGGGCTTGAAGGTTTATCAAGAACCCTAGGTACTCAGAGCTAATAAATGAGCTGCACCTTGCAGTGGGTTTTCATTCTATACCTGGTACAGAGCAATTTATTTGGTGAAATAGAAAGAGTGAAAAATAGGTATCAAGAAAACCTTTGCATTTCCAAAATGGCCACAAGATAAGGTATTGAGAAGCAGTGGTTATTTGCACATCTCCGAATTCTGGGGTCCCCATACTACCATGTGAATTACAGGACATTTCTCAAATAGATGTCTTTTTTACACACTGTCTTACATTTGGAAGGAAAAAATGTAGAGAAACACAAGGGGCAATAACAGTTGTTCTGCTATTCTGTGTTCCCCCAAGTCTCCCGATAAAAATGATACCTCACTTGCATGGGTAGGCCTAACGCCTGCGACAGGAAACGCATCATGGACACATCACATTTTCCCAAAGAAAACAGCTGTTTTTTGGAAAGTGCCTAGGTGTGGATTTTGATCTCTAGCTCAGCCGGCACCTAGGGAAACCAAGATGGGGTGACTTGTGGGGCTCTCACCAGGTTCTATTACCCAGAATACTCTGCAAACCTCAAAATGTGGCCCCAAAAAAAAAGAAATCTCATATTTCGGTGACAGAAAGTTCTGGAATCTGAGAGGAGCCACAAATTTCCTTCCACCCAGCGTTCCCCCATGCTACCTTACTTGTGTTGGTAGGCCTAGTGCCCACGAAAGGAAATGTTCCAAAACACTATCTGGACACATCAAAATTATCAAATACTAAAGTACCTCTTTTTGAGGGGGCGGCACCTGTGTTTTTGGTCCTGGGCTCATCAGCCATACAGGGAAACCTACCAAACCCAGACATTTCTGACAACTAGACACCAGAGGGAGTCAAGGGAGGTGTAACTTGTGTGGATACCCCAGTGTTTTCTTACCCAGAATCCTCAGCAAACCTCAAATGTAGCTAAAAAATCACTACACCAGGACAAATTTCCTACCACCCAACCTTCCTCTCAGATTTCTGGTAAAAACAATACCTCACTTGTGTAGGTGGGCCAAGTGCCTGTGACAGGGAAGAGCCAAAAATATGTCGAAATTGAGGGGGAACCAAAGCGGGTCCAGAAGGGCAGTTTGAAAATAAACATCTTTAGGCTGACAAGTGGGGCAGAATTTTTATTGGTATAGATGAGACAATGCTGGGTGGTAGGAATTTTGTGGATTCCTGCAGATTCCGAAAAGTTCCATCACAAAAATGTGGAAAAAATGTGTGATTTCCAGCAAAGTCGGAGGTTTGCAGGGCATTGTGGGTAAGAAAATGGTGCAGGGTGCATATGAAGCACATCACCCTGGGCTCACCCAGATGTTTAGTTTTCAGATGTGTCTACTTCTTGTGAATTTTTCTACATGGCAGCGTCCCAAAGTCCAAAAAGTGCAGCCCTCACCACTCCAAGTGGGGCGATTTTGAGAGTTAGCCAAGCTCTCATGGCCCAATTGTAAAAGCAAAACCCAAAATAATCAAATGTCCTCTTGCTCGCCATGGGATAAGATGTTTTAGTGTGCGGGGGAGAGCTGGAAGACTGTTACCCCCTTCAGTCAGGGTGGGGCCATAACCATGCCCATACTGGTTGGTAGCCACCACCACACTATTTGTTTTTTTAATTCCCTGGCATATAGTAGACTTTCTGCCCCCCAGGGTGTGGATCGGGGGTAATTGCCCCATCTGCCCACTGGTGGGCAGAACAACTTTGGCCCCATTTATTTGGGGTGGGGGTATGGCCATACCCCCACCCTCTTATTTTGAAAAAAAAAAAAATCTTTCCTGGTCTCTGGTGGGCTTTCTACCCCCCCCCCGGGGGCAGATGGGCCTTCCAAAAATAAGCTGATCTACCTCCAAAGGGGGCAGATATGGCCAACAGTAATGTGCCCCATGGGGATCGACCCTTGCCCAAGCGGCTGTCCCCTCATACAAAACATGCACATACACACCAATCCCTGGTGCCTAAGTGGTTTCTGCCCCCCCCCCCCCCGGGGCTGATCGGCCTAATAGAAATAGGCCGATCTGCCCCCAAGGGGAGCAGAAATGGCCTAAAATAAATGTGCCCCCCAAAGGGAGTGAATCTTGTGTGAAATTGGCGCAAAAAAAAAAAAATCCCAGGTGCCTAGTGGTTTCTGCCACTTGGGGGCAGATTCGTCTAATACAAATAGGCTGATCTACCCCCATGGGGCGGCAGAAATGGCCTAAAGATAATTTTGCCCCCAGGGGAGCGACCCTTCCTAATGGGTCGCTCCCCTCATGTGAAACTGACAACAACAAAAAAATCCCTGGTATCTAGTGGTTTCTGCCCCCGTTGGGGGCAGATTGGCCTAATAAAAATAGTGCTGCCCAGAGTGTTGTCTGCCGTAATTAAACACATGTGTAGCTACATTGTTTCCCCCCCAAGTGGAGGATTTGGCCACAGTGAAGGCTGACTTCTATGCAATGGGATATATCCCCAACATCATTGATGCGATTGATGGGACACATATTGCATTTGTTCGCCCCCAACCACCCCCCTCTCTCCCCTCCCCCCAGCAAAATGAACAGGTCTTCAGAAATCAAAAAAGTTATCACTCGATGAATGTGCAGATGGTATGTTTGGTGGACCAGTACATCTCCCATGTCAGTGATAAGTATCCAGGCTTGGTCACAATGCTTTCATCCTGAGGAATAGCAGCATCCCAAATGTGATAGCCCAACTCCAGAGACACAGGGTGTGGCTAATAGGTGAGCCCTGGTTCCCACGCAGTGGATGTTGGTGTATGGGTATGGTGTGGGCCATATGGCATAGTGTGTGGCTAACAGATGTCCCTCGATATTTGCAGGTGACTCTGGTTACCCCAACCTATCATGGCTACTGACCCCTGTGAGGAATCCCAGGACAAGGGCAGAGGGACGTTACAATGAGGCACATGGGCGAGCAAGAAGGATTATTGAACGTACATTCGGCATCCTGAAGGCCAGGTTTTGGTGCCTCCATCTAGCAGGTGAATCCCTGTGCTACTCACCAAGAAGATCTGCCAGATCATCGTGGCATGTTGCATGTTGCACAACCTTGCCTTGCGACGCCATGTGCCTTTTCTGCAGGAAGAGGAGGCTGAAGATGGCCGTGTGGCCGCAGTGGACCTTGTGGACAGTGAAGATGAGGATGAGGACAACAGAAGTTCAGTCATTCGTCAATACTTCCAATGATACACAGGTAAGATAGTGTTATTTCACACTTCATTGAGAGTTTGATGTGTGATATTGTCACTGGCAGGCTGTGATTTCCTATTTCTATGGCCACTCACTGTACCCATTGGCATCTCCTTTTGCAGATGTTGGTGCCCCACTATTGCTCCTGGTGTGTTCACTGAAGGCAACTACAGGACTTTCCTATGTAAACATTACTGTACAGTTGAATTGAAAATTCTGAACCTTGTTAAACGAATACATTTTGAAATCATTTGACATACTCCATACTTGTATTTTTTATAAGCGTGTTTATTGCAGTGCTCTGGCAAAAAGGGGGATGTGCAGTGGGCTGGGGTGATGATGGAGGAAAGTCCAGGTTATAGTCCAGTCTATTATTGGACAGGTGCATTGTCCAAGGGGGCATTGGAAGGGGAGCAATTGCAGTTCAAGGTGAACAGGGTGACAGAGTGGGGCACAAGGGTGACAATCAAGAGAGTCTTATTTCCTGACGGGGTCTTGGCAATAGTCTCTGGCTTTTGCAGGGTGGTTCTCCTTCTGCAGGGGGAGGGGTAATGGCAGCCTGTTGGTCCTGTGGCAGGGTCTCCTGTCGGCAGCAGAGGTGGAGGGCTGTTCAGTAGTCTGGCTATTGTCAGGGGCCCACTGGTGTGCCACTGCCTCCCTCATACTGTTGGCCATGTCTGCCAGGACCCCTGCAGTGGAGACCAGGATGGTGTTAGTGGACTTCAAGTCCTCCCTGATCCCCAAGTACTGTCCTTCCTGCAGCCTCATGTTCTCCTGCATCTTGTCCCGGATCTGGCCCAGCGTATCCTGGGAATGTTGGTATGCTTCCAACATCGCGGTGATTGTCTCCTGAAGAGTCGGTTCCCTGGTCCTGTCATCCTCTTGGCACACAGCAGTCCTCCCAGCTTCCCTGTTGTCCTGTGCCTCTGTCCCAGTGCCCACTGCCACTGACCCCAGGTCCCTGATTGTCCTGTGTTTGTGGGGTGGCCTAGGGTCCCTGTAGTGGTGGACACACTGCTGCTTGACGTGTCCTGGGGACAGAGGTATGGGCTCGCTGAGTGGGTGCTGTGGAGGGGGAGGCTCTGCGGTGGTGTGAGACTGTGCCTGGGTAAACGACTGTATGGAGGTCCCTGATGGGCCAGGTTGGTCATCCAGATCCAGGCGACCAGAGCTGTTGTAATCACTGTGGGCCTCTTCTGTGGGGGGACAGGATGATGCTGGCACCTCTTCTTCAGTGACATTGGGTCGGGTACCTGTGGGGATGTATATGCAGTGTTATTATTTCTGTTTGTGACATATTGTGTATGGGTGGGTTGCCCTCTATGTTTGTTATTGCCCTGGCAGCTTTGCCTTGTGTGAGTTGTTACTTGGTGGGCTAGCTGATTGTCTTTCACATGCATGCTGTAGTGATAGGTGTTCATGCAGGTCTGTGAGTGGTGTCCATGCATTGGTATGTCATGCAGGGCTTGGCATTGGAATGAGTGGGATGTGATGGTGGGGTGTGTGGGGGGCGGTGGAGTGATGGGAGTGAGGTTAAGGGTGGGGGTATGTGATGGCATGCAGGTACAGGGGTGATAGTAGTATAGGGTTGACTCACCACAGGTCAGTCCTCCTGCTACTCCGGCCAGGCCTTCAGGATTCATGATTGCCAAGACTTGCTCCTCCCATGTTGTTAGTTGTGGGGGAGGAGGTGGGGGTCCATCACCAGTCCTCTGTACAGCGAGTTGGTGCCTTGCTGCAATGGAACATACCTCCTCCGTAGGTCCTTCCACCTCTTTCTGATGTTGTCCACAATTCTCCCCCATAGCTCCATCTTCCTAGCAATGGATATCTGCTGCACCTGTGATCCAAATAGTTGTGGCTCTACCTGGTGGATTTCCTCCACCATGAGCCTTAGCTCCTCCTTATGTTGGGGTGTGTGATATAAGGTGCATGGGTGGTGTATATGTGATGGTGGTATGTGGCTCTGGTTGTGTGAGTGCTTTTGCTGTCTTTTGCAGCTTTTGCTGTCTCTCTGCTGGCAATTATTGGTGTTCGTAAAAGGTTGTTGATAATGTGGGTGTGTGTTTTATAGTGGTGTGGTGTGGTGTGAGTATGTGTGTCAGGTGTATGTAGTTTGAATTGTCCAATGTGGTGGTGTTTTTTTTGAGTGTGTGTATTTTGAGCGCTGCGGTATGTACCGCCAATGGTTTACCGTCATTGAATGTCCGCCGTGGTGATTGGTGGATCATAATGTGGTGGGTGTTTTTCTGTAGGCGTAACTGTGTGGGTTTTGATAACGCCAGTTTATCACTCACCTTTGGTGTGGCGGATTTGTGTGTGTGGCTGAATAGTGACGGATTAGTGTGTGTGTGTCATAATACGGTTAGCAGATATCCTCCGCGGCTGCGGTATGTTGGCACCAGTCAGCATGGCGGTAAGTGGGATTTACCGCCAATGTCATGAGTGCCTCTCCCTCTCACTCTCTGTCTCACTCTCTCTTTCTGTCTCTCTATCTTTCAATCTTTCTCCTGCTCACACACCCGCTCAGACACTTATGCACCCACAGACCCAATGAGACTTTCGCACACCCACTCACAGACCCTTATGCATCCACTCAGACTCGCACACACTGATGCACCCACTAAAACACTAATGTACGCACTCTAACACCCAGGGAGACACTTTCATTCCCAGTTACACCCTCTCACAGCTATTCTCACACCCAGAAAGGCCGCGGCCACCTCCCGCCGCTCAGGGCCAAAGGGCTGTGTGCAGCACGAGGTTGGGTGGTTAGGGGGGTTGGCCGCAGCGTCTGTCTGCAGGCCAGGTCTTGTGGGCAACCTCTGCTGTGCATGGGTGAAGGCCATACACGGTGCAAGGTTGAGTGCTTATAAGGGGTTGGCCTCATGGTAGGTTGGATTAACAGAGCCGAGTGCTATCTCATAGCACAGAGGCGTCCGACCAACACCCTCGTAATGCGCACTGTCTGCAAAACAGACAGTGTGCATTCCGATGGTAGTGAGCAGGGAGGCCCCTGCACTGCCCATGTCATGAGCAGTGCAGGGGCCCCTTTGGGGCCTCCAGCACACCCTCACTGCCAGCCTTTTCATGTTGGCGAAACCACCTTGGAAAGGCTGGTGGTGAGGGGAGTTGTAATCAGCCAGTTGGAGCTGATCTCAGCGCCGCCCTAACTGAGTACAATTCTGTCTCTGTCATGCCATGGGGAGCCATGTCCCCTGGTGGGTCCGCCCCCCTGGGTTGTAATTGAACGGTCAAACCACCCAGAGTGCAGCAGTCTGACCGTCAATGTGAGGTGTCGGTCCTCGGACCGCCCCACATTTAATGAGGCCCTAAATGACAAATCCAAGCCATGCTCCTTTGAAGCCTTTGCTCTTTAGGAGAATGAGTAAATAGTCCTGTCTCAAAAATGTGCAATGCCCTTTCCATATGAATGGAGACCATGCCCGCTAAGAGGTCGGTTTCCATGGTATTGTCTGATATGTAAAATTATTTATGTTTGTTCAGAGATGTTATCCTGCCAGAGAAAATTTTATTTTGGTCCAGATGTAAACAGTACATACAAGAGGCCATTAGCCAAACATTTGCAGAAAATTGTGTAGTTGGGGTTCAACAGAGAGACAGTGCCTCTGTCTTTGGCTTCTAGCTATACATCTGGTTAATGAAGACCTAGACGATCCTGGAAGGTGAAATAAAATGCTGCTAGAGCTCCATTACCACTTGAAAAATGTACAATGGCATTCCGGGTTTTGGATGCTGTGATCAGGGAATCTTATATTTCCATGTGTGTCACAAAATACCTAATCCCATCTGTGCAAACCATGCAGAAAATCACCCTGCTTCATCCTTGTCATGTTGCCTAGTCATATATTCCTGGTGCCTCAATATCGGAAGCCTTTTCAAAAGTATGTCATACACAGCCCTGCATCTGATTATGACCAGATCTTAGGCAGGATTACATACCACTTTGTTTCTAAAACACTACCTTTGTTTTCAAGCAAAGTTGCCTTTCTTTACAGCACCATTTTAACCCCATATCATGTTTCAAAGTATATGTTCCTGTATATGTATGCATGTGGTATTTCTGTAAGCCTAACCTAGCTAAAAGGGAGCAGATAATTTTATAAGGTCAAACAAAAGCATAAAGTGAGAGGAGAGATGACTGGTTTGTGGGTGTTTACAGCATTATGATAGTGTTCTTTAGAGAGGTGCATCTTTAACTCTTTAAAAGCTTCCTTTTCCTCATATGTGTCTCCCGCTGAACCTGCGTTGTGGTGTTAGTTGCCTCCCTGAATGCCACATCCTGAAGTGCCATTGCCTGTAGCAGTGATGGTTTAATGTAAGTGGTTCCCCCAATGTTTTTAGAGGGTTACAGTCTTTTGGGAGTGTTTTACTTAAATATTCAGGAATAGGCATGAAGCCTTACAGTTTTGGAGAATGGCGAAGCATGTCTAAGACTAGAGTGTAGATCATAAATGAGTCTCATTAACATACCCTAGCCAATAAACTAGGCTTACCACTGGGGGGATGTATGACCTGCCAGTTCAAATAGACACTAACCACAAGGTAACCTACAATTTACGATGCCAAGGATTGGTAATCTGGTCATTAAATGAGGAATGCTTGACAGCGGTTTCCATCATCTGCCGGCCAGTCAGGAGGGAATGGAGCACGACTAGGGCCTGCAGGTAACATGGCACCCTTGACAATGTGAGTATGGAGCAACAGCGCTCAAACACTGCTCAATTTGGACAAACCCTTGAGAGTACAGCCTTCTGACTTTGTGTTTTTCTTCCATTACCTATACTGCTGGTTCCGTGGGACTTTTTGGATAATGAATTCAACCTTCTCTTATTGTGACACAACAGTGTGCCTACAGGGGCATGTCCCCTCTCCTACATGATAAAAAAAGTGTCCCCATAAATGGATAAGGATTAAGAGTGTATAGCACATCATGATTTGCAGTGCATACTTTACATCATGATTTGCAGTGCTGCTTGCTAATCATCACAATATGTTTATTGTCTGGCTATATGTTGTCCTATCCTGTGTAAGTAACTCAATGAGGGGATACAAGATCACATGCAAGGTACTGGGTGCTGTGTGGTCAGTATATTGGGTTTGTGTGATATGGTTCCATCAACCTGGACTGCTTGATACCAGTAGTATTTGTTTTTTTGGCAGAAATCAAGACAAATTTAGTTGTTGCGATAAGGCAAGTCAGCCTTTGTCTGTTGAATTTTGTAAGTGCTACATTTGTGTGTAGTAAGGCAAACAGACTGACCTCAAAGAATAGATTATGTGGGGCATACAAAACATTTAGGCCCTCATTACAACCCTGGCGGTCGGTGTTAAAGTGGCGGTAATACCGCCAACAGGCCGGCGTTAAAAAAAATGGGATCACGACCATGGAGGAAACCTCCAACATAGACAGCCACTTTAACACTCCGACCGCCATGGCGGTAGCAACAAACACCGCGGCGGTCACAGCCAACAGACAGGTGGAAGACAATGTACCACCCACACTATTACAAGACACCAATCCTGCAGCTTTTCCGGGGCAATACCAACACCATCAAAAGCACGGCGGAAACTGAACAACGAAGGGGAACCACTCACCTCTCGACACTCCACGAAGAACCAGGATGCCATGGAGCCCGAATTGCAGATCCTACCCATGTTGGTGTATCTACTAATACACCACGAAGTAGAAAGAAGGCGGCGGTGGCAGCGACGATGGTGAGTGCTGCACCTAGCACACAGGGGAGGAGAGGGAAAAGAGAGTGACACACACACACACACGGCATGCAACACCCCTACCCCCCACCCTCACCCACAACATCATACACAAAAACATATCCAACAACATTACACATGCACCCCGTCACCCCCTGGAAGAACACAAGGACAAAAGGAATTGAGTTTAACTAGTGTTATATTGGAACAATCAGATATATCAAGAGAAAAGCAAATAATCAGTGTACACAAATATTTACATCAAGTACACAAGTCCGTACACTGTCCCTTGTAAATGTCCGTGGACCAGTGGTCCCAAAAAGCATGGGCGAAGCCCACACATGACACCTGCCTCAAAACAGAAAGAACACTGCAGGGGCATTAGGCCGAAAAAAAACAGGCACCTCAGGGGGAAAGGGAGGGGGCATCTCAGCCGGAAGATGGTACTACGCCACTGCTCCTCGAGGAGGCTACATGCCCACTGACTGGTCCTGGGGAGGGCAAAGCCACAGTCTCTCAAGTGGGTGGGTTGCCCACTGCTTGGTCATGGGGAGTGCAAATCCACAGTCTCTCTAGTGGGTGGGTTGCTCACTGCTTGGTCCTGGGGAGTGCAAAGCTGCAGTCTCTCAAGGGGGTGGGTTGCCCACTGCTTTGTCCTGGGGAGTGCAAGGCCTTAGTCTCTCAGGTGGGTGGCTTCTTCCACTGGTTCTGGAGGGGGCCTTGTGCCCAGTGTGCTTCATCCTGCCAAGGACTGGGTTAGTGGATGCATTTCTCCACTGGTTCTGGAGGGGGCTTTGTGCCCAGAGTGCTTTATCCTGCCAAGGACTGGGTTAGTGGATGCATTTCTCCACTGGTTCTGGAGGGGGCTTTGTGCCCAGAGTGCTTCATCCTACCAAGGATGGAGGACTGGATGCATTTCTCCACTGGTTCTGGAGGGGGCTATGTGCCCAGTGATGCTGCACCTGGGGTGTGGCAGTTGGCATCCTCTCACCTGGGTGTCTGAGCCACGCAATGTACCTGGAACAGATAGCATGATACTCCATCGAGGTAGAGCCACACTCCATCCTGTGGTGACTTAGGCTGCCAATTGCTGGTCGTGCCAGTGCTGGAGGTGGTGCCTCAAGTGGCGGGTCCAGGAGGTCACCTGCAGACTCGGACGGCTGCCCACTGGGGATGCTGCTGAAGTCCGACAGTGGTGTATTGGCTCAGCACGTGGCGGTGCAGATGGTGGTGCAGGTGGCAGTGGCTTGGGCGGAGATGCTGCCGGTGCTGGCTGTGGTGCACATGTCTGTTGTGGTGGAGGGAGACACCATACCGTCTCCGGCAGCCTCAGATGGTTGATCCTTGGGGAGGATGCTGCAGACTGACATTGTGGCAGCGGCGGTGCAGGTGGCGGTCGGAGCAGCGGTGGTGACTGTGGTGCAGGTAACTGCCATCCCTGATGATATAGTGGTCACCAGCCCCTCACCAGGAGGCATCGTGCACTGAGTTGACTTGCCCTTTGGCTTGTGGCCCTTCCCCACCTTGGCAGTCGCTGCAGGGACCTTGGCACTGTCCTCTCTGTGTTTGGGTGAGACCTTGCTGGGTTGGTGGTGTGGCTTTCACCTGCTGGACACTGGGCCCTTTTTGACCTTTGCAGTTGGCGGAATAGGGTGGTCCTTCTTATCTGTAGGTGGCACACTGGCAGCTCTGACGGGTGCCCTCTTCGAGCCTCCCGGACTTGCAGGGACCACAGCGGATGCAGATTTGGTGGCTGAGGTGCTGGGATCTAGACATCCTGGCCCTAGGGGAAGGACGGGGGAGGTGTAGGGAAAAGGTTAATGTTAGCTAGGAAAAGTTATTTAGACACACTGGGATGGGAAGATGGAGAGAGTGTGGGAGTGGAGGAAGAGGTAATGGTTGTAGGAGTTGTACGTCTGCTGAGTTTGGGTGAAGGTGCATGGGCTGGAGGCTGTTGTGAGGTGGATGGCTGTTGAGTGGGTGTGTGCCTGCGTTTGTGTACTTTGGGAGGAGGGCTCACAGACACACTAGGAGAGGACACAGGGGACGTGTGAATGGTAGTGGGGGTGGTGATTGCACGGGAGCGGTATGTTGTGATGGGCGTGCTGGTGATGGAGTCAGTGGCTGATGATGTAGTGCATGCAGGTGTGAGTGGAGATGAGAATGGGAGGGAGGTGGAGGACGTGGAGGAGGGGGACACAGTGGAGGAAGTGGATGTTGGTATGGTGCTTGTGTGAGTGCCTGTGGGATGTGTGGTGCTTATGTTTTCCTGAGCCACTTTTGTGTGTTGATGTTTGTGCATACTGGTCTGATGGTGTGCTTGGGATAGGCTGAGGTAGAGGGGATTGGGTCTGGGTAGTGGAAGTTGGAGGGGGGAGGGGGGAGGCTGGACACAGGGACAATGGCTGCCATCGGTGCTGAGGCCAGAGCCTGAAATGCTCTTTGTTGGACTGCCACGCCAGAATGAATGCCCTCCAGGTGTGCATTTGTTTCGTGCAAATGCCTCTCAACACCCTGGATGGCATTCAGAATGGTTGACTGCCCAACAGTGAGGGATCTCAGGAGGTCAATAGCCTCCTTACTGAGGGCAGCAGGGCTGACTGGGGCAGGGCCTGAGGTGCCAGGGGCGAAGGAGGTGGCCACCCTCCTGGGTGAGCGGGCACTGGAAACTCGCTGAGGGGCTGCTGGGAGGGCGGTGCTGGTGGGGGAGGTGGCGGCTGTACCTGTTGTTGGGATGGGCACAGAGATGTCTGCCACCACCAGGGAGCTTCCATCAGAGGAGTCGCTGTCGCTTGTATCCCCTCCAGTCTCTGTCGTGGAGCTCCCCTCACCCTCCGTCCCACTGGTGCTTTCATCCTCCGTGGATTCACCCTCCTGGGCCATGTGAGATGCAGCTCCCTCTGTCGGCGGTGCCTCTGCTCCTCCGCCAGATGATGCTAATGCACACAAGGACAGGGTGACAAAATAAGAAGGGGGGAAGACAGAGGACACACATGGTCAATGCCTGCAACACCACTACCGTTGGCGGACACAACACACAGGGAGCAGCCGTATGCACTTGGCCATGCACTACCAGTTACTAAGAAAGTCACCAGCCCATGGGGTACAAGGCCTAACGCCATTAGCTGCATACCCGAAACCCACAGGACCCTGGCCAGTAGTAGATGCCCACTAACACTATTTGGGTTGGAGTGCTTCAGAGCCTGCCCAACAAGGGACCTACAATGCCATGTTCGCCCTGGTCTAGGGGCACCCATAGCCTACATCCCCCACACAGATGCATCCTAAACCACGCAGAGCCAGCTTGATGACACTGTACTCACCCCCTTGTGGTTGCTGAGATGCCCTCAAGTGCCCATCCAACTCCAGATAGGTCACCGCCAGGATGCGGAACATCAGGGGGGTCATGGTGCGACGGGCACCCCTTCCATGTTGGGAGGCCAGTCCCAGCTGGGCCTCCTCCATCTTCTTGCTCCAGCAGCGCAGGTCCTCCCATCTCTTGCAGCAGTGGGTGCTCCGTCTTTGATAGACCCTCAGGGTCCGCACTTCCTTGGCGATGGCACGCCAAATACCCTTCTTCTGGTAGGCGCTGACCTAGAGGAAAGATATAGGAGGAAAGGAAATTACTCACCCATCCGGACCGGCAGACTCCTTGCCCACCAGTTCCCAACCATGCCCTGACACACATACACTGACCATCCTCACATGCAGCCCTCAGCCGCCCCAACATGTGGCTTACATCCATACCACTCCAAATAGGCATTGCCCACGCATCATGCTCACAGTGTACTCACCTGTTTGGCTGGAGGACCGTAGAGTAGCGTGTACTGGGGGAGGACCCCATCCACCAGTTTGTCCAACTCCTCTGCGGTAAAGGCAGGGGCCCTTTCCCCAGACACTTGTGCCATTGTCGCTTTCAGACTCAGGTTACAGCAGCACTTGCAGTGTAGGTCCTCTCCTGTTGAAGGTCAGATATCAAGTGAGTGAACAGATAGAAAATGGCGGTGACGTCTGTGGCAGTGCGTACCGTCACTGCCGGTGTACATGGCCATTGGCTCCTGGAACCCATGGGGCACAATAATGACCAATGCAGAGTGACGCGGCAGTCTTGGACCGCCTACCGCAACTCAGCACACCCCAGCACAGTTACCTCATTTCCCCTTGTCCCTCCTCACAAGTCGGGCAGCCCCCATTTCAGGGGGGCACATGGCATGGCACCTAACTGTGTCACACCACATTTTGGCACATATACAGACTAACTAAGTCACACACGGATTTATTAACATTACTCCAGACACACTTGTGCAACCTATGTGGTAAATTACCCTCTGCTCACCGTTCTCCTCCATAGGCTACAACCGCTGGGGCAGATGATGAGATGGCGGAATCCTCCGGTGTACAGACCCCTGGTGGACCTGTCGACAATCGAAGATAGACACATCATAATCACCTACAGACTTGATTGTGCCACAATCCAAGACCTGTGTGCCCAATTGGAGCCAGACCTGATGTCATCTATCCGCCATCCCACAGGAATCCCCCCTAGTGCAGGTCCTGTCAGTGCTCCATTTCCTAGCAAGTAGCTCCTTTCAAACAGCAGTGACCATGGCATCACATCAGGGATGTCTCAGCCAATGTTTTCTAACGTGTTGACCAGAGTGTTGTCTGCCCTGCTGAAATACATGCGCAGCTATATCATGTTACGCCAGGTGGAGGATTTGCCCACAGTGAAGGCTGACTTTTATGCCCTACGACATTTCCCCAACGTCATTGGTGCCATTGATGGTACACATGTGGCATTTGTTCCCCTCCGCAGAAATGAACAAGTGTACAGAAATAGAAAAAGCTACCATTTAATGAATGTGCAAATGGTGTGTTTGGTGGACCAGTACATCTCCCATGTGAATGCCAAGTATCCTGGCTCTGTGCATGATGCCTACATTTTGAGGAATAACAGTATCCTTTATGTGATGGGCCAACTCCAGAGGCACTGGGTGTGGCTAATAGGTGAGCCCAAGGTCAACACACAGTATGAGTAGGTTTCTGGGTATGGGTTTTTTCCTAAGGGTAAGTGTGTGTCTAACAGGTATCCCTTGACATTTGCAGGTGACTCTGGTTACCCCAACCTCACATGGCTACTGACCCCAGTGAGGAATGCCAGTACAAGGGCAGAGGACCGCTACAATGAGGCACATGGGCGAACTAGGTGTATTATTGAGAGGACATTCAGCCTCCTGAAGGCCAGATTCCGGTGCTTCCATTTAACAGGTGGCTCCCTATACTACTCACCGAAGAAGGTGTGCCAGATAATCGTGGCATGATGCATGTTGCACAACCTGGCATTGAGACATCAGTTGCCTTTTCTGCAGGAGGATGAGCCTGGTGATGTTTTTGTGGCAGCGGTGGAGCCTGTAGACAGTGAGGAAGAGAAGACAGAGGAAGAAGATATTGACAACAGAGCGAACATCATCATGCAATACACAGGTAAGAGACTGTACCTCCTCCTCACATTTCAGAATACTGTAGGACATTGTACAACTCAGCCTCTTAACCTCTGTCTGTGGACACTGGCTGTTCACTTTGGACTTCCATTTTTCAGATCTGGGTATCCCATTCTGCCTTCTGCTATATGTACAGCTGCCCAACCACTGTCATACATTGGTATGAGTAAATTAACATTTACATTGCTATTTGTTACTAATGTTGTCATTGTACATTTGTGAAAGATCAGACTGACTCCAGATTGTTTTGTGCTTAAAGGGTGTTTATTTAGGGGCTAATGAGTATAGGGGTGTGTGCAAGGGGCTGCGGTGATGGTGGAGGAAGGTCCATTGTAGAGTCCAGTCTCTTGGTATCACAGGTGCATTGTCCAATGGGGCATAGGAAGGGGAGTAATGGCAGTTCAATTTGGACAGGATGACATAGTGGGACAGAAGGGTGACAATCAGGAGAGTCATATTTCCTGGTGGGGGTCTAGGCAATGTCTTCTGTCTTCTGCCTGGATCACAGGGACCGTTTGCAGGGTGGTTCTTCTTCTGCAGGGGGTGCGGTGCTGGTGGTCTGTTGGTCCTGTGGTGGGGCCTCCTGTCCACTAGCGCCAGCGGAGGTGGAAGGCTATTGCTCGATTTGGCTAGTGTCAGGGGCCCTTTGTTGTGCCACTCCCTCTCTAATGCTCTTGCCTATGTCAGCCAGCACCCCTGCTATGGTGACCAGGATGGTGTATATGTAGGTGAGGTCCTCCCTGATCCTCATGTAGTGTCCCTCCTGCAGCCGCTGGGTCTCCTGAAACTTGGCCAGTACCGTGCCCATGGTCTCCTGGGAATGGTGGTATGCTCCCATGATGTTGGTCAGTGCCTCGTGGAGGGTCAGTTCCCTGGGCCTGTCCTCCCCCTGTCGCACAGCAGTCCTCCCAGCTTCCCTGTTGTCCTGTGCCTCTATCTCCTGAACCGTGTGCCCTCTGCCACTGACGTCAGGTCCCTGATCCTCCTGGGTTAGTGGGTTTGCCTGGGGTCCCTGTAGTGGTGGACACACTGCTGAGTGACGAGTCCTGGGCACAGTGGCATGTGCCCGCTGGGTGGGTGCTGTGCTGGTGTTTCCTGAGGGGGGAGGATCTGTGGTGGTTTGGGACTGTGGCAAGGTAACCGACTGTCCCAAGGTCCCAGATGGGCCAGGCTAGTCATTGTGATCCAGGCTTATAGAGCTGCTGTCAACACTGTAGGCCTCTTCTGTGGGGGGACTGGATATGGCTGGCACCTCCTGTCAGGTGACGTTGGGTAGGGGTCCTGTTGGGATGTAAATGCATTGTTATTGTATCTGTGTGTGCCAGCTTGTGCAATGGGTGTGTTTCCCTGTATTAATGTGCTTGCACTATCGCCTTGGGCCTTGTGTGAGTGGTGATTTTGTGGCCTGGGTGAGTCTCTCTATTAGGCATGCTGTGGTGATGGGTGTCCATGCAGGTCTGTGATGGGTGTCCATGCATTGTTGTTGCATGCAGGGCTTGGTTGTGGGAGTGGTGGGTTGTGATGGCGGGGTGTGTGGGAGGTGGTGGAGGGGTGGGAGTGAGTGTGGGAGTATGTGATGGCATTCAGGTAGGGGGGTGAAAGTAGTAAAGATTTGCTTTACCAGAGTCCAGTCCTCCTGCTACTCCTGCGAGGCCCTCATGTTGCATGATTGCCAAGACTTGTTCCTCCCATGTTGTTAGTTGTGGGGGAGGTGGTGGGGGACTACCGCCAGTCCTCTGTACGGCTACCTGGTGTCTTGATACCACAGAACGTACCTTCCCCTGTAGGTCTTTCCACCTCTTCCTGATGTCATCCCTTGTTCTTGGATGCTGTCCCACTGCGTTGACCCTTTCCACTATTCTCCACCATAGCTCCATCTTCCTTGCAATTAAGGTCTTCTGCACCTGTGATCCGAATAGCTGTGGCTCTACCCGGATGATTTCCTCCACCATGACCCTGAGCTCCTCCTCAGAAAACCTGGGGTGTCTTTGAGGTGCCATGATGTGGTGTGAGTGATGTGTGAGGTCATGTGTGACATGATGTGTTGGGTAATGGGTTGGGTGTGTTCTTTGAGGTGCGTGGATGGTGTATGTCTGATGGTGTTCTATGCCTCTGGATGATGGTGTGGTCTTAGCTTTTCTCTCTATCTGCTTCTTCAGAATTGTTTGCTGTAAGGGTTTGTGGGTAATGTAGGTGTGTGTTTTATAGTGGTGTGAGTGTGTGGGTGTGGTGTGTGTATGTGTGTCAGGTGTGTGTATTTAGAACTGTCCAATGTGGTTGTGTTTTGTAAGTGTGTGTGTATTTTGAGCGCGCCGTTGTGTACCTCCAATGGTTTACCACGGTTGAAAGACTGCCGCGTTGATTCGTGTGTCATGAAACTGTGGGCATATTCCTGTTGGCGTGATGGTGTGGGTTTTGCTATCGCCAGTTTATCACTGACCTTTGGTGTGGCGAACTTTTGTGGGTGTATGTATAGTGGCGGATTTCTCAGTGTGGGTCATAATACCCATAGTGGATTTCCACCATGGTCACGGTATGTTGGCGGCCGTCGGCATGGCAGTAAGCGGGATTTACCTCCAGGGTTGTAATAAGGGCCTTAATCCTGATGAAAGCCCGGGTTCCTGTGGGCCATTGAAATATGGTTTAAACATGTCAAATTATACAGCGAATGCAGGGCCATCAATTCCTATAAACACCCCTACTGATTGTATTTTAATCACCCCCGGAAACCATCAATAAAGGGATACCTATGTAGTGAATCCTAGTTTGTTTTAATGAGATACAGGAGCTAGCTTAGCCTTTGGCTTGCAGACTCGTGCCCCCGTCACCTAGTGACTCTTACCCTATTTAGCTTGCTCTGATTTAGCGCATTTATTTAATTACATCTTTTAAGATGGCTGCCCTGTTTTTAGTTAGGCCCATGTTTTAGTTTTGCATTATCAGTGCCACTGCGCTAAGGCGTCAATCTCAAGTGACAAAGATAAACAAACTGTAAGTGTTCACATTAGGAATTTTCCCTCTTCACGCTTTCGAGGGAATTTATTAGGACATTTTTCACATCTCATGTCATTACATGTTATTGCAAGATGGTGGGGGTTTTTGTATTAATGACTCTTGTCTATTCTATTACTTGCACTGTTCATTATCCTAATCACTGCAGCCCATGCAACTTATTGAAGATTGCAGTTTTGCTAAATAAAACCTATTGAAACTTTACTGCATCTTCTTCATTGCCTGTGTTTGATTGAGACATGGTGTTTATGTGAGAAAGAGGTAATCTCCGTTTAACCACGACACTCCCTGAGATGTCACTCTTGAGTCCATGCTTAAAGGCTGCCACAAATCAACTTTTACTGTTTAGGTTTTGGGTGAGGTGCTGCTTGTGAGCCAGGAGGGTTGGGACAACAGTTGCAACTTGTTTTAGGACTGGCATAGTCGCCTACCACCATAAGTACTGTCATACTTAAACCAGCAATCTTGCCTAGAGCAAGAGTCAAATTACGACATGGCACCACCAATGATGGGGTTTAGGCACTAATTTACGGATACCCTGATTATCACTGTCTCACATACTACAGGTACTCTAAGTACTATTATACTGAGACGTCCGTGGTCTTGGGAAAGATCCTCCTAAGCTGAACAGGCACTACCTAATTAGGCTGTAGGTTGTTCGAGCTCGATCTCATAAAAGGACTTTACTCCCCATTTGGTGTTCCATCTCTTATACCCATTATACAATATGGCTAACGCCATAGACATTCCTTAGAATGCTAGACAAGCATTAACACTATACTAGTAGCTCATGGCTTAACAGATGAGGGGGAGGATGTCACATTCATAGTAGAAGCTAAAGAAGCTTACCAAACAGAAACATTCTACTCTTGGGTCACTTTTCCTGAGGAAGACCAAAGACCATTTACATTCCACACATACAGAATTGCAAACATACTTCAACGGTACCAAGCATACGAGTATCTTGAGATTCCGATTACTTATCAAGAACACCAGAACTAGTTTAATGGCACCCTACCATATGTAATAAAGCCCGTGAGATTAGGTCCCTTAGGTAATGATGGACCAACGTGGCCTATGTTTGCCACATACATACCTCACCCAGGTATACAAAATATGCAGGCAGCAAACCTGCGAAACTTATACCTTGAACTAGTAACACTCTACAGACGATTTGTTCAGTTTGTAATGCGAACTTTGAACACTACACCAGCGCGTCCAGCTCCACCAGCACCTGCTGGATATCAATTGGCTACTGGGATTAATCCACAAACAGTACATACTATCATGGGTAAGGTACCCACAGAACAAGAGAAAATACCATTCTTGATAGCACAGAAAACAAATCAGCTGGAATCTGTGTTTCCCCATACAGGACCAGAGGAGAAACATAGAATTCTCACAATGTGCTTGCCCTTCGGGATGGTTCCCTCAATGGATGACAGCGCCACCTGGGGTACAGTCTTCACTGCCATTTATACTACCACACATGGTACCCAGACTCTTGCCAATTTACTGGAAGTGTTAAAACAAATACAGAATGAGCATGGGGCTGCACCAGCCCTGGATTTGGGGATGAAATCAATGCGTAACTTTGACGCAGTATCCTCAATAATACTCAGTAATATCAAAGGGGAAGCAGTAGCACTGGCTATACGCCAGTGCCTCCGAAAGATTCCACACTTGGACTCAGAGAAAGAGCTACCGAAAATTATTTCCGACACCTATACCAGTATAGGACAGGATAGTTTGGGAGCCAAGCCGAAGAACCATGAAATACAGAGTACCACCCCTAAGGAAGGTACTAAACAGGCACAGGAGGGTTCTAAAACGCGCTGGAATAAGCAAAAAGAATTTTAAAATAGACGAAACCAGAGAGCTGATTCTCCACATCCAAAACACTCTAAAAGGAGATATACTCTCAGAAATAGAGAAAATATAAAAACTCCTGACAGATATACTTATTCACGTCCCTCTTGTTCCTTTCAGGACGCACCGGATAGATGTAGCGAAAGAGGGGGCCGTCCTGATCGATGTCCTGAATACATGCAACAGAAGAAAGACTCACCACAGTCTTCAGACAAAAAAGAAGATAAGTACCCACAACAAAAGCCACAGTTTAAAAAGAAAAAGGTGACAGCACTGTCAATTAAAAATGCCGGTACACTTGAGAACATTGCTGAAGAACAAGACGTGGGCAGTTACACTGTTAGACAGCTCAGCTGATGTCACGATATGTTACCAGAATCTGAAAGATCATCTGGATGTGACAGCAACTAGCGATTTCATTGCGGTTGAGACTGCGGATGGCTGCGTTCTCCTACCCGACAGGGTTTATGATTTGAAAATTAAAATTGAGGGAGACGTAGAGCGCACCATTGGTGTGAAATTATGGGATGAACTTAGTTGTGATATCCTGCTGGCCGAAAGGGACTGCCCAGCTGAGCACATCCATAGGCTCCCACATGGGTAAGAAGTAATTTTGCCTTCTTTCTCTGATCTTGTTGCCGAAGCGGTAAAACAAGCCTACGCTGTCATTTGGGCTTTAGCGCGGGCACCTGTGTTGACCGCAATCATGTAAGTTGGGACAAGAATTCTTGTCATGTAATCAGGTCTACACTCCAACCTCAGCCACAATATCCAGTTAAACACGAAGCAACAGTTCCAGTGAGGGAGATCCTCACTCAGCTTGAGTACCAGGGAGTAATTGAGCCTTGTGTCTCTGCAATGAATAACCCATTATTCCCCATTGCAAAACCCAACCATTCTTATAGAATAGTCTTAGATTACAGACATTTAAACAGTCATACGTGTACATACGCTATTAAAAATTCACATAGCACAGCGCTAATTAACAATATAGTGCGTAAAAAATATAAAACAACGTTGGATATTTCCAACAGTTTTTTCTGCCAGAATTTAGCATATGAAAGTCGGTACCTGAGTGCATTCTCATTTGGCTCACAGAAACGCTTCTGCCATTTGCCACAAGACTACAAGAACAGCCCAGGGCTGTCCTCAGTCCGAGTAACATCAGTATTGCATGATATTGATCCTGAGGCGTTGTCCTACGTGGATGACATCTATCTCACAGATGACGACCTCAACATTCATCTTGTCAGGCTTGATCGAATCATCTTGGGATTCGTAGCCCTTGGTTACAAATTCAATTTTAGGAAAACTAAAATAGACTTTCTCAGCATACTGTTCCTGGGGTACGAGCTATCAAGCGAAGGGGAAGAGCCTGGCCCCGCACTTTCTAGAGAAATGTGCACAACTTCACCCACCTAACACTCTCAAGAAACTAGTCTTTACTTGGTTTCTTTGATTTTGGCAGGACTTACATTCATGACTATGCACAACGTATCAAGCCACTCTATCACTTAATACACCCTGATTTTTCTAGCAGACACTGGACAATTGAACACATACAACCATTCTTAAAGAATTCCAACAGGACATGATAGAAGCAAACCACTTGTACACACGTGACAAAAAGACAAATTTGGTAATCAGAATAATTGCTGGTGCCATTGGGTTTACCTATGTCACCTTTAATGAGGGCAACACGGTGTCCATAGCATATAAATCACATTTATACTCCAATGCAGAACAATGTTTTGCACCTACAGAAAAAAATCTAACTGCAGTTCAAATGACTGTCATTAAAGAGAGGCCACTTGCCCAAGGGAAACACATCACTGTCATTACCTCAGTGCCAGCCTTAGAGGCCGTCACTAAAGCAAGCGTTCCTAACGCTAAAGCATTACATCCACGCTGTATTCAGTGGGCAACCTCCCTGACTGCCACAGATGTTGACTACAAAACTTCAGACACAAGAAATTCTCCAATACCAACAGGAGTACCCCGCTCCTCTTGATATTTTGCCACTTAAACAATACCATACTGTCATTTACACTGATGGTTCAGCACACCCAGCTGCAGGTACCAAACATCAATATTTAGCCTCTTGCGCAGCCGTGAGTTGAGTGTTGAAGGAAGGAGTTTTCCACTCTCACAATACCTACACACAGACCCTAGGGAACTGCACGGCTCAGCTGGCTGAACTCAAAGCCCTTATTTTAGCGCTAGAATACACAGAGCCAGGATTGCTGACTTAATTGTCTGTGACTCATACTACTACATCCAGTCCTACAATGATTATCTAAATTACTGGAAGCTGAATGGATTTAGAGATTCCAAAGGGAACACCATAAAATACAGGTCTCTTTGGGGGAGTGTGTCCATGTAGTACATACACTGGGCCACCAACCTGTAGGAGTACACGTAATCGGCAACACTTTGGCTGATGAAGCAGCCAAATCGGCAGTAGCTACGGCTTCTGTGGGTGCAGTGACTCGTTCTCAGACGAGATTGGATAATGAAATTCTGACTGCCGTGAAAGCTTTCGGCTGAAGGCAAGTCCCTTCCAAAAGCATACCCGACAAAATATTCTTACCACATCAGTACACCAAATGTTGCCTACGTAGCAATTCCTGGGGTTGGAGATCGAGCGATCCCCAACGAAGACCAGAGCGCATGAGGGTATCGCTTCTGTTCATGCCGGTATTTCGGCCACAGTAACACTCTTACAGAAACGCTTCTGGTGGGCAGGTCTATACAAAGAGACAAAACAGTACGTCCTTTGTTGTGACATTTGGCAGCAAATTAAGGGCTCAAATATCAAACGCCCACCGTAGACATTCCTCTCATCTCTGTGTATCTGGACCATTGCGGTCCACTTCAACCTGATGGTGCATACAAATATATCGTAGTTGTTGTAGATTCTTGTTCTAGATTCCTGTGGGTATGGCCTCAGCAATCAACTAACGCTCAAACTGTTATGAAAGACTTGCTGATCTTTATCGGTGCATATGTGGTTGCAGCATTCCATTCGAACCAGGGCCCTGCATTTGCCTCTAAGGCATTCAGGGACACCATAGGGACAATGGGTGTTGAACTCCATTGCACCTCACCATACCATCCTGAGGGAAATGTGTCGTGGAGAGGCGGAACCGTGATCTAAAGCAGTCCTTAACAGCTAGAGTATTAGGTTCTTGCCGCATCTGGCTTCATCACCTTTATGAGGTCCCGAGAGCACTGAATAATCTGTCAAGACGTTCCTTGGGGAACGCACTCCCTATGAGGTTCTCTTTGAGATACCTATGTATGTCCCAGATCTTGATGGCCCTGGTTTTGTAGCAGCAGACACACCATGTGACATAAATGAACGTCTCACTGTTTTACAGGAGCTTCAGCAATTTCGTGATGATAAATCATCTGCCAATGCTGCCACTTTAGGAATAAGGGACTGCCTCTGGTTATTTCATTTCATTGACATTTATGACTTTTCTTCAGACTCATCCACTCCAGTAATTGAAAATGTTTCAAAAACACGTAAGCTGTATTTATGGCATAAAAATAACTATTTAATTCACCCATCAAACTATTTATGGTTCTGCTTGACATTTTTTGCATTGTTTCTATGGATTGGTTTCATGACTGTTCTCTTTTTGCTCATAAATGATCATTACCTTCCTGAATGCTCCTCAGTTGAGCTTGTGGATGAAGTCTTAACTCCATATCATTCCTCACATAAGGGCTGAAGTCCCTTGTAAATATTTCAGCTGTACCAATTCCTTATGGGATTGTGTGGGACAGTGTTCCATTTGATATACACGGGCCTACTGTGGTCATCCAAATTCCATATGTATTCAAAATTTCTATGACTGATGTAATTACACCTGGTGTGGTTTCTGATAATTGGGTTGTCCAGACGGTTGATTCTATGTTAACTGAAATGAAGGACTATTCTGTATTTGAAAGTGATAGACATACAATGAATTATGGGGAAATGTTCTGTTATAATAACTGGGGACATTACTACATGCACCGTGCCACTAGACACAGACAAGTACTTAGCTACACACAATGGGAACACTGTTCAACACCACCTGTGGGGAGCCCAAAACGTTATACAGATAAATTTACTTATTTTTCTGGGAATGACACGAAACATCCAGAATCATATTATTTCAAATTACCTCCTTCACGAGTTAGGAAAATTTTGCTAACTGATACAAAGCTGATTTATTCAGATTATTTTGTTTCCCGTCTTGCTGTTGAAGGTTACGAATACTGGAGGAACACTGTTGATTTAAAGAGTGTATGAGGAACACAAGATTGGCAAATACCGGGCAGGGAAGCTTTATTTAGAGCATGCCTGATTCCTGTGCAAATTATCTTTTTAAATGACACAATTTAACAGACATGACACCATTCAACAGACATCCTGTATGGGGTTAGAAAAAATAAAAGAAATGAACACACCAGCTATCCCCACACCGGCAAAGTTTAACAATTGGCAATTCTTCCTGAATGTCACTGAGGAAGAGCTAGATCCTAAGGTTCAGGCTGGTACCTATAACTCTTGACTTTCCAGTCCCGGCGGTGGTTGATTTGGCCAATAGACAATGGATGTCAGGCAAGTTTTTTAAATTCCTCAGGGGGTTTCAAGATTAGTCAGCCAGACCCTTGCTTCGTCTTGGGTCAACATACGGGTATAGTTACAACATACAGTGTGGGTAAAGTGTGCCAACAATGGGTACAGTCTAATACGTTAGCCGCAGTCAAAGAACATCTTAACACTCTTTCTGAAGATGTAGACTTACAGGACTTTTTATTAGGTCCTAGGAAGCCATGCTCTAAAAGACTCTTCTATGCTATGTGTAATGAGATCTGGAAGCTTTCTCAGATAGAAGCAGCTGTTCATTTAAGGGCAATAGACAAGGAAAACTTAGAAAAGGCTTTAGCTGTTGTCGATAACGGCATGAACACTGTCCAACAGGATTTAGGGCCAGATGTAGGTAGGTGGTAAATTGCGAGTTGCAATTTGCGAGTCCTTCTGACTCGCAAATTGCAACTCGCAATTTGCTATGCAGAATGGTGTCTCGAACACCGTCTGCGACTCGCTATGGGGTCGCAAAGAACCACCTCATTAATATTAATGAGGTGGGTCGCAATTTGCGACCCCATAGATAGTCAGGGCACTCACGGGGATGGTGGCCTGCTGGAGACAGCAGACCACCATGTCCGTGACTGCTTTTAAATAAAGCAGTTTTTTTTTTTCAAAGTGCAACCCGTTTTCTTTAAAGGAAAACGAGCTGCACTTTGAAAAAAAAAACGAAACCTTTAGTTTCGGTATTTATTCAGGGCAGGTAGTGGTCCATTGGACCACTGCCTGCCCTGAATTTTTTTTTTTTTTACCAGACACAAGGGGAAAGGGGTCCCATAGGGACCCCTTCCCGTTTGCGCCTGGGTTACCATCCACTTCAAGTGGATGGTAACTGCGCTTTCATTTGCGACCGCAATCGCGGTCCCAAATGAAAAGCATAGCATTGCGAGTCGCAAATAGTAAGGGGAACACCCCTTCCTATTTGCGAGTCGGACATGCATTTTGCGAGTCGGATCCGACTCGCAAAATGCATTTCTACATAGCAAAGAGGCTTTTGCGAGTCGCAAAACCCTTGCTACATCTGGCCCTTATTCCCTAACAAACAGTGTCACCTGCGATTGATATTATGCAGCAGACATGTCCCTTTTATATCATGGACAAAGTCAGCTGCGTTCCATCATGCAGTTAGGTTGGACGTTACAGACTTTGAAAATTGGCCGAATTCCATGGAAGTACATTAACTGTAGTCAGTTGTTCACCACCTTTAATTCATTCAGGGAACAACGGACACTGGCTAAAAGGGAAGCGAGTTTCACCATGCTTCACATTGAAAAGTTAGAAAAGTTGCCTTTCACAGTTGCAGAAAGTCCGGCAACATTATGGCTCCTACAGGGCATCATTAATCTGCCCATTTCCAATTTTCATTTCCCGATATGCCTGAAACATCTTGCTGTGGGCAGGTACGAGCGACTAGACGATAGCTATATTAGAGAAGAGTAGGAGTTGCCCTTTGAATACAAATGTCTGAACGGCGAAACAGAGGTCTTTCTTAGCGGAAGTGAATGTGAGACTACTGTTAGTCATTCAATGATCTGCAAGCAGGTGTCCCTTCACGGCCTTTGCAATGCAGGGGTCGCAAATTTGTCCTGTATTCTGAAGGGTACTCCTGTCCCTTTGATTCGACAAGCATTTCATGTACTTTCGAATGAAAGTTATGTGGTGCTGAGCGAACAAAGCTGTTGTGGTATGCGACCAGGAATTGCCTACGCAATTTCAGTCTCTAAGGTTGTTACGTGTTGTGGAGAAGTTTTATTCCCCACCACACGAGAGGTAAAAGTATCTGAAATGTAGCCTCACATTGATACTGTTAATGTAAATTATGACAAGCTAAACAGACTAAAGGTTCTACTGTTTAAAAAACAAGTTGCGTTGACATCAGCTAGAGAGGCATGTGCCATCCAGATTGCGAGATTATTAGCTGAGATACAATCCCTATTAAATACCAACTTTCCCAAGCACTTTGGAGAACTGGTATCTAGAATATTCAATGCCTCGTGCGCTACTGGGATTGTCCACTTCTTTAAGGCTGTTGGGTCTGGATTTGTGTACATCTTCCAGACTGTCTTCAGAGTCATCCCATCGGCCATCCATTCACTCTTTTCAAATGTGTTTGGTGGCTTTCCTCTTATTTTGGCATTGATTGGCGGAATGGTACTGCTCTTCTGATTCGCAGGTGTAGGAGGCTGGCCTGGTTTGTAGTGGGTACCTTGGGTACTTACACCTTATACCAGGTCCAGTTATACCTTATTAGTGAAGTAGTAGTGTTCTAGCAGCTTAGGCTGATAGAGGTAGCTATAGCAGAGCAGTTTAGGCTGAACTAGGAGACATGCAAAGCTCATGCAATACCACTTATAGTTACACAGTACTTATACACAAGTAAAGACAATACTCAGGGTGTCATTACAACATTGGCGGTAAAAGCAGTTTACCGCCGTGCAGAAGACCGCCAACACACCGCCGCAGAAATCCGCCACAGCTATTATGACCCACAGCTCGGAATCTGCTAAAATTCAGACACCCACACAAGTCCGCCACACCAAAGGTCAGTGATAAACTGGCGAAAACAAAACCTCCACCGTCAGGCCAACAGAAATACGCCCACACTATCACGACCCACTAATCCACACGGTGCTCTTTCAACCGCGGTATTCCATTGGCGGTACACACAGCCGCCCTCATAATACACACACATATACAAAACACAGCCACATTGGACAATTCGAAATACACACAGCTGATACACATACACACACCACTCCCACACACCCAATCCAATATAAAACACACACCCACATCACCCACAAACCCTTACGACCACAATTGCGATAGAAGGCCAGAGAGAGACACCACAATCTATAACCAGGCCTCCACAGGCACACAACACCATCACCCACATAACATCCACGCACCCCACACAACACACCACTAAATATCACCCCACATATCATAACACACACCACCCCATACATCACCCACACCACCCCATGGCACGGCAAAGACACCCCAGGTTCTTTGAGGAGGAGCTCAGGGTCATGGTAGAGGAAATCATCCGTGTAGAACCACAGCTATTCGGATCACAGGTGCAGCACACCTCCATAGCTAGGAAGATGGAGCTATGGCAAAGAATAGTGGACAGGGTCAACTCAGTGGGGCAGCACCCAAGAAATAGGGATGACATCATGAAGAGGTGGAACGACTGTAGGAGGCTGGACTGGCTTGTAGTGGGTACCAAGGGGTACTTACACCTTGCACCAGGCCCAGGTATCCCTTATTAGTGTAGAGGGGTGTCTATCAGCTTAGGCTGATAGAAAAGGTAGCTTAGCAGAGCAGCTTAGGCTGAACTAGGAGACAAGTGAAGCTCCTACAGTACCACTAGTGTCATATGCACAATATCATAAGAAAACACAATACACAGATATACTAAAAATAAAGGTACTATATTTTTATGACAATATGCCAAAGTATCTCAGTGAGTACCCTCAGTATGAGGATAGCAAATATACACAAGATATATGTACACAATACCAAAATATGCAGTAATAGCAATAGAAAACAGTGCAAACAATGTATAGTCACAATAGAATGCAATGGGGGCACATAGGGATAGGGGCAACACAAACCATATACTCTAGAAGTGGAATGCGAACCACGAATGGACCCCAAACCTATGTGACCTTGTAGAGGGTCCCTGGGACTGTAAGGAAACAGTGAGGGTTAGAAAAATAGCCCACCCCAAGACCCTGAAAAGTGGGTGCAAAGTGCACCTAAGTTCCTCAAAGAGCACAGAAGTCGTGATAGGGGAATTCTGCAAGGAAGACCAACACCAGCAATGCAACAACGATGGATTTCCTGACGAGAGTACCTGTGGAACAAGGGGACCAAGTCCAAGAGTCACGATCAAGTCGGGAGTGGGCAGATGCACAGGAAATGCCAGCTGTGGCTGCAAAGAAGCTGCCACCAGATGGTAGAAGCTGTGGATTCTGCAAGAACGACAAGGGCTAGAAACTTCCCCTTTGGAGGAGGGATGACCCACGTCGTGAAGAGTCGTGCAGAGGTATTTCTGTGCAGAAAGCCCGCAAACAAGCCTTGCTATCTGCAAGGGTCGCGGTTAGGGTTTTTAGATGCTGCTGTGGCCCAGGAGGGACCAGGATGTCGCCAATTGTGTGAGGAGACAGGGGGGGCGTCGAGCAAGACAAAGAGCCCACTCAGAAGCAAGCAGCACCCGCAGAAGTGCCGAAACAGGCACTACGAAGTGGAGTGAACCGGAGCTCACCCGAAGTCACAAAGGAAGGTCCCACGACGCCGGAGGACAACTCAGGAGGTCGTGCACTGCAAGTTAGAGTGCCGGGGACCCAGGCTTGGCTGTGCACAAAGGAAATCCTGGAAGAGTGCACAGGAGCCGGAGTAGCTGCAAAGCACATGGTTCCCAGCAATGCAGTCTAACGTGGGGAGGCAAGGACTTACCTCCACCAAACTTGGACTGAAGAGTCCCTGGACTGTGGGAGTCACTTGGACAGAGTTGCTGAGTTCAAGGGACCTCGCTCGTCGTGCTGAGAGGAGACCCAGAGGACCGGTGATGCAGTTCTTTGGTGCCTGTTGCAGGGGGAAGATTCCGTCGACCCACGGGAGATTTCTTCGGAGCTTCTAGTGCAGAGAGGAGGCAGACTACCCCCACAGCATGCACCACCAGGAAAACAGTCGAGAAGGCGGCAGGATCAGCGTTACAAGGTCGCAGTAGTCGTCTTCGTTACTTTGTTGCAGTTTTGCAGGGTTCCAGCGCGGTCGATTCCTTGGCAGAAGGTGAAGAGAGAGATGCAGAGGAACTCTGATGAACTCTTGCATTCGTTATCTAAAGAATTCCCCAAAGCAGAGACCCTAAATAGCCAGAAAAGGAGGTTTGGCTACTTAGGAGAGAGGATAGGCTAGCAACACCTGAAGGGGCCACTCAGAGCAGTCCAGTGTGCCAGCAGCACCTCTGTTTCCAAGATGACAGGGGTCTGGAGCACACTGGAGGAGCTCTGGGCACCTCCCAGGGGAGGTGCAGGTCAGGGGAGTGGTCACTCCCCTTTCTTTTGTCCAGTTTCGCGCCAGAGCAGGGCTTGGGGATCCCTGAACCGGTGCAGACTGGCTTATGCAGAGATGGGCACCCTTTGTGCCCATCAAAGCATTTCCAGAGGCTGGGGGAGGCTACTCCTCCCCAGCCCTAACACCTTTTTCCAAAGGGAGAGGGTGTAACACCCTCTCTCTGAGGAGGTCCTTTGTTCTGCCTTCCTGGGCCAAGCCTGGCTGGACCCCAGGAGGGCAGAAACCTGTCTGAGGGGTTGGCAGCAGCTGCAGTGAAACCCTGGGAAAGGTAGTTTGGCAGTACCCGGGTCTGTGCTAGAGACTCGAGGGATCATGGAATTGTCTCCCCAATGCCAGAATGGCATTGAGGTGACAATTCCATGATCTTAGACATGTTACATGGCCATGTTCGGAGTTACCATTGTGACGGCATACATATGTCGTGACATATGTATAGTGCACGCGTGTAATGGTGTCCCCGCACTCACAATGTCCGGGGAATTTGCCCTGAACAATGTGGGGGAACCTTGGCTAGTGCTAGGGTGCCCACACACTAAGTAACTTAGCACCTAACCTTTACCAGGTAAAGGTTAGACATATAGGTGACTTATAAGTTACTTAAGTGCAGTGGTAAATGGCTGTGAAATAACGTGGACGTTATTTCACTCAGGCTGCAATGGCAGGCCTGTGTAAGAATTGTCAGAGCTCCCTATGGGTGGCAAAAGAAATGCTGCAGCCCATAGGGATCTCCTGGAACCCCAATACCCTGGGTACCTCAGTACCATATACTAGGGAATTATAAGGGTGTTCCAGTATGCCAATGTAAATTGGTAAAATTGGTCACTAGCCTGTTAGTGACAATTTGTAAAGAGAGAGCATAACCACTGAGGTTCTGGTTAGCAGAGCCTCAGTGAGACAGTTAGGCATCACACAGGGAACACATACATATAAGTCACAAACTTATGAGCACTGGGGTCCTGACTAGCAGGGTCCCAGTGACACATAGCAAACATACTGAAAACATAGGGTTTTCACTATGAGCACTGGGCCCTAGCTAGCAGGATCCAAGTGAGACAGTAAAAACACCTGACATGTACTCACAAACAGGCCAAAAGTGGGGGTAACAAGGCTAGAAAGAGGCTACTTTCTCACAACGATCTACCGGGGAAGGTGCGTTCCGTGGTATCCAGACACCACATCGTGGTACAGGGGACTGGCGGCGGACCCCCACAACTAACACCATGGGAGGAGCAAGTCTTGGCGATTCTGCATCCTGAGGTCCTCGAGGGAGTAGCTGGAGGAATGGACTCTGGTAAGTCAAACCTTAACTATTACAACCACCACCCTACCTGCATGCCATCACATACCCCCACCCTCGCCCTCACCCCCATCACTCCAACTCCTCACACCTGTCCCAATATCACAAACCACACATCCCAACACCAAGCCCTGCATGCAACACCAAAGCATGGACACCCATCACCAATGCTTGGCCACGGGACATACCCATACGCCCCCCTAAACCATCATCACACAAGGTCCCACACAGGAATGCAAGCACTGGGGTACACGGTCACCCACCCATTGCACACCATGGTACACACAGATGCAATAATCATGCTTTTACACCCCTGCAGGACCCCTACCCAACGTCACCGCACAGGAGGGTCCACACATGTCCACACCACCAACAGAAAAGTCCCACAGTGATGACAACAGCTCTGTCCAACTGGATCTAGACGACCAGCCCGGCCCGTCTGGGACCTCGGGACAGTCTGTTTCCCTCACAGAGTCACAGGCCACCACAGAGCTTCCCCCCTCTGGAAACACCAGTGCAGCACCCACCCAGCGGGCCCATACCTTTGTCCCCAGGACACGTTAATCAGCAGTTTGTCCACCACTACAGGGAACCCAGACTAACCCACCACCCCAACAAGAACAGGGACCTGGGGGCAGTGGCAGTGGGCACACCGTTGAGGGGACAGAGGCCCAGGAACACAGGGGGAACTGGGAGGGCTGCTGTGCGACAGGGGGAGGACAGGCCCAGGGAACCCACTCTCCACGAGGCCCTCTCCAACATCATGGGAGCGTACCATCATTCCCAGGAGACGATGGCAACGGTACTGGCCAAGTTTCAGGAGACCCAGCGGCTGCAGGAGGAACAGTATTTGGGCTTCAGGGAGGAACTCATATCCATCAATTCCACCCTGGGCACCATCGTGAGGGTGCTGAAGGAAGTCCTCAACACCAGGAGGGACACTGTGGCACAACAAGGGGCCCCTGACACTAGCCTGGACGATGAACTTCCCACCACCTCCGCCGGCGCTAGTGGACAGGAGGCACCGCCACAGGACCACCACACCAGCATCTCATCCCCTGCAGAGGGAGAATCACCCCGCAAACGGTCCCTGAGATCCAGGACAAAGACAGAGAACGATGCCAAGACCCCCACCAAGAAATGAGACCGCCCTGATGTCATCATTTTGTCCCACCTTGTCACCCTGTCCATCCTCAAACTGCCCCAGCTCCACTTCCTATGCCCCTTTGGACAATGCACCTGTGAGACTGATAGACTGGACTCTGCCATGGGCATTCCTCCACCATCAGCCCTCACCATTTTACAGCACCCTCCAATATTGAGCACTTAAATAAACACCCTTAAGGCACAAAACAATCTGGAGTCTGTCTGTGATTTCGAAATGGTGTATTAGCAATTACAGTGACAAAATGCTCTTACATTTGTAATGTCAACATACCCATGTCACACAGCTCTAGTCCATAAGGAAACAAAGCTGATGTCACACAGTGGGACCCGCATCTGTGAAATCATAAGGGAAAGTGAAAACTCAGTGACCATATACTGGGTGAAAAGGACAGACAGTAGAGAGGTAGTAGTGTTACATCACATGTAATAGGCAAGTTTGTCTTCTTACCTGTGTCTCACTGGAAGTATTGCAGGATAACCGAGTTACTGTTGTCGATGTCCTCTTCTTCTGCTTCCTCGTCTTCACTGTCCACAGGCTCCACAGTTTCCACAACACCTCCATCTGGACCATCCTCCTGCAGAAAAGGCACCTGTTGTCGCAAAGCTAAGTTGTGAAGCATACAGCGGGCCACGATGATCTGGCACACCTTCTTTGGTGAGTAGAATAGGGAACCACCTGTCATATGGAGGCACCTGAACCTGGCCTTCAGGGCGGCCGAAGGTCCGCTCTATAATCCTCCTAGTTTGCCCGTGGGCCTCATTGTACCGTTCCTCTGCCCTTGTCCTGGGATTCCTCACTGGGGTCAGTAGCCATGACAGGTTGGGGTAACCAGAGTCACCTGAAAAAGGCGAGGGACAACTGTTAGACACACACTAACCTGTAGGGATATCCCCAGACCAGACAACTATTCCCACTGATTTGGTTCCAGGTGCTCACCTAATAGCCACACCCGGTGCCTCTGGAGTTGCCCCATCACATAAGGGATGCTGCTATTCCGCAGGATGTATGCGTCATGCACTGAGCCAGGGAATTTGGCATTAACATGGGAGATGTACTGGTTGGCCAAACACACCATCTGCACATTCATCAAATTATAGCTCTTCCGGTTTCTGTACACCTGTTCACTCCTGCGGGGGGGACCAAGGCCACATGTGTCCCATCAATGGCACCTATGATGTTGGGGATATGTCCCAGGGCATAGAAGTCACCTTTCACTGTAGGCAAATCCTCCACCTGAGGGAAAACGATGTAGCTCTGCATGTGTTTCAGCAGGGCAGACAACACTCTGGACAACACATTGGAAAACATAGGCTGGAACATCCCTGATGCTATGGCCACTGTTGTTTGAAATGACCCACTTGCAAGGAAATGGAGTACTGACAGCACCTGCACTTGAGGGGGGATTCCTATGGGATGGCGGATAGCTGACATCAGGTCTGGCTCCAACTGGGCACACAGTTCCAGGATTGTGGCACGATCTAGCCTGTATGTGATGATTACATGTCTTTCCTCCATTGTCGACAGGTCCACCAGCGGTCTGTACACCGGAGGATGCCGTCATCTCCTCACATGTCCCAGCGGACAGTGCCTATGAAGGACAACAGCGAGCACAGAGTCAACCAACTCAGAGGTACGTACACACAGCTTACAGAGAACACGATTCATAATCCGAAATTAGCATGTATGAGTGTTGAGGCAAGGCCTAGTTATGTGTGACGCAGTTAAAAATAGAGCCATGTGGGCCCCTGAAATGGTGGCTGCCTGACCTGTAAAGTGGGACAATGGGATATGAGGTAACTGCGCTGGTGTTGTACACCGTTGCGGTAGGCGGTCAAAGACCGTGGCGCAATTCTGCATTGGTTAACATTGGACCCTATGGGTCCCAGGAGCCAATGACGATGTACGCCGGGGGTGACGGTACGCACCGCCGCGGACGTGACCGCCATTTTCTATCTGTTCAATCACTCGATACCTGATCTTCGACAGGAGAGGACCTACACTGAAAGTGCTGCTGAGACCTCAGTCTGGAAGAGACAACGGCTCGTGCGTCTGGGGAAAGGGCCCCTGCTTTCACATCGCAGGAGTTGGAGAAACTTGTGGATGGGGTCCTCCCCCAGTACACGCTACTCTACGGTCCTCCAGACAAACAGGTAAGTACACTGGGAGCATGATGTATGGGCTATGCCTGTGTGGAGTGGGGTGGATGAAAGATAGGGGGGGAGAATGAGGCATGCATGAAACGACGGTGAGGTCATGTGCCGCATGGCAAGGGTAGGGATGCGGACCAATGACTGTGACGGTGCAGTTGGAAATAACTTCTCTTTTTCCCCTGTACAATTCCTGTAGGTCAGCGCCCACCAGAAGGAGAATATTTGGCGTGCCATCGCCAAGGACGTCCCAACCCTGGGGGTCTATCACAGACGGAGCACCCACTGCCGTAAGAGATGGGAGGACATTCGCCGCTGGAGCAAGAAGACAGCGGAGGCCCAGCTGGGGATGGCCTCCCAACGTGGGAGGGGTGCCCGTCGCACCATGATCCCCCTGATGTTCAGGATCCTAACGGTGGCGTATCTGGAGTTGGATGGGCGCTTGAGGCATCACAGCAGCAACAAGGGGGTGAGTACAATCTCATTCTGCTGATTCAGCGCGCAGTGGAGGTGTCTGGGTGGGGGAGGTGGGTTGTGGGTTCCCCTAGGCCAGGGCGAGTTTGCTAGTTAGGTCTCCTTTTTCAGGCAGGCCCTGTGGCACCCCACCCCACCTGGGTACAGTGCCAACTACACCTAGTCAGGCTCCTGTGACATCCATGTGTGCAGATGTTGGCCATAGCCTTGTAGGCCATGTCCCAGGGATTGAATAGTGGACCCCAAGTGTGTGGCGTAGTGCAGGGGGCTTCTGTGTCTGTCGTGTCCGCCAACGGTAGCGGTAATGCATGCACTCAACATGTCTTTCTTCTGTCGTCCCCCCCCTTTTTGTGGCCTCCCTGTTCTTGTGTGTATTAGCATCATCAGGCGGAGAAGCAGTGGCACCTGAGCAGAAGGGAGCTGCATCCCACATGGCCCTGGAGGGTGACACTACGGAGTCGGATTTCACCAGTGGGACAGAGGGTGAAGAGAGCTCCACGGCAGGGACAGGAGCTGAGACCAGTGATGCGGACTCGTCCTCTAATGGGAGCTCCCTTGTGGTGGTGGGCCCATCTGAGCCCCCCCATCTACAGGTACAGCCGCCACCCCCTCTTCCAGCACCGCCCTCCCAGCAGCCCCTCAGCCTTTGTACTGTGCCCGCTCACCCAGGAGGGTGGGCATCACCTTCGCCCCAGGCACCTCAGTCCCTGCCTCAGTCACCCCTGCTGCCCTCAGTGAGGAGGCCATTGACCTCCTCAGATCCCTCACTGTTGGGCAGTCTACCATTTTGAATACCATCCAGGGTGTAGAGAGGCAGTTGTAACAGACGAATGCATTCCTGGAGGGCATTCATTCTGGTCAGGCAGCCCTTCAGCAAGCTTTTCAGACTCTGGCCTCATCACTGATGGCAGCCATTGTCCCTGTCTCTAGCCTCCCCCCTCCAACTTCCTCTATCCAGACCCACAACCCTGTACCTCAGCCTACCCCAAGCACACCGTCAGACCAGCATGCACACACTCCGACACACAAAGGAAGCCCAGGCAAACATAAGCACCACACATCCCACAGGCACTCACGCAAACATCACACACATGCAGACATAGTAACATCCACTGCCTCCACTGTGTCCCCCTCCTCCTCGTCTCCCTCCTCCCTCCCATTCTCATCTCCCCTCACACCTGCATGCACTACATCTACAGCCACTACTTCAATCACCACCACACCTCGCTCACATGCAGTCACCACCCCACTACAATTCACACATCCCCTGTGTCCTCTCCCAGTGTGTCTGTGACCCCACCTGCCAAACTACACAAATGCAGGCATCCACCCACCCAACAGCCATCCACCTCACGACAGCCTCCAGCACATGCACCTTCACCCAAAGTCACCAAACACACACCTCCTACAACCACAACCTCTTCCTCCACTCCCAAACCCCCTCCAGCTACCCATCCCAGTGTTCTCAAGAAACTTTTCCTGTCCACCCTGGACCTCTTTCCCTCACCTCCCCCACCCTGTCAGTCCCCTAGGGCCCGACTCTCTAGGTCCCAACCTAGCACCTCAGCCACGACATCGGCGGGATCAGTGGTGCCAGTAGTCACCGGATTCTGGAGTGCACCAAGCAGCAGGGCAGCCAGTGTGGCAAGGAGCCACAGCACGGACAGTCCCCCACCTGTCAAGCATCAAAAGTTGGCCAGTGCCCGGCGTGAGAGGGGGAAGACACCAGCCACCAAAGCCACTCCCAGGGGTACAGGTGGGAATGTGGAGTCAGCTCCGACACCTTCCAAGGTGGGTAAGGGGCACAAGAAACCCGGCAAGTCTGGGAAGATCGGCACGGCAGAGAAGACCGCCATCAGCCCCGCTGCCCAGGAGGCGACCGCCAGCACCAGCCCCGCTGCCCAGGAGGCGACCGCCAGCACTAGCCCTGCAGGCCCAGACAGGACCGCCAGCACCAGCTCTGCTGGCCAGGATGCGACCGCCAGCAGCAGCCCCGCAGGCCCAGACAGGACCGCCAGCACCAGCTCCGCTGGCCAGGATGCGACCGCCAGCAGCAGCCCCGCAGGCCCAGACAGGACCGCCAGCAGCAGCCCCGCAGTTCCAGACAGGACCGCCAGCAGCAGCCCCGCAGGCCCAGACAGGACCGCCAGCAGCAGCCCCGCAGTTCCAGACAGGACCGCCAGCAGCAGCCCTGCAGGCCCAGACAGGACCGCCAGCAGCTGAGTCGCTGCCAAGGACACCGCCGCCACAAGCACCGCTGCAATGGACACCGCCGCCACAAGCACTGCTGCAATGGACACCGCCGCCACAAGCGCCGCTGCAATTGACACCACCGCCACCACAAGCGCCGCTGCAATGGACACCGCCACCACAAGCACCGCTGCAATGGATACTGCCGCCACATGCACCGCTGCCAAGGACACCGCCGCCACAAGCACTGCTGCAATGGACACTGCCGCCACAAGCACCGCTGCCAAGGACACCGCCGCCACAAGCACCGCTGGCCCATGAGTGCCAAGAACACTGATGCTACTGAGTCCGCCACAAGCAGGATGAAGCACTCTGGGCACAAAGCCCCCTCCAGAACCAGTGGAGATTTACATCCACTACCTCTGTCCTTGGCAGGATGAAGCACTCTGGGCACAGAGCCCCTCCAGAACCACTGGAGACAGGCATCCACTACCTCTGTCCTTGGCAGGATGAAGCACTCTGGGCACAAAGCCCCCTCCGGAACCAGTGGAGATTTACATCCACTACCTCTGTCATTGACAGGATGAAGCACTCTGGGCACAATGCCCCCTCCAGAACCAGTGGAGATTTACATCCACTACCTCTGTCCTTGGCAGGATGAAGCACTTTGGGCACAAAGCCCCCTCCAGAACCAGTGGAGACTGTTATCGACTTGAGAGACTGTGGCTTTCCACTCCCCAGGATTGAACAGTGGGCAAACCACCCACTGTAGAGACTTGAGAGACTGTGGCTTTGCACTCCCCAGGATTGAACAGTGGACAACCCACCCACTGTAGAGGCTTGAGAGACTGTGGCTTTGCACTCCCAGGATTGAACAGTGTGCATGTGGCCCCCTCATGGATATGGTGTCATGCACTCATCCGGCTGAGGTGCCCCCCCTTTCCCTTCCCCCTGAGGTGCCTGTTTTATTTCTATCTGATGCCCCTGCAGTGTTCTCTCCGTCATGTTTGGGTACCTTGTGTGGGCCTCGCCCATGCTGTGTTGGCCCAGTGTTCCACGGACTTAAATGGAGCAATACCTGGACTTCTATTCTTGGTGTATATATTTGTTAATAGTGTATATATATTTTTGCGTACTGGATTTTAATAGATTACAATGGTTACACTCATTTCCTTTTGTCTTTGCATTCTTCCGGGGGGTGTATCTGTGATGTATCAATATGTATTAGTGTGTGTGTTGTCGTGGGTGTGGGTGGGGGTGGAGGTGTTGCATGTGTGTGTCCCTGTTTTTTCCCTCCCCTGTGTCTTAGGTGCAGTACTCACTGTGGTCTTCTCCGCCGGCGTTCGTGCTCCTGGTAGAGGAGCAAGAAGATGAAAGCTGGTAAAATGTGAAGCTCTGGTTCCATGGCGTCCTGGTTCCTCGTGGGGTGTGTTGAGGGGAGCGTTTTCCCTTCGAAGTCCTGTTTCCGCCGTGTTTTTGTTTGCGGTGAATCCGCCACAGAAAAGGTGGCGGATTGGTAGGTTGTGATATTGTGGGCGGTACATTGTCTTCCTGTCTGTTGGCGGTGACCGCCGCGCTGTTTGTTTGTACCGCCGTGGCGGACGGAGTGTTAAAGTGGCTGTCTATGTTGGCGGTCGTAATTCCATTTTTTTTACCGCCAGCCTGTTGGCGGTCTTACCGCCGCTTTAACACTGAGCGCCAGGGTTGTAATGACCACCTATGTGTTACCAAAAATAAAGGTATTTATTTGGGCGACACAGTACCAAAATATCTTAGAGGCAATACTTCTTCTGGAGGTACGTATTATTCACAATATATACATTAGAAACCAAAATTAGACAAATAAGTAGTCATAGAACAATGCAAACAATAGGAAATGCTATAGAATGCAATGGGAGAAATAGGTCTAGGGGCAACACAAACCATATACTAAGAATTTTCCAAATAGTGCACAGAGGCCTCAGGTTGTGAAAAAGACGCAGTACACAGGGGTACCGTCGCTCTCAGGGAAGGCGAGTTCTTACCTCCTCCAAATTGCAAGACCTGAGGATAGTCTATGTCGATGGGGTCCAACCTCTGTGTCCTTGGGATTGTCGCTGTGAGAGGAGTCCAAGGGTACCGGTCGTCGTCTTAGGAGGTGCCTGCTGGAGCAGGGGCATGACTCCGTCACCCCTCGGGAGATTTATTCAGTCCTTCAGGTGAAGGGTGAAGACAGGGAGTCCTCAGAGCGTGCACACCGTGGAAACTGTTGCAGTTGGTGGCTGGAGCTGAAGTTGGAGAGGAAAAGTATCCCTTGTGGATACTTTGTTGCTGTTACAGCGGTTCCTGGAGCAGGCTGCGGTTGATCCGAGGTCAGAGGATGAAGTAGAAGTTGCAGAGGATTCCTGAAGGAAACTTGCAAGCAGAATCTGAAGAGAGCACACAGGAGAGACCCTAAATAGCCCTGAGAGGGAGATTGTCTACCTTATCAGGTATGGACCTATCAGGAGAGGTCTCTGACGTCACCTGCTGGCACTGACCACTCAGAGCCCTCCAGAGTGCCCCTACATCTTGCAAACCAAGATGGCTGAAGTCTGGGACACATTGGAGGAGCTCTGGGCACCAGCCCTAAGGTGGTGATGGACAGGGGAGTGGTCACTCCCCTTTCCTCTGTCCAGTTTTGCGCCAGAGCAGGTAACAAGGGGTCCCTGAGCCGGTGTAGACTGGCTTATGCGAAGGAGGGCACCATCTGTGCCCTTCAGAGCATTTCCAGAGACTGGGGAGGCTACCCCTCCCCAGCCTGTAACACCTATTTCCAAAGGGAGAGGGTGTAACACCCTGCTCTCAGAGGAAATGCTTTGTTCTGCCTTCCTGGGACTGGGCTACCCAGACCCCAGGAGGGCAGAACCCTCTCTGTGAGGTGGCAGCAGCTGTTGCTTCAGTGCAAGCCTCAGAGAGCTGGTTTGGCAATACTAGGGGTTCATGGTGGAGCCCCCAGGATGCATGGAAATGGCTCCCCAGTACCATAGTTGGAATGGGGGGACAATTCCATGATCTTAGACATATTACATGGCCATATTCAGAGTTATCATTGTGAAGCTACATATAGGTATTGACCTATAAGAAGTGCACGCGTGTAATGGCTTCCCTGCACTCACGAAGTCCCGGGAAATGTCCCTTAACTATGTGGGGGCACCTTTGCTAGTGCAAGGGTGCCCTCACACTTAGTAACTTTGCACCTAACCTTCAGCAAGTGAAGGTTAGACAAATAGGTGACTTATAAGTTACTTAAGTGCAGTGAAAATGAATGTGAAATAATGTGTGCGTTATTTCACGCAGGCTGCAATGGCAGGCCTGTGCAAGGGTTTATCTGAGCTCCCTATGGTGGCAAAAGAAATGCTGCAGCCCATATGGATCTCCTGGAACCCCAAAGCCCTGGGTACCTAGTTACCATATATTAGGGAATTATAAGGGGGGCCCAGTGTGCCAATTGAAATTGGTAAATGAAGTCACTAGCCTACAGTGACAAATTTAAAAGCAGAGAGAGCATAAGCACTGAGGTTCTGGTTAGCAGAGCCTCAGTGACACAGTCAAGCACTATACAGACACACACATTAGGCCATAAACTATGAGCACTGGGGTCCTGACCAGCAGGATCCCAGTAAGACAAGCAAAAGCATACTGACATGCAGGTAAAAATGGGGGTAACATGCCAAGGAAGATGGTACTTTCCTACACAGTGGTTGTGTCTTTCCACCTGCGCAAAGCAATGGAGCCGCAGCCACCATCTCAACTGTTCCATGAAGATATGGTTCAGGTCTTCGATGCTTCCTTGCTGGAGGAATTGGAGCATGACTGTTCATTGTTTTTCCCACAACTCCTATGGTGCGTGCAACCAATCTCTCACTGCGTATGGTGCCTCTTCGAACACTTGCCTACAGTGTGTCTTGCTGTTAACCCAGTGCCTCCTGTGGACCAAGCACTGCTGATGTCCCTGAAGAGGGTACATTCACGGTTCTGCCCCTTGAGACTAAGGTGATTCGCAAGGCCACTTATGAGCTACCCTTGATGAACGATTTGGCTCTTTTTGGCCCTATGGAGGATGCCACTCCTGCAGGTGGACCTGCAGAAGAGACTACTATGCACTACAGTTCTGTGGATCCGTCTGCCTATCCTGTGATCGATCTAACATCTGACGATATGGCCTCTTTCCTGAGGTCCTTTCCATTCGGTGGCTTCAAAGATGCTCTTCAAGATCATGACTATTATTAGAAAATGTGATGGTTGGCTTATAATACCAAATTCAATATTTGCATTCCTTGCCCTTACTTTGACCTGCTGTGCTTTTAATGATCAACGTTATATCTCTGTCTGTTTTCTTGCTATTTTAACAGGTTTTTTTATGTGATTTCTTTATCTAGTTTTTATGCTTTTAGTTCCGACCATTTTTAGCATTTGGATTAATTCACCTTCGGTGGTGTCAAGTTATGGCATCATACTTGTTATGACAATGGGGAGGGTGTAGTGAATCCTAGTTTGTTTTAATAGGATACAGGAGTTAGCTTAGCCTTTGGCTTGCAGACTTGTGCCCCCACCACCTAGTGACTTTTACCCCACTTAGCTTGCTCTGTTTTACCTCATTTATTTAATTAAATCTTTTAAGATGGCTGCCCTGTTTTTAGTTAGGCCGATGTTTTAGTTTTGCGTGCCACCGCGCTAAAGCATCAATATCAAGCAACAAAGATTAACAAACTGTAGGTGTTCACATTAGGTGCTTTCCCTCATCACGCTTTCGAGGGAATTGTTTACATAAATTACCGTCCCAAGCATGTCTTGTTATCTATTGTTCGGGAACAGACCTACGTCAAGCGTCCAAGCAGATCTGTATAAATACTCCTCACTTAAACAGATGGTCAGAGGGATTCCGACCAGATGCCATAGCTGCTATCAATGCTACACGTTGCCTTGACACTGACCGAGTCTTTGTGTCCCTGCGGAGTCTGAGCTAGAGACCTCATTCCAAGATAACAGGGATTGGGGCTCTTCTCATGGACATGGCATTGGCAGATTGGGTTTAACACGCTTAGCTCTCTTTTAGGTTAGAGATTAGGTTAACTAGATTAGGGTATTAGGACATATTTCACATCTCATGTCATTACATGTTATTGCAAGATATTGGGGGACTTTGTATTAGTGACTCCTGTCTTTACCATTCACTGTTGACTATCCTAATCATTGCAGCCCATGCAACTTATCACAGATTGCAGTTTTGCTAAATAAAACCTTTTGAAACTTTACTGCATCTTCTTCATTGCCTGTGTTTGAGTGAGACATGGTGTTTATGTGAGAAAGGGGTTATCTCCATTTAACCACAACACTCCCTGAAATGTCACACTCTTGAATCCATGCGTAAAGGCTGCCACAAATCACCTTTTACTGTTTGGGTTTTTGGTGAGGTGCCGCTTGTGAGCCGGGAGGGTTGGGACGACAGTTGTCACTTGTTGTAGGACTGGCATAGTCGCCTACAAACATAAGTACTGTCATCCTTAAACCAGCAGTCTTGCCTAGAGCAAGAGTCAAACTACGTCACCTAAGTGTTCTGGGGTATTTTTAATTCCCTATAAGACCTCAGCAGGAGAATAACCAAAGTGCTCCCTGGAAGGATGTCGAGCTCATCCTGGTTTTTAGGGAGTAGAATGAGACTAGATGATGAAGCATAGCACTAAGAGTGAGGGAGGGTCTAGCAAAAAAAAAAAAAAAATCAACAGCAGCTTCCTTACAGGGTCGAGCATTCCTCATTTAATGATAAAGTTGCCAGTATTTGGCAACATAAGTTGTAAGGTACGTGGTTGTTAGTGATTATAAAGTTGTTGTTAGTGATTATAAAATGGATGTCTACCTCCAACCACTAATCCAGCTCTGGAAGCCCTTACTTCTGTTCTTCCTTAACATGGGCAGGAGCGATCCATCCAATTTACATGAGATGCATAATGGAAATCCACACCCTGTATCATATGAACATGTTTTAATTGGGTAAGTCTTTTGGACAGATGTTCAATGAATTCGGTGTGTGAGGTGTAAGGTTTATGTATCCACTTGTTCATCAATGGGTCACCATTCCTCCTCTCCTCCAACATTTTATCTATGTTCTGGATCTTTATGTTCACTGTGTACCTCAAAGAAGATACCGGGCCTAACCCGCAGAAGTGCACACCTAGCATATGAAGAGCATCACATGTAATAGATTTGACCACACCACCATTTCTGTAGTCTGGAGCACTCCTTGAATAAATGGGTTTCCTGAAGAAGGGCAAAGAATACTCCTGCCTTCAGAAATTGGCCTATATTTTGTGAATTTAGCCGGATTATATATGCATTATGGTGATGCAGTTATAGAAAGGGTCATGTGTTGAAATACGTTCCATCACCATTTCAATCAGTGGCTGAGATGGGATAGTTCTCCGGCCTGGGTGGTACATGTGATTTTGGGCTATTTTTTCACAAGTAAGTAGTAGAACTTTGCTCAGATGTTTAGTGTGGAGTGCCTCTGGATCCCTTGTGTTATACCTAAGTAAACCCATCTGTGCTAGATAAGAACATAGCCTTGCCCAAAATAGCATGGGCATAAAGAACTCCCCCAATGCATCATGTTGTCGGTCAGGAGAAAAATGGATACGTCCATTCAACTCTTGGGTACTTGTACAATAAAGAAATATTCAACAGCCCAAGAGTCAAATCATTAAACCTCCTGCATAATGCCAAAATGTGACCTGGTGTTAGAATTCATATAATATCATCTGGTGTAATGGCCCAGGCCTCATAGCATCACAGTTGCTCAAGGTGTTTGAGGCATTCCTTTCTAACTGCCCAACCACTGGAGTCAGCAGTGCTTCTCTATCCACTCCTGTCTGGGTCTTTGTTGTTTTTTGGTAACCTGTTTAGCCTCCTGCGTTTCTACTTCTGGAAGTCTTTGTTGTCTTTCATGTTGTTCGAGGCAGTCCTTTGTTTGGCCCAGCCTCAAGCGTCTTTTGGTTTGGTAAATATGTGAGCTTATTCCACATCCAGTGCTTTTAGCTTTGCAGGAAACATAGGCATGTATTTGAGGCTGAACACATGGAAATCATTTCAGGTCAAGAAAGGATATGCACTTGATTTGCACTGCAACTGTGCATTCAGGGAAAATTAGGACTTTGGTGTTATCTGCAGTCAGGGTGCCACACTGTCATGCTCTCTGATTTAAGCAATCTTGATCACTGGGAACAATAGCCCAAGAGCTTGTACCAAGATTCTATGGGACTGTTAAAACACTTGCTGGACCATTAGGAGCAGCATTTTTATTGAGGAAATCCACCAGGAATATTTATTTGTATCTTTATTCAGTTCCATGAGTATCATTACCCATTCCTGCTTTGGCAGCCCTTCAGTCCCTATTTTCTGACAAATTGGACTCCAGCGTTGAAGACAACCTATCCATCTCAGCCTGGTGAAGAATAGGTGGTCTGCCCATTGGGCCTCACCTATTTGAAAAACAATTCTGAAAGGGGGACCAGGTTGCCTCAAACTTGTGTACTGTCTTGTAGTAATGTAGTTAGTTTCTCGTGACCATACTATTGTCCACCAAATGTGCAGGTGGGAAGAGGTATAAAGTACTCTCTCCAAAATTGTGCCAGTGTGAGTCTTGCAACCAGTAGCAAATATGCTATGAGTTTGCTTGAGGGGTTGTGACTGCGTGGGGTACATATTGAAAGGAAGGATAGGACCCCCAAACGTGTATCATGTGCCCCCTCTCTCTGCAACCTTTCCAGCAGAAGTCTGAGCCCCCACTTACCGCTTTCATGCAAGCTGATGAAAGATACTATCTAGTAAAGAATTTCTGTGCATTTTCTTTATGTTGTATTCAGATAGAGGATGTGGCTGCCATGGCCCATACTCCTCCCACTTATCATCTGGTAGTTATCGTTCTAGATCTCTGCTGCAGTCTCCCATATGGGGGGGGGGATTGTTCTCAGTGGGATTGATTTATTGCTGTATATAGGTAGTAGGTCAATTTTTTGATTTTGTCGTGGAAGAGAGTTTTAGGTGGTGTCTTGTCTTTGTTAGCCTTCAATTGTATCTTTCTGATTCCTATCCAGAGTAATGTAACTGGTCCAAATCCCAGCCGAGTCCCAAAACAAAATGCAAAAAAAAAAAAAAAGGACGCAGGGTAGAGAATAACCTAGCCCCCAGGATTGGTGCTGGGCCCCCCAGGACCCTGCCAGGGCAAAAACCTTTTTTTTAATTCACGGAGGATCTGTGAGCTCGCCAAAATGTTTTTTTTAAATAACAAGCGCTGTCTCTGGTGCTTGTTTGTAATGTAGCCCTTGGGTGGGCAAGGTCTCAGGAGCAAGCACATTTCATAAAAATGGAAGGGGGCACGGCCCTCCCTCCAAGTGCTTTCTTATGCCCCAAGGACCACAACCTCCCCAGGGCTACATAAAGAAATTTAATGGGGGGTAAAGCGCGGACCTCCCCGGGCTCCAGGGACCACTACTTCCCTGGGCTTTTCCTTAAAAAAAGGAGGGGGCCACATGGACCCTCGTCCTAGGGCTTTCATATGCCCTGGGGACCAGCACCTCCCTGGGGCCAGTCCATGCAAAAGATAGGAGCAGGGCGCGCTAGCCCACTCCTGGAGCCATTAATGGTCCTGGGGACCCCCAAGTGCCAGGACCAGCTCCTGCTATCGCCCGAGGTGCCCACCCTCGGGATATAACTATTAGTTTTTTGCTTGGTCGGAACTGTGACAGCTCCTGCCCAGCAAAGCACACACTAACTCTGCTTCCAGAAAGCAGAAATTGTCAAAATGCTCCCATTTGCTAGAAGCCACATCATGCAGGCAAGGAAACAGATGAAAGTAGTGCCCCTGCATGCAGGGACCTACATTTCCAGAAGCTCCCTGTATGTGGTAGCAATGCCTGCTACCCCAGGAGGCGGGGAGCTGTCTGGGACCACAGGGACCTTCAGGCTCCCTCCACAGTCCTGTCACTTTCTCTCTCTCTCTCTCTCTCTCTTTCGCTTCCAACCCATAGTGGGATATAAGAGAAAGAGAAAGATATTGTTATTGCAATGTGTTAGAGGTATACACCCTTGTCCAAGTAGGGACCGCAACCCTAGTCAGGGTAAGACACAACACAACACAACTTATCCTGTGCTCATCCTCCGGTAGCTTGGCACAGAGCAGGCAGGCTTAACTTAGAAGGCAATGTTTAAAGTATTTGTGCAATAACTCATACAGTAACAAAGTGAAAAACACCCCGAAAATACACCACACAGGTTTAGAAAAATAGATAATATGTATCTGGATAAAATAAGGTCAAAATGTTAAATTCAATGTACACAGGCAAAGTTATGAATTTTTTAAGAATATGTCCCACTAAAGCGCTTAGAAACACAATAGCTCCAAGGGGGACCATCATGGCGTAGTTGACAGAGTCGTTCCCAATAGTCCAACACCACAGGCGCTGGTTACGGAGTCGCAAGGACTCCAAGGCACAGTACCTTTGAAAACGAAGACACAAAGACATCACACTGATTCGTGGAGGTGATGTGTTGCTGAAGCCAGTATGGGGACGTGAGGCGTCAGTTCTGTACTATAAGGCAAGGGGAGGCGAGGCGTCGGTTCCGTCCAGTTGCAGGGGGAGCTGATTCGGTGGCAAGGCGTCGGTTCCTTGTGACCTGGCGGGGAAGATTGATGCAGTCGGTCAAGACGTGTTGACTTCACAGTGTCACGATCCCACTGCGGAACTTTAGCGGCTTCACGGCTACTTCAGACTTGCATTGCTGGTCACGGTCGTTGCGTGCAGTGTGGATCATGGAGCGAGAGCAGACAGTGGTGCGATGTCGGGCCGCGGCATTGGGCAGCAGCAGTGGTGCTGGTGTCGCTGACATCAGTGCTGGAGTCGTTGAAGTCAGTGGACTAGCTAGAAACTAGTAGATTAGGCCTTTATTGGCCCTGAGACTTCAGAACAGGAGGCAAGCTCAAGCCAAGCCGCTGGAGAGCACTGTCAGGGAAGGCAGGGTCCTTCCAGCAAAGTCAGAGGCACTCTGAAAGCAGAGCGACAAGCAGGGCAGCAGTCTTTCTCAGCAAATCAGTCCTGATGAGTCCTTGGGCAGCCAGGCAGTTCCTCTGACAGTCTAGATGTAGATCTAGAAGTGTCTGATTTGGTGGGGTCAGATACCCAGTTTATATACCCAAAATTCCTTTGAAGTGGGGGCTGTCTGGGTGGAATGCACACGGGGAGCTGTCAACTAGCACAGACTAGAAATGGATTGTAGACAGTCTGTAAGGCACAGATGGCAGTAAGGGCAGCGAAATACGCAAGTTCTATAAGTGGCATTTCTAAAATAGTAATATTAAATCTAACTTCACCAATAAGCAGGATTTCTATAACAATTCTGGCTGTACTAAACATGACAGGGCTACTCCTTCCAGATCAGAATCTACCACCTAAAAGTATACAAGGACAGTTCTAATGCTAGTACATGAAAGGAGCAGGACTCACTGTAGTGGAAAGCTAATTTGTGGGTTTTTCACTATCAGGACATGTAAATCACATAGGTACATGTCCTGCCTTTTACTTACATAACACCCTGCCCTATGGGTTACCTAGTGCCTACCTTATGCATGACTTATATAAAGAAAAAGGGGAGTTTGAGGATTGGCAAGTAGTTCTTAATGCCAAGTCGAAGTGAAACTGCACACACAGGCCCTGCAATGGCAAGCCTGAAACATGGTTAAGGGGCTACTTATGTGGGTGGCACAATCAGTGCTGCAGGCCCACTAGTAGCGTTTAATTTACAGGCCCTGGGCACATGTAGTGCACTTTAATAGGGACTAACAAGTAAGTTAAATATGCTAATTGGGAATGAGCCAATGTTACCCTGTTTTTAGGGAGAGAGCACATCGCTTTAGCACTGGTTAGCAGTCGTAAAGTGCCCAGAGTCCTAAAGCCAACAACAATGAGGTCAGAAAAAGAGGACGAAGAAGGAAAAAAAATTGGAGGGACCCTTCAGAGAGGGCCATTTTCCAGCTCAATGACCTCTCAATACTTTCAAAGCATCACATTACTACAATGTTTGATTCCATTGTTATAGTAATGGTTTGATGCAGAGCAGTCACTTCTGACCTACTTTTGAATCTCTTGGACTGTCACTCGGAAGGTTGAAGGTTCAAGCCCTGGTTTCTCATGGCAGTGTGTCTGATTATTTACTTGTGTGTTGAATGTTAAACATTATTGGTGATGAAATATTTACTTCTTTTTCCCATCAACATCTTTAGTTTGAATGTCATATATATGTCTGCACAATGTGCAATAAGGATTCTCCTGTGGCCTCGTGGTTAATGTCTCAGATCCTCACACAGTAGGTTGAGAGTTCCAGTCTGGGCGTGGCAATTGTCATTTGTCTCCTTTATTTTCTTTTGAACTTCAAATATTTAAGGTACATATCAGAAGATGATCTCACTCTATATACTCGACAAATGCATTTTTCTTGTCAGTTTGTCTGAGACTATATCCCATTCTGAGTATATTATTCATCAAAGCCTACAAAACCTCTCACTCTCTCTCTCAATTTCTCTGTCAATCTCTTTCTCTAAATATCTCCTCTCTCAATTTCTCACTTTCTCACTCTATCTCTCTCTTCCATCCATTATTGGGATGGAATAGAAAGAGAAATTGTTATTTCAATGGTCTCTCTAAACAATGACTTCAAAGTGTACCACTAGCAAGGTTCGTATGTTGCAGTTGTTTTGAAGCCAAAAGCACAGTCACTTCTGACCTACTGGCAAAGCTCTTGGACTGTCACAGTAAGTTGAAGGCTCAAATCCTGGTATCTTATGACACTCAGTCTGTGTATTTTCTAGCATTTTAAACATTACTAGTAATGGAACATTTACGTTTTTTCCCCATCAAAATCTTTGGGTCGAATGTCATATATATGTCTGGACACTTCACAGTAAAAAGTCACCTGTGGCCTAGTTGTTAAGGTCTCTGACCCTCCCAGTGAAGATTGAGGGTTCCAGTCCAGGTGTGTCAGTGATGACTTCCTTGCTTTCATTTCTTTTCAGCTTCAAATATTATGGTACATACCGAAAGGTGTGCTCCCTCTTTTGCAGGGTGGGGTTGGGTGCTTATAGGGGGTTGGCTTATAGGGGGGACGGCCGCAAGCCCGGCGCTGTGGCCTTCCCCGGGTTCACACGGCCAAAGGTTGTGCGTGGGGTTAGGTTGGCTGGTTATTAGGAGATGGCTTGAGGCAAGTCTCTGTGGCAACCCCCCTGCCCGCACTGCCAAAGGTTGTGCATGACACAGAGTTTGGTGCATATAGGGGGTAGGCTGCAGGGGCAGGCCTCAGGCTGTGTGCAGTGCAGGGTTTGTACTAATAGGGGGTTGGCCTCAGACCAGGCCCTGCAGCCAGCTCCTGGCCCATACAGGCAAAAGCTGTGCACGGTGGTGTCTGAATTAACATACCGTAATTTAAATTTCTTAACGTTAAAACAAAAAAACACTCAAAAAACTAAAGGATGCAAGGATGTTATAGGAAATAGAATTTAAAAAAGCATAGGAATTCACTTTAAAAAAACAAAGGTTACAGGGACATTATATTTTGGTTCTGAATTTAAACACACAAAACCATAGAAATTCAACATGTATAGTTATGGTTATCTCTTGTAACTATAACTCTTGCTTTAAGGTAACTATTAATTGCGCCTTCACCATTACACCACATATTACAACACTTATGACATATTCGATTACATCATTGATAATATCAATGTAATATTTGCAGTAACATCGGGTAGAAAACTGTGCATGGCGAAGGGGCGAGTTATAGTTACTTTGTGGCCAAAATGATAGTTACTTGAGATAACTATAACTATAATTGCTGAATTTCTTTGGTTTTGTGTGTCTAAATTCAGAGTATCCCTTTAACCTTTGCCGTTTTTTTAAAGTGAATATCTTTAAGTGACTAGATAGATAGATAGATAGCATCTCAGTGTGGCTTGTTGCTACCTCGGCTTTTGATGCTGATTATTTTTTTGTCATTCTTTTCTACATATCCTTGCATGCTGAAACTAGCAGAGATTTCTGACTATTACACCTATTCACAAGGTCCCCAATTATGTGGCAGGGAAATCTGCAATTGTTGGTGTAACCTAGCATTCGTCTTCAGTCCCTAACTTTATTGCTGTGGCATGGCCACACTGCAGGTGTACAGTTAGGGGACAATGTAAAATTTCCGATTTACAGTTTTTATAAAGTTTTTCACATAGAACAGTGTTTTTAAATCAGTTCTTCTCTTAATATACTCTTCTTCAAATATTAGGTACCATTCAGTTTAAGCACCAAGAGACTCATCGGGAACGGAAGTTTGCACTCATGAAAATATCCAATTAATAAAAAAATAATTCCTTTAGTATGAGCACCACTTGCGCCCGAGTCTGCCAAGCGTAAATCTAGATATTCATTAAAGTATTTAAAACGCTAAGCACATGTATTTGAAAACCCATAAAACTATAATTCTGTGTATGTTCGTGTTTAGCGAACGACGACACTCTAGGTGTTACTTTTGCAAAATATTCCACACACGTTGCAGAACTTTTGAAGTTGTACATGTGATCTTTTTATGGGGACGACAGCAGAACCTTCTTTGTCAATGAGGATTTGGCAACCTCTTCATACGTTTGTCATTCTGACTCGAAACCAGAAAACAATATACTGAAGGTCATAAACCCAAAATGACTGAAAATCCATAGTTAAGCTAAAATAATAATCATGTTGATTTTCAAATGGTACAGCATCTCCCTTGTTAGCCATTGAAGTTAAAAAGTGCACGTTGCAGGGTTGTAAATTATATTTGCTATGTATAAAAACGTGTTCTGAAAAATAAATAGGTATTTCTTCATTGTAGATTTCCTGCAGAAACCCTGCTCTTATCGTGCTGAAACAAGATATTACTAATACACAACTGCATGGTGTAACAGCGGAAGGAGAGCAGGTAATTCCATTAGAAGCACATGATATTGAAATTTCTGATGGTGACAGCGACATTGAAGAAATAAGTTTAGCGGATGAAACATGTTATCTTACTGATGTGAAGAAAAAAAACTGGAATCCAAATATGTCCGAAATTTGCAACAAGAGACAAAACAAATATGCATTGAACTTAATACATTTAATTAATTCCGGTCATGGGGATCACACCTTAAAAAGGACACTGATCAACAAGGCTGAAATAGGTGCAAGATGTGGACTCCATAGGCAGCTGAATGGCTTTTGCAGAAATCTTGCCCGGACTTCCATCTTGGCTGTAAGGAATTTACAAAATAACCTTGCTCAAGCATCGAACCGTGACATTTCAGATTCGATATTACGTTCAAGTGTAAGTCATCCTTCTGAAGTTTCCTGTGAGAGAGAAGATAAACCGTTAATTTTTCGAAAGCTGATGTTTATCTCATAATAATACCCACAGCTGTGTTTGTTACAATGAGATTAATCTTTCATAAGATCATGATATGTATAGCATCCCTAATGTTGCTAAACAATTTAGAAAGGTTGGACAAAAACAGCATTGTTCAGAAAAATATTGGTGTGCTTTTTAATCCGTCATTGTGAATCTTTTTGTCTTGGTATATCAACTGATCTGTAAACAGGGCCGGCTTTGCGCTGGTGGCGCCCATTGCAACAATCTTTTTTGGCGCCCCCCAACCCCATGACTACCTCCTCGGATTCTCTCACTACCACCCGACAAATGTGTCCCTCATTTCTCCATAGCCACCCTTTCATATACATTCATTTGTTTTAAAGCGCTTGTAAAGGCTGGCTTTACTAATCCACTCACTATCCAGATAAAATATAGTTATGTTCTTTGCAGCAGCCATATTAACCCTCTGTGCTACTTCCATCTCTCTCCCTAGCAGGAACATTAATCACAAGATGTATCTTGACATTTTGATTGCTTCCTGAAGGCTAGACCACAAGCAGCTTTTCAGCAGGTGCTTTTAAATGGCAAGTTTCGTGAGTTATTGCTAAACAGAGCCCTCCTGATGTCAGCGCCACCCAATCCAGGTCAGCACCCGGTGGGGCTGCACTGCTTGCACCGCCCTAAAGCCAGCCCTGTCTGGGCCCATCAAATTGCTTCTTGGTAAAGAATTGTGTCTAAGGGTCTCATTTACAGTTGGGCAGATGTGGCTTAGTACCGTGCTTGTCAAACTGACAATCTGCTCTGTGTAGACATTGAACCATAATTTGTGGTCGAGCATAGCAGCGCACATTCACTGCTTTTCCATGTGTTGGTATGTATCTGGGCTTTTAACAACGCCCACCGCCCGCCCATCACTATCACTCGTTCATGGGCTTGCCATTCAAAAATCCTTTGATGACATTGGTAAATGGTTTTACGTTTGTCCCTCCTTGGGGAGGTTTTGTTACCGCCTTGGCTATCGCCCCTGTTACATGGCTAATTGCACTTTTGCCGATAAGTTTGACTGCGAGCAAACTTATTTTTCCTTTTGTGTCTCTCCTTATCGCTGATGCTCATGGCGGCCGTGGCGCTGTGAATGGGCTCGCTTATGTGAAACTTTTACTTTTGATTTTCAAGTTATGTGGCAAGAAAAGTCCAGTTAGGAGTTTACAACGCTAATAGCTCTAACTCCAGCAAATATGAGACCCATTGCATTGCAAATGCTTGTTCTGCAGTGCCTGCGCTAGCTCTGCTGGCGGAGACTTTACTCTGATGGACTTAGAGGCTTATTTACAAGCCCTGTGCCGCAGGGCAGTGCAGCAAGTGACCTTGCTGAGCTGCCCTGTGACACAGGGAAAAGGCAGAAATGCGCCATATCTACAAGTTACAGTGCATTTCTGTCCCCTCCGCTGGCACAAAATGGGCTGCCTAGCTCAGACACAGGCATCCTTGCACCGTGGTGTCATGGTGTAAGGGTGCCTGCATCACAGGTGCACAAAAACGATCCATGGTGGCTTTTTCCTTTTTCTATTTGTGCTGCAGAACGCAGAAAAAAAGGAGAAATAAAGATATTTATCCCAGCTGCACCTTCCCTGGGGAGGTGTAGGATTGTGACACATTCCCAGGTTTACAGATTCTTTTAAATCTGGGATTGCATCAAAACTCATGCAATGTTGTGTGGGAAAACCCACTCCAACTGCCGTGGAACACTTCCCTGCTGCAGTATAAGGCAACGCAGCCACTTCTACTGGGTTGCCTTGCAGCATATCTACAAGGCCATGAAAATCCACGCAAAGTGGCTTTGCATGGCCTTGTAGATTTGGGCCTGCACTGTGCGCTGCCAGTGCATTCAAAAAATGACACACCAGTGGTGCGCAGGGATTGTAAATAACCCTGTTAGTACTGTTTGTGTATGGAATGTGTTTTTTAGTATCGTTTGTGTATTTAACCTTTTTCCTTTTGGGACCTCCAGGAAAAACCTGGTGGTGACATACTTTGGGAGAAAACTTTTAAGGCGTTACTATCATTATTTTGCTTTCTTTGCTTGGGTTGTCAGGAGGGGTTTGGGTCCACATTTGGCAGACCATCAGGTGGAGTCCTAGATCAAGGTGTCTTTGCCAAAGAACACTAATTCTGTCTTTTCTGTGTTGTGCTTGAGACAGTTGTTTTTCATCTTTCTGACAATGTTGGTCATGCAGGTGGAGAAATAGGCCCGGGTCTCTGGGGTCTTGCCAGAGAGAGAGAGTATGTCCTGTATACGATTTGATATTGATTTCCTGGGTCCGGATGATACTGGCATTTGGGGTCATATAGACATTCAGTAGAATGGGACTGAGTGAGGATCATTGTGTAACTCTGCAGGTGATGTTGATGGCATCTGAGATGAAGGGGCCAAGCTGTTCCACTGTTTGTGGCCTGTCATCAGAAAGGGACAAATCCAGCAAATTGCAGGACCTTGGTTGTCTGCTTCATGCAGTACCTGAATAAGAATGAGGTTGGGGATGGTATTGAAGGCTGCAGAAAGATCCAGTAGGATGAGGGACACAATGTCACCTCCATCCATGATTATCCAGATGTCATCTATGGCTGCGATAATGATGGTCTCTGTACTATGGTTGAAGCCTGAAACTGGATTGAGTGGTGGCAAGGAGCAAGCTGTCAGTGAGGCATGTTGCTTTGTTTTTCATCTTTTACACTGTTATTGCGGGGTAGGGTAGCAGGAAGATAGGCCAGTATTTGGCATGTGTATTTGGGTCTGCTGAGGGTTTCTTGAGGAGGGGGAGTACTGTGGTGTGTTCCAGGTGCCGGGTAGGTGACTATGATAACTGAGTCATTCACAATCTAGATGAGGGCTCCGCCTATGGGTTCCAGTCCTTTTATGAAAACGTTGTGAGGGCAGGAATCCGAGGATGTTCTGGACTGTATGGAATGAATGGTTGTTGCTGTTTCTTGAGTGTTGATAGTGGGTCAGGTGGTCAGAGTGGTCCTCTGGGTATTGGTAGAGATGGGCAGGAGGGTTGCAAGGGGGAAAAGGTGGTTGGGGCTCAAAGTTTTTATAGATGATGGTGATCATGTTGGTAAAGAACTTGGAAAGCTGGGGACAGAGATCCTGAAATGAGGGTTACTCTGGTGGAATTTATTGCCAGAGAGATGTGAAGTCTTTCACTATGGTTAAGATTTCCTTGGAGCTGTTGGTACTGCTTTTGATACGCTCATTGAGCGCTGCGCGTTTGGTGGATATGATTTGTTGATGCTAATGTCTGATGGCAGATTTGTAGGAGCTCTTGTCGGTGTCATTCTGACATTGACTCCATCTGCGTTCAGGCTGCATGTAGGGTCGTTTGGTGAGCCTGAGCTCTTTTGGATACCAGCCCACTTATGGTCTGGTTCTTGTGACTGTTAGCTTGGAGAGTATTCTGCATATTTATACAGGCAGTCATTCAGGTGTTGAAGTTGGATATGGATTCAGGAGGCTGTTGTGTCAAAGCTGGTGGTGTAGGAGTTGGAAAGACCAGGATGCTTCTCAGATCTTGTTCCAGTCCAGGTACTGAGGATTTGGTGATGGTATTTCTACGGTGGTGTGGGATGGGCATGCTGAAATTGATGAGCATGTAGTTGGGTCCAAGTGGTCAGTATGGGCTTGTCTCCTGTGATGTTGCTGAGGCTGGTGAAGATGGGATCTTTAAGCAGCATTTGTGGGGCCTTCCACTCACAGGGTGAGTAACAGGTTGGGCAGATCCTCGAAGAGGTTGGCCGTGTTGGGATCTGTGAGGTTCTCCAGGTGGTAGTTGAGTTCACTGAGGAGGAGGAAGGCGCTGGAACGGGGATCAGAAGGGCAACACAATCTGGGATGGTGCTGCTAAAGTGGGTACATGGTTTGGGAGGGCAGTAGATGATGATACCACTTAAGATGTAATTAGTGGTGATGATGCGTTCGAAAGTCAAGTGTTCCATTGTTGCTGGTGGTGCTTTCCGAGGCGATGGAGCATTAAATGGATTCTTTGAAGATGATAGTGATCCTACCTCCAGGTCTGTTTGGTTTGTCTTGCGATCTTCTGTCTGAGGTTTATTGCTATGGCAATGACGAGGGAAAACAGTATAATCAGGTTTTGGTTAGGAAGAGTGAAAGAACTTGGGTTATTGGTTGAAGGGGGTGGAAGCCCCACTCAGGCTGCAACCACAGTCCTTGTCATGGTTAACCACAAAAAGCCACTAAATTAACCTGTGCTTACCCCTCTGGCAGCTTGCACAAAAGCAGTCAGGCTTAACTTAGATGCAAGGTGTAAAGTATGTATGCAGCACACAAGCAGTAATAAAGTCAAACACAAAACAAGAAGAAACCCAAATTAATTTAGAAACAGTGATTTTGTAATAAATGAAATTATACTAGATGACAAAATCCAACCAGTAGAATGGGAGATATTGAATTTTAAAAATTTTAAATGAAGCCTAGAAGCACAAAGTGCCAGTCATGGTCATTTGGTAGCTTTACATGGGAGTGCCACAAGTTTACGTTGACCGTAGTGGAGTGTGATTTGGAGCAGTTAGTCCCTCTGAAAAGTTACATTTTCAAGTCTGGTGTGAAGGGTTCAGTTCATGATGGAGTAGGCCGCTAGGAGGAGGTTTTTTCCAGGAAGATAAGTACAAAGATCAGGGATGGTCGTTGCTGTAGTGCGAGTATCTTGTCTTTGCTGGAGATTCGTGTTGGTGGCCCTCACCGGTCATCGTGGGCTGTCAGTGCTGTAGAACGAAGTGCAGGTTTTGTTGGCAGTCATCAAGAGTGATCACTGTTGGCATGAAGAGCTGGTATCATTGGACGTTTGTTTTGGCAGTCATTGAGGATGACAGAGATTCAGCACGAACTGGCCCATTTGCGGTCATTTAACATTTTCACCTTTTTATTTCAGAGGAGCTTCCACTGATGCCAGCCAAGGGTCCAGGACTGGGGGGGCACTTCTTAGGGATCAGAACTTCCTCCAGCAGAGATCAGTAACAGGGCTCAGGCAGGTCCAGTTGCAGCTGAGCAGTTGTAGGGAGGCCTCTGACACTTGTTGTGTCCCTTTAGCTCTCACAAGAGGTCAAGCATCTGACCCTTGGAGTTAATCTTGGTAGCCTGGGAGCAAGGCAAGATTCTTGTCATCCTTCTTCAGACAGCAAGGCAGTTCTTCAAGCTGCAATGCAGTCCTATTCAAACAGAGCAGTCCTTCTTGTGAATCTTCTACAGGCCAAGGAGTGTTCACATAAGTTGCTCTGGAGGTCCAAAATGTATACCTAGTACCAGCCTTTGTGTTGGGCGCCTCCTGTCCTACTCCCAACACAAAACCCTTTAAAGTGTGAGGCTGGGTACAATCCCTCTCCAGCAGTCACTGTCTAGAAGTTATATACAAACAGCTGAGGCATTCAGTCATGTGACTCAGGAAACTGTCAGGAAAGCACAGTGGGTTGGGATACGCCTATGCCCAGATGTGGGTCCCCTGCACACTGTCGCTGGAACCAAGCTGTACCAGGCTGATGTGCCCATTACTAGGCTGAAACCAGTCACTGGTTGTTTGTGTTCCGGTTCAGGGAGGACCTGGAGTGGCAGTTCGGGTTCGATTGTTCCTATTGGAGCAGGGTCAAGACTTATTGCATATACCTGGTTCCCAACTGAGGGGACATGGTGTGCAAAATAATAATGCATTGCGATGCGGCCCGAGTGATTACCAGTGACGGAGATTAATTCAAGAATTCCACCCATCACTGTTTGATGTACTTGTTGTGTCGCCCTAACTGGGATGAGTATGCCCAGACGTGGGTCCCATGCACACTGACTTACTGGAAACAAGCTGTACTCAGCTGATAAGCCTATAACTAGGGAGAAATTGGTCCTGAGTTTCTGTTGGTTTGGTTCAGGAAGGAACTGGGTTGGCAGCTCGGCCTTCACTGTTCCTATTAAGGAAGGGTCAGGACTGATTTGCATATAGCTGGGTCCACACTGAAGTGACATGGTGTGCAAAATAAGGATACATTGGGATGCCTGAATGATTACCAGTGGCTGAAATTTATTCAGGCATTCCACCCATCACTGTCTTGTGACATATTGTGTCGCCCTAAGTGGGACCGGTATGACCAGATGTTGGTCCTATGCTCACAGTGTCAGTGGAACAAAGCTGTACCTGGCTGATGAGCTCATAACTAGGCTGATACTGGTCATGAGTTGCTGGTGGTTTGGTTCATGGAGGAAATGGCTTGGCAGTTCGGGCTTGACTGTTCCTATTATAGCAGGGTCAGGACTGAATTGCATAGAGCTGGCTCCACACTGAAGTGACATGGTGGGCAAGATAATGATGAATTGGGATGCGGCCTGAATGATTACCAGTGGCCGAGAATAATTCAAGCATTCCACCATCACTGTTTTGTGTATTTATACTGCCACCCTAAGTGGTAGGGGAATGCCCAGATGTGTGTCCCTTGCACACTATCACTGGAGCCAAGCTGTACCCGTTTGATGAGCCAATAACTAGGGCGAAACCGGTCCTGGGTTGCTTGTGTTCTGATTCAGGGAAGACCTCGCTTGGAAGTTTGGGCTGGACTATTACTATTGGAGCAGGGTCAAGAATGATTTGCATGTAGCTGGATTCAAACTGAGGTGACGTGGTGTACAAAATAACAATAGATTGGGATGTGGCCAGAGTGATTATCAGCGGCTGAGATTAATTCAAGTATCCCACCCATCCTGTTTGGTGTACTTATTGTCTCACCCTAAGTGCGAGGGAAATGCCCAGACGTGGGTCCCATGCACACTGTCACCAGAACCAATATCTACCCAGCTGATAAGCCTATAGCTAGGGTGTAAATGGTCCTGGGTTGCTTGTGTTCTGGTTCAGGGAGGACCTGGCTTGGCAGTTTGGGCTAGGCTGTTCCCATTATAGCAGGGTTAGGACTGATTTGCGTATAGCTGGGTCCAAACTGAAGTGACAAGGTGTGCAAAATAACAATGGACTGGGATGCAGTCCTGAGTGATTACCGGTGGTGGAGATTAATTCAATCATTCCACCAATAACTGTTTTGTGTATTTATTGTATTTCCCTAAGTGGGCTGGGTATGCCCAGATGTGGGTTCTGTGCACAGTGTCATTGGAACCAATCTGTACGTGGCTGATGAAACCATAACTAGGGTGAAACCAGTCCCGGTTTGTTTGTGTTCTGGTTTAGTTTCGGACCTGGGTCCACACTGAGGGGACATGGTGTGCAAAATAACAATGGATTGGGATGCGGCCCGAGTAATTACCAGGGACTGAGATTAATTCAAGCATTCCATCTGTCACTGTTTTGTGTACTTGTTGTGTTGCCCTAAGTGGGATGTGTATGTCCACACATGGGTCCTGTGCACACTGTCACTAGTACAGAGCAGTGCCCAGCTCATTAGCCCATAAGCACATCACCGAACTTTGGGACCTGATTGACTCCGCCCGTCCAGACATCTCATTCCTAATTGAGACCTGGGCTAACCCTACCTCACGACCAAACATCACCATCACAGTCCCGGACGGCTACAACATCATAAGGAAGGACCTGTCATCATACACAAATCCTCACTCCGCATCACGGTAAACACTGAGGAACACTGCACCACAATAAACACCTTCACTTCCTGATCCACGCCACTCAACTCCTCCCTACATTGCACCCTGCTTTACAGACGCCCAGCCTCAAACAGCATTCATCAATGCCATTGTAGAAATTGCCACCCCAAGCCCTGGCGTCCACCAACTACTTTCTCCTCGGCACCCTGAATTTCCACCTTGAGGACTGCAACAACTGAAACACCACTTCCCTACTTGACAGCCTCGCCACCCTTGGCCTCAGGCAACTGTTCACCTTGCCCACACATGCCGCAGGACACACACTAGACCCCATTTTCACCTCAAGCAACCAGATTACCATCAAGAACATCTCCACCCTGGATTGGACTGACCACCACTGCCTACACTTTGCCATCACCACACCCAACAGCCGCCTCCGCGTCCTCAGGGCGCCCCACAGGAAATGGAACAAAATCACCAACGAGCAACTCACCACAACCCTGGCAAAATCATCCCCGCCTCCTAATGACGATGCCAACTCCGCAGCACGCAACCTCAACTCCTGGATCACTGAATTTGCAGACGCTGTAGCCCCTCTACGATCAACTTCGGTCAAGCGCATCCCAAAGAAAACCAGCTGGTTCACCACCGAACTCCAGGAATCCAAGTGCACCTGCAGCCGCCTAGAAAAGAAATGGAGAAACAGCAAAACCAACAAAGACCTCGCCTCCTTCAGAGCCACGTCTGCCACCGACGCATCAAGGATGCAAAAAACGCCACACTCTGTGAACGTATCAACTCCTCCACGCACAAAATATAATGACTTTTCATGGGAATCAACAGACTCCCCAATCCGTCTCCCAAGCCACCAACACCCCCGTCGCAAGACCTCTGCAACAAACTGGTCACCTTCTTCCACTGCAAGATTAAGGACATTTATGACAGCTTCCTCCCGGAAAACCCGTCCAGCACCAGAACCTAAAACCGACCCAGTCACCGAGAACCCATCCAAACCATCCACAGCTGGTCCACTCTCACCACAGAAGAGATGGAAAGCATCATGAACAGCACCCATTCAGGAGCTCCCACAGACCCCTGTCCCCACCACATCTACAACAGAGCCAGTGCATCCGTCCAAGATGCCGAACTGCTCTATCAACACAGCTACCTTCCTCAAAGACTGGAAACATGCCAAAGACCGCTACCTCCTGAACAAATCCACGCCGACTCATTAGAGTTAAAGAACTCCTGGCCCATCTCGCTACTACCCTACCTGCCAAAGTACTGGAAAAAGCAATCAACTTGCAGCTGCGACAATTTATCGAAGACAACAACTCGCTGGAAACCTCTCAGTCTGGCTTCCGCAGCAACCACAGCATGGAGACCACTCTTCTTGCAGCCACTGATGCCATCTACACATTCCTCGGCCGCAGCCACAATGCAGCACTCATACTCCTCGACCTCTCAGCAGCCTTCAACACTATCTCCCACAGCACCTTATGCACCAGACTCCACGATGCAGGAATCAGCTTAAAAGCCTTGCAATGGATCCACTCATTCCCCTCCGGAAGAACACAGAGTAAGGCTCCAATCCTTCATATACAAACCAGCTGCAGAGTCCCTCAGGGTTCCTCCCTGAGCCCAATGCTCTTCAACATCTATATGGCCCGCTTGCAGCCATCGTCACAGGCCCCGAAATGAACATTGTGTCATATGCCGATGACACACAATTCATCATATCCCTCACTGAAGACCCAGAAAAAGCTAAGATGGACTTCCACACAGGAATGGAATCCGTCGTCGCCTGGATGAGAGAGAGCTGCCTCAACCTGAACTCAGACAAGACCGAGCTCATCATCTTCAGACACTCCACTTCAGTCTGGGACGACTCCTGGTGGCCTACAACGCTCAGCGCCCCGCCTTCTCTGACTGACCATGCCGGCAACCTAGGAATCATCCTCAACTCTTCCCTAACAATGAGCCAACAGGTAAACGCACTCACCACTTCCTGCTGGCACACCCTCCGCCAACTCTGTAAAATTTTCAAATGAATCCCGGTCAACTGCCGCAAGACCGTCACCCACACCTTAGTCACAAGCAAGCTCGACTACGGTAACCCACTCTACACCGGCACCACAACTAAAAACATCAGGAAACTGCAACTTATCCAAAAACACTGCCACCAATCTTGTCCTGAACTTCCCCCACCAGGAACATATCTCTCAACACCTGAGGACCCTCCATTGGATTCCAGTGTAGAAGCAAATCATATTCAAACTACTCACCCACACCTACAAGGCCATTCACAACATCCGACTAGCTTACCTGAACCATCGCATCTCCTTCCATAATCCCGCCAAACCCCGCTGCTCAGCCCTGCAGGTTCTAGCCACCATCCCACGCATACGGAAAACAACTGCCTGAGGAAGATCTTTCACCTACCTTGCAGCTAAGAGCTGGAACAACCTGTCCATGCATCTCAGACAAAGCCCATCACTCACCATCTTCAGGAAGAACCTTAAGGCTTGGCTCTTTGGGTGAGGCCAGACCCTCCTCCAGCGCCTTGAGACCCTCACAGATGAGTAGTTGCACTTTACAAAAAATGATCGATTGATAACTACAGCTCATGCAATACCACTATAGTCACACAGTACTCACACACATGAAAGAAAATACTCAGTGTTACAAAAATAAAGGTACTTTATTTTGATGACACAAATGCCAAAAATACTATAGAGACTACACTCCCTTAGGATGTAAGTAATATACAAATTATATACTAGTATGCAGAAAAAGCTGTAAAAACAGTTAAAAAACAGTGCAAATAGTGAAAATCACAATAGTTAGAAATGGGCATGGGGGAACACAAACCATAATATAAGAAAGTGGAATGCGAAAGTTGGTTTCCCACCTAGGCAAGTGTTGCGTATAGAGGGGCGCTGGGAGTATTAGAAAACACCAAACGTAAGTAATAGAACCCACCCCAGAGCCCAGGAAAGCAAGAGTAAATCACAGTAAATTACCTAGAACACACAAAAACACGAGAAAGAAGGCTATGCAAGAACCAGAAGAGACTGCAAGACACAAACAATGGGTTTCTGGACCTGAAGGCCTGTGGAATAAGGGGACCAAGTCCAAGAAGCACTGAAGAGTCCAGGGAGAACAGGAGCCCCAGCTAACCCGGATGAAAGTGCAAAAGAGAGACCACCGATTAAGAACAACAGTCAGTACCTCACCCAAGAAGACAGATGGGGGTTCCGCGTTGGTGCAGAAGATGTCCCACGCCGGATGGATGATTGCAGTCTTGTTTGTGTCGCTGGATTCTGCCAACAAGCCTTGGCACACACAAAGCTTGCGGTTAGCGGAAAATGGCGCTGCTCAGGACCAGGAGGGACCTGGTGGACTCTATCCAGGAGGGTGAGTCAGAGGGGTCTCTCAGCAACTGAGAGGGTCCTCAGAAAACCAGACCGCTCACACAGGAGTCCCACAGCACGGGGGCAAAGAAGGTGCAAAAGGAGGCCCACGCAGCACTACATATAGGAATTCCACACCCCTGGAGAACCACGCAGGAGCCTGTGCTTCACAGGAAGGAGTGCTGGGGGCTGAAGCTGCATGGTGCACAAAGAAGTTTGTGAAAGGATGATAACAAGCCTTGGCAACTGCAAAACATGCAGTGCACTGGGGTACCGTCTTGTGTTGGGAGGCAAGCTCTTACCTTCACCAAAGTTGGAGAGTTGGACGACAGGACCGTCTGGACCACTTCAGTCCACCACCTGTGATGCTGGATCTACGCTCTTCATCAAGAGAGGTGACCCAGGCCACTGGTCGTTTCTGCAGAGGGGTGCCTGCTGAAGCAGGGCAGTGACTCCTCCATTTCAAGGGAGATTCCTTCGTTCTTCTGGTGCAAGCTGAAGACAGGCTGTCCTCTGAGGATGCACGACTGGGAAACAGTTGCAGTTCCTAGCAGGAGCTGAAGATACAATGTTGCAGAAGTCGTCTTTCCTTTTTTGCTGCAGTTGTAGAGTTCCTGGAGGGTCCAGATACAGTTTCTTCGGTGAAAAGGTGAAGTAAAGAATGCAGAGGATTCCTGCTGGAGTCTTGCAATCTGAATCTGAAGAACCACCCAAGAGAAAGAGCCTAAGTAGCCCTGAAAGGGGAATTGGTCAGCTAACAGGTAAGCATCTATCAGCGGAGGGCTCTGACGTCACCTGCTGGCACTGGCCACTCAGATGTTCCCAGAGTTCCCTGCCACTACGGAATCTAACCCAAAGGACCCTCTGGAGGAGCTCAGAGAACCTCTCCTGGGGTGGTGATGGACCGGCGAGGGGTCACTCCCCTTTCCTTTGTCCAGTTTCGCACCAGAGCAGGGACTGGATTAATCAAGGCGGGCACCATCTGTGCCCTTCAGAGCATTACCAGAGGCTCTGGGGAGCTACACCTCCCATGTCTGTAACACCTTTTTCCAAAGGGAGAGGGTGTAACACCCCTCTCCCAAAGGAAATCCTTTGTTCTGCCTTCCTGGGCTTGAGCTGCTCAAACAGCAGGGGGCAGAAACCTATATATGAGGTGGCAGCAGCTGGGGCTGCCTGGAAAGCCTCAGAAGGCTGTAGGAGCAATGCTGTGGGTCCTCTAAGGAGCCCCCAGAGTGCATGGAACCATGCCACCAATACATGCAAAAGTATTGGGGATTGATTCCAAATGTTTGATACCAAACATGCCTAGGTTCGGAGTTACCATTATGTAGCTGGACATAGGTAATGACCTGTGTCCAGTACACAGGTAAAATGGCTTCCCTACATTTATAATGTCCAGGAAAATGGATCTGGAGTTTGTGGAGACACCTCTGCTAGTGCAGGGGTGCCCTCACATACATGTACCTCCACCATGCCCTCTGGGCTGAGAGGGCCTACTATAGGGGTGACCTTTAATGACCTGGTTCAGTGACCTGTAGTGAAAACGGATGCATGCACCCGGTTCACGCAGACTGCAATGGCAGGCCTGCAGAACCGTTTGCATGGGCTCCCTGCCGGTGGCAGAATAACTGCTGCAGCCCACAGGGGTCCCTTGGAACCCCAATGCCCTGGGTACGTGGGTGCCATATACTAGGGGCTTACATGGGGCACCAGTATGCCAGTTGTGGGATGAAATACAGAGTGTTGGGACAGAGAGCATAATCACTGGGGTCCTGGTTAGCAGGATCCCAGTGAACACAGTCAAACTGACATGAGGCAGAAAAAGGGGGTAACCATGCCACGAAAGCGGGTACTTTCCTACAACTAGCACATGCACTGCTGTATGTCCATGCCAGATAGCGTTGGGGTCATCTGTCTACTCCCTAAGTAACAGTTGGTCATCGAGCTGTGGGCTGCATGACCTGCTGCTGGACCAAGTTGTGAGGTGGATCCAATCTGTGCTTGTGTGCCACCTGCAGTGTGGACCATCCCTGCAGTTGTATATAGTTGAAGCCTATCCAGAGTGGTCACTATCTGCGTGGTGACAGCCTGGTCTGCATCTGCTGTGCCCACTTGTACAGGTGAGAGGCAACAAGCACTAGCAGGGGAGAGGTTGGGGGTTGTGCCTGATTCCTTTTTACTTAACTTATAATTTTGAATCCCATTAATACATGCTATAACAGTGGTCTTCAAATTGTAAAATGCTCCCTCCAGGGATCTGTGGCTATATTCCAGGTTGGGGGCATAAAAGCATCTGCACTTACTTGTAAATGAAGACGGCCTGTAAGCACGGTCTTGTTTATTGTCCCATGGGAGGCTGTCTTCATTTACAGAGGTTGCAGTACATAAAAAAAGCTTGATCCTGAGTGTTGTGGGGACAGAGGGCACTGAAGGCCTAATTTACAACAAACTGATGCATCGAACATTATGCACCAGTTTGCTGGCACCACCCTCCACCCCTCTAACGACACCATGGTAGCAACTTATTTACAATACAGTGCACCATGGTGCTCGATAGCACAGCTGCTTCAGAATTTCTGAAGCAGTTGTGGCACTTTGCTGCACTAGCGTCAACAATTTTGAAGCTAGTCCAGCAAAGCTTGGGAAGGTCCATTTAAAACAGCCTATTGTTACTTTAATGCCTGCCCTTGAGCAGGCATTTAAAAATGGCGCTAGAATGACTCATTGAAGTCCCATAGACTTCACTGCGCCATTCCTGCAGACCTCCTAGTGGGGAAATGCCTCCCTTGCATACATTATACCTGGCACAGGAATAATGTGGCTCAAGGGTATAGAAACTGGCATAATGGTCCCACTGCACCAGTTTGGCCAACTGGATGACCACTAACCACCTCAAGCTCAACTCAAACAAAACCGAGATCATCATCTTCGGCCCCAACAAAACCACATGGGACGACTCCTGGTGGCACACTGCCCTAGGCCCTGCACCCACCCCCGCAACCCACGCATGCAACCTCGGCATCATCCTCGACCCCTCCCTCTCCATGACACAGCAAATCAATGCTCTAACCTCCTCCTGCTTCCACACACTCCGCACCCTAAAAAAATCCTTCAAATGAATTCCCCCAGAAACCAGAAAGACAGTCACCCACACACTCATCAGCAGCAGACTGGACTACGGTAACGCCCTCTACGCCGGCACCACACTCAAACTCAAATGCAAACTCCAGAGAATCCAGAACACAGCCGCACGCCTCAACCTTGGCCTCCCCCGCCACAAACTAATCTCACCAAACCTCAAATGCCTTCACTGGCTCCCCATAGACAAGAGAATCACATTCAGGATCCTCATCCACACACACAAATCTCTCCACAACACCGGCCCAACCTACCTCAATGAAAGAGTTAACTTCCACACTCCCACACGCAATCTCCGATCAGCCGACCTCACCCTAGCCACAGTCCCCCGCATCCAACGCACCACCACGGGAGGCAGGTCTTTCTCCTATCTCGCCCCCAAAACCTGGAACTCTCTCCCCACCGACCTTCGCAAAACCAAAGACCTACTAGCCTTCAGAAAGAACCTCAAAAGATGGTTGTTCAATCAGTGACCCTCCCTGCCCCCCCCCGATTCCCCTTCCCCAGCGCCTTGAGACCCTCACGGGTGAGTAGCGCGCTCTACAAATTTTTTGATTGAATGATTGTAAATATATATTGTGGGTGGCGAACTGTTCTGCACCACCATAGTGTCAAAAAAATGAAACTACGGTGGTGCAAGGTGGTTGTAAATGAGCCCGAGTGTGGTGGTATGGTCAAAATCAGCTAAAAAAAACCAAAATACTATGTTACTATGTTGTTCTTTAACTTTCAGGTTACTTCATATGAAATAACAAACAGACCTTAAATGAAAGATAAGTGCAAGTTAAACTAATTGGTGGGAAATCCACTCTTTACATTATGAAAACTCAATTAGTTTTTGCAGTCACTGCAGATGACTGTATGTGTGTGTGACCAGTGAGTCACAGAACTGAATCCTAGTTGGTGCAATGAGAAATAGTGATGTGTACTTAGTGCTGCGAGGTCCCAAATCTGTGACAAAAAGCAATGTGACACTGCAAGTCATTATTTTAAAGTTGTATTACACACACAATAGGATAGGCTGGCACAAAATGATTTAGTGTTTAAGATAAAACAATTAATCTATATATAAGGTATATTTTAACAAAATGTAATCAGACTGTACCTAGAGCAATTACTTTTCAGAAGTGTCCTTTAAAACTAATTCATTACAGAAATCGGCTGGTAACCTTGTTGCATTACCGCTCAAAAATAATAAATCGTTGACCCCTTGAAGCTTTATGTGACTATCAATTGAATTCTATACACGCTCCCACGCAGCCCTTGCTTTTGGGGATTAACCAATTGCACACTTACATTTCTTTCAGGTAGCAGCAGGCACTCTGATGAGAAGGTCTGTTTCTTTAGTTCTGTCCCTCTCCGCTTCACAGCACTGGAGACATAACACGTTCTTCGTTTACACTCAATGGCACCACAAGATTTGCATAAACTGTCTAGGTACGGGTGTTTTTTTTTTTTAACAAACAGTATGAAAACGTTCTGTAAAACTGAAAAGGCATCAGCACAGATCCCACCCACTTCGACCTCTGTTTACATGCAGATATCAAGGTGGTGGTGAAGAGTAGCCTAGCAGGGTAGCTTCAGACAGCTAATGCAAAGTTTATCTGGAAAAAAATGATCAGTCATACAAAGTTATCTACGTATTAAACAGCAAAGTTTATTTGCCCAAGCTGCAGTGGAAACATGCCCAGGGACCGACTGGCAAGTGTTTCATTCCAGGTTGGGCCTTTTATACAAGAGTTTTTACATCACAAAACATGGAAAGTGATGAATCATCTACTACATTCAGCTGCATGGTCCCTCTTATCAGGAGCTTCAAAGCAACAGTTTCAACAGTTATGCATCTTGGCAGTAAATCTGTTACTTGTAGCAGGCTGAAGGCCTCCTTGCTCTCTTACAGTCTGTTATCATGGGATAGAAAGTTACAAATTTCTGCCTAACAGAAAAACCATAATTCACTTCCACTTTCAGCATACTTTAAGCACTAGTTCTGCAATTGAATATTGTGGCGGAATTTCCATTGTTTACAACAAATGAATTGTCTTAGTTTTCAAGGTCAAAGGCCCCGATTGAACTTTCCTAAGACAAGGCAGCCTTTCCGTGCCCCCTTTGCATGCTTTAGTCAAAGACTGGAAACCTTTCTCTTGAGTGAGCATAACCCACACCCAGCAAATTACACAAGAACAGCTTGTAGAAGATATAAAATAGAAGATCGTTTCAAAATGTTTGAACGATGGCTCACATTTTTATGCTTTGACAAAGCTGCCCTTTGAATCCTCTTTCAACCAATAATTCTATCTTTACATAGTCAAGTTTCTTTTCTGCACAATTCTTCTATGGCAGAATCTTGCATTACCATTGCATCAGTTATAGATAGTTTTACAAGCCACAGCTAAGCATTCTCACTTTCATTGCAGCGTTTTAGTCCTCTACTCAACAGTATATGGAGAGAAGAACTATTTGGGCATAGTAGAAGAAAGAAGCTTTCCACAAATAGTTTCAGACACTTAAAGCTGTATGTTTTTCAGGCTATATTTGTACCAAACCTTATGCCCATAATAATGGACAAGATCGTGGGGAGTGGCTAGCGAAGCAACATGGCGGACGCACTTTGAACTGGCTCCATACCGCCACTCTGTTATCCTTTAAAATCATGGACCAAGTCTGCTATTGAGCACACAAAAACATCTATCTGGTGTGCTAAACTGGTAGATCACAAAATCATAGAAGCTGTGAGCTGTGTGGATCTGTGAAACTTGAGGGGACACTGATTGGTGCCCGCGCAGCGCTGAGGAGGCCTGCGATCGGGAGTAATACTGGTGGCACTTGAGCAGACCCCCCCTTCTTGAGACATGAAGTGAGCCTTGCGGCCTTGGGTGGAAGACGTGATCGCCGCAGACATAGTAACACTGGGTGTTGGCGACTGCTGAGGGCTGGGAGGCCCCCGGTGTCAAGGTCATACCCGGACTCTGCTGAGTCCGTAACAAAAAGGTAAAGAGCATTTACCGTGGCCTTGGAGTGCACGGTGCTCGCTTGCAGCGCTTATGCTGTGAGCCCGGAGGTCAGAATCAGGCCTTGGGTCAGACCTACTGGTCTGGTCTGACAGGCGAGGAGCGTGTTATGGGGATGGGGATTCGGCGCACCTAATTAGAAGCACCCAGGCCTGCCACTGCTAATAGACCCAACTTGGAGCCACTACCGTGCAGCCTGATCTTTCTTTGCTCTTGCCAACCGCACCCAAAGTGATCTGGGAACTATGCTTGCGAGGCAGTGAGCGAAACCAATACCAGGGCCTCCATTCCCCTCTCCTGCACAGGGAAACAACGCATATAACTTGGTGGGCCGAGTTCCCCACAATAAGTCTATTGCTATAATAGGTATTCACCACACGTGTGAGCCAAGTATGCATGTCACACCAACGATATAATAGCAGACACCCACCATCTCCCTATTACTTCCATTTTTGCGGCGAGATCTCTGTGCTTGCAAGACCGCCCTGGCTCCCGCTTGCCCTACTTGGACAACGAAGTTGCTTAACCCACTCCTACTTCCACCTACTCGTGTTCTTGACTTTCCAGGGGAGTACAAAAACATCACAGCACCCAAGCAATTTACCACAATCAGATTTCCGGCGCCCTCAGTTTAAACTCATCATATGTGACATTATCATTACCTCTTTGTCAGAAGTGTGACACCTACGATGCTCATGCTGTAGTGTGTCTAAACACTATACCACTGTCAAGTAGGCCCGCAACATTATGTCACATTCCCACTCTCCGCTCCAATACATGCACTGTGGGGCTAGGCTAGGAGATCAGAGATTACCAAACAACATGCAACTCCACGCCAGCGTTCCTCGCCCTTAGCATCGGCACTGTCACCAGCCAGACAGGAACACAATGTGAGCCCTGCTTTGCTGAAAGCTAAATTGGATACTGTACTTGCCGCAACTGAACGCTCCAGATCTGCATTGGGAACTAAGGCCCACATTTAAGAAAGACTTAGTGCCACATTAGCATAATTTTTTTAACAATAATGTTGTGTTAGGTTGGCAAGAACGTCACACCAAATTTACAAAGTGGTGCAATGCAGGCTTTGCTCCACAACATGCCTGTGGCAGGCATACTGTAAGCAAGGGGGGTCGTTCTTCCGTTAGGAGGCCCACAAAATGGCACAGTGGAATCTACGAGATTCCACTGCGCCTGTTTTTTCCATCACTTTTAGTGCCTACTCAGTGCAGGCGTTAAATTGAGGCACACCATTGCTTATAATGGGCCTCTATGTACTTTGCAGGATTAGCGTCAACATTTTGGGTGCTAATCCTGCAAAGTACCACAGTACCCTCAGAAATTATGACACTATTGATCATAACGTGCAGCATGTTGCGCGGTATCAATAATACGGTGCACACATGGTGGCATTAGGGGGCGCAATGGTGCGCAAGAAAAGTAGCGCTTCATGTAATGAAGCGCCACTTTTCTGAAATCTGGGCCTAAAATTGATAGTTGCATCTGAACTTACCCTGCTACATGCAGATCATAGAAAACTCACAGACAAGGTGGTGAAAGTGAAGCGGACTCTTGATACACTGCAACTAAATGTTCAAAATATGGACTGCTCCCTGCAAAAAGCTCACAAAGTGTGTACTCACCCTAGAAAAATGCGCAGAAGACAATGAAGGTCGGTCCTGAGAAATAATATTCAGGTCGTTGGACTTCCAGACCGGACAGGGGGATGCAACGCTGTGAAATTCACGGAAACATGGCTATCTAAGCTACTTTCAGGGGAAGCACTGTCGCAATTCTTTTCAATTGAAAGGGCAAATCGAGTTCAGATGCGCAGACCTCCACCGCGAACAAACTCTCATCCAATGGTGATCAGTTTTTTACACTGTTGTGATAGGGATGCAGTGTTGCGTGAAGCACTTCTCCTTCCTGAGGTGCAGATAGATAATGCCAAGATAATATTCTTCCCGTACTACAGATAGCAACATAACACCAACAGAATACCTTCCTTTCTGTGAAACGTCAACTGCGAGAACTGAACCTAAAGTATTCACTCCTCTTTCCTTTCCAGCACGAATGCGGGTGGTCGCGGAAGGGACCACACATTTCTTTGCTACCCCAAAAGATGCATGGAAGTGGCTGGAGACGACTGGCCTTGATGGAAATGGCCATCTGCCTTTGAACAGCCAGCATAAGCCATGTGAAACCTGGTCAAGGAATCACCATACTTCTCAGGCAGCCCCCAACTTTGAGCAAATCATTGCAGAGCGCCGACGTATCCTAGAAGAAGCAGCTGCCATCACGGACAAAAGTCCCTGTTCCAGCCCAGACCTAGAGTAACAACTATCATCTGATGAAGGGAACTCAATAGCCACCTGGCCCTCCGGATGTGACTCGCTCCCTCCACCAGATGTCACCCAACAAAATGCGGATTATGTAAATTGAATGCCCCCTGTCTGCGACTCCTCATGCAGTGGTCTGACTTGATGCCTGCATTAAGACACATTTACAGTGGAACCCAAACCATATTGTACATATCTTTGTTTATGGTGAACATGCTGATTTGCCCTATGTGGTAAGGGCATATGTTGATTGAACCTGAGTCTACTTTTGGTGATCCCGGATAGTCTCTGGACTCCAATGGGCCTCTATGTACTTTGCAGGATTAGCGTCAACATTTTGGGTGCTAATCCTGCAAAGTACCACAGTACCGTCAGAAATTATGACGCTATTGATCATAACGTGCAGCATGTTGTGCGGTATCAATAATACAGTGCACATATGGTGGAATTAGGGGGCGCAATGGTGCTCAAGAAAAGTAGCGCTTCATGTAATGAAGCGCCACTTTTCTGAAATCTGGGCCTAAAATTGATAGTCGCATCTGAACTTACCCTGCTACATGCAGATCATAGAAAACTCACAGACAAGGTGGTGAAAGTGAAGCGGACTCTTGATACACTGCAACTAAATGTTCAAAATATGGACTGCTCCCTGCAAAAAGCTCACAAAGTGTGTACTCACCCTAGAAAAATGCGCAGAAGACACTGAAGGTCTGTCCTGAGAAACAATATTCAGGTCGTAGGACTTCCAGACCGGACAGGGGGATGCGACGCTGTGAAATTCACGGAAACATGGCTATCTAAGCTACTTTCAGGGGAAGCACTGTCGCAATTCTTTTCAATTGAAAGGGCAAATCGAGTTCAGATGCGCATATCTCCACCGCGAACAAACCCTCATCCAATGGTGATCAGTTTTTTACACTGTTGTGATAGGGATGAAGTGTTGCGTGAAGCACTTCTCCTTCCTGAGGTGCAGATAGATAATGCCAAGATAATATTCTTCCCGTACTACAGATAGCAACATAACACCAACAGAATACCTTCCTTTCTGTGAAACGTCAACTGCGAGAACTGAACCTAAAGTATTCACTCCGCTTTCCAGCACGACTGCGGGTGGTCGCGGAAGGGACCACACATTTCTTTGCTACTCCAAAAGATGCATGGAAGTGGCTGGAGACGACCAGCCTTGATGGAAATGGCCACCTGCCTTTGAACAGCCAGCGTAAGCGATGTGATACCTGGTCAAGGAATCACCATACTTCTCAGGCAGCCCCCAACTTTGAGCAAATCATTGCAGAGCGCCGACGTATCCTAGAAGAAGCAGCTGCCATCACGGACAAAAGTCCCTGTTCCAGCCCAGACCTAGAGTAACAACTATCATCTGATGAAGGGAACTCAATAGCCACCTGGCCCTCCGGATGTGACTCGCTCCCTCCACCAGATGTCACCCAACAAAATGCGGATTATGTCAATTGAATGCCCCCTGTCTGCGACTCATCATGCAGTGGTCTGACTTGATGCCTGCATAAAGACACATTTACAGTGGAACCCAAACCATATTGTACATATCTTTGTTTATGGTGAACATGCTGATTTGCCCTATGTGGTAAGGGCATATGTTGATTGAACCTGAGTCTACTTTTGGTGATCCCGGATAGTCTCTGGACTCCAGGTAATTGTTAGTGTTCACTCAATGGTTTGACATTTGAAGTTCCCTAAAGAGCCGGGGTGTTCCCCCTTATGCAACCAGTACTACCATATACTGACTTAGCAGCCTGACTGTCCCCTTTCACAGTTTCTTCCATATTTTGTTTGGGCACTTGTTCTTTTTTTTTGTTTATGTTTGTATATGCTGTTTTTTTTTTCTGCAGTTCTATCTCTTGATGTTCAACAGGCGAAGAGAAAGTTTGATCATTTACACTGTACAAGTATCAGACAACTCTACTTCAATGCAACTGGTGGAAAACATAGTTTTCCACTGGTCGTTTACTAGCAAATACTTTAATCCACACTAAAATACTGACTTGGAATGTGTGCAGCATTCATACAACTGCCAGGAGATATGCTATTATTCCTACTTGAGACGCCAAGCCATACATATTGCATTCTTGCAAGAATCTTACCTGACAATGTCGGAAGCTGACAAGCTTAAACGACATTGGCGTGGTCAGATATGCTCCACCAATTATTCCTCCTATGCCAGTGGGACTCTGATATGGATCTGACCTGGGGTCCCGATTGCAGTGGAGGAAGTGGTGACTGACCCTGAGGGTAGATACTGTAGGAGGCTGGCCTGGTTTGTAGTGGGTACCTTGGGTACTTACACCTTATACTAGGTCCACTTATCCCTTTTTAGTGAAATATAGTAGTAGTGTTCTAACAGCTTAGGCTGATAGAGGTAGCTATATCAGAGCAGCCTATGCTGAACTAGGAGACATGCAAAGCTCTTGCAATACCACTTATAGTTACACAGTACTTATACACAAGTAAAGATAATACTCAGTGTTACCTAAAATTAAAGGTAGTTTATTTGGGTGACACAAGGCCAAAAATATCTAAGAGGCAATACTCCTTCTGGAGGTAAGTATTATACACAATATATACACCCAAATGAGGTAAGTAATTAGACATAGGATAGTGCAAACAATAAGAAATGCTATAGAATGCAATGGGAGAAAATAGGTGTAGGGCCAACACAAACCATATACTAAGAAAGTGGAATGCGAATCACAAATTCCCCCCTAGACAAGTGTAGAGAATCGCTGTGAGAGTAAGAATACCACAAAGGTGAGTAAAATACCCCACCCCAGAGCCCAGGAAAGTAGGAGTAAAGTACTGCAAATTTCCTTAGGACACACTACAAGTTGAGATTAGAGTTATTGCAAGAACCAAGCAAGACTGTAAAAAACAAATGGTGGATTCCTGGACCTGAAGACCTGCAAAGGAAGGAGACCAAGTCCAGAAGTCGGAAAAAGTTCCAGGAAGGACAGGAGCCCCTGCCAACCCAGAAGAGTCCCCGGTTTGATGAAGACTGCAGAAATGCACCCAAGGAAGATGTCAGCGGGTACCTGCGTGATGCAATGGATGTCCCACGAAGAGATGTTGGATGCAGACGAGTTTTGGCGCTGGATTAATCGAACAAGCCTTGGTTCTGCTAAAGTCGCTTTTTTTGTCACAATGGACCTGTCTGAACCCAGGAGGGACCTGCGGCCCTCAACTCTGTGTGAGGAGGAAGAGGGGGCTCTCAGCACTTCAGAGAGCCGTCAGTCGACCAGACAGCACCCACAGGAGTCCCAGGACACGGGGACAAAGGACGTGCAAAATGCGGTTGGTGCAGCACTACAAAGGAAGGTCAACTCAGAGAGTTGAGCATCGCAGAATAGAGTCCTGGAGACTTGGGCCAGGCTGTGCATGAAGGAATTTTCCAAATAGTGCACAGAGGCCTCAGGAGGTGGAGAAGATGCGGTGCACAGGGGTACTGTTGTACTTGGGGAAGGCTAGCTCTTACCTCCTCCAAATTGAGACAACAGGACCACAGGACAGACTGTGTCGAAGGGGTCCACCACCTGTGTTCCAAGGAGCACGCCCGTCGCCAGGAGAGGAGCCCTAGAGAACCGATCGTTGACTTAGAAGGTGCCTGCGTAAGCAGGGAAGTGACTCCGTCACTCCACGGGAGATTTCTTCAGTCCTTCTGGTGCAGGGTGACGACAGGGAGTAAGAACGTGCACACCATGGAAACTTTTGCAGTTGCTGGCTGGAGCTGAACTTGCATTGAAAAAGTAGCCCTTCTGGATTCTTTGTTGCTGTTACAGCAGTTCCTGGAGCATTTTGCAGTCGATCCGAGGTCAGAGGATGAAGTAGTAGTTGCAGAGGATTCCTGCTGGAAACTTGCAAGTAGAATCTGAAGAGAAACCCACAGGAGAGACCCTACATAACCCGGAGAGGGGAAGTGGCTACCTTATCAGGTATGGACCTATCAGGAGGGGTCTGTGATGTCACCTGCTGCACTGGCCACTCAGAGGCCTCACACCTTGTAAAACAAGATGGCTGAAGTCTGGGACAAACTGGAGGAGCTCTGGGTGGTGATGGACAGGGGAGTGGCCACTCCCCTTTCCTTTGTTGGGTTTCACGCCAGAGCAGGTACTGGGGGGTTCCTGAACTGGTGTAGACTGGCTTATTCAAGGAGGGCACCATCTGTTCCCCTCAAAGCAATTCCAGAGGTTGGGGGAGACTACCCTTCCCCAGACTGTAACACCTATTTCCAAAGAGATAACACCCTCCTCTCAAAGGAAATGCTTTGTTCTGCCTTCCTGGGACTGAGCTGCTCAGACCCCAGTAAGGCAGAACCCTGTCTTTGAGGTGGCAGCAACTGTAGCTGCAGTTTAAGCCCCAGCGAGCTGGTTTGGTAGTACTGGGGGTCCATAGTGGAGGCCCCAGGATGCATAGAATTGGCTTCCCAATACCAGATTTGGGTTGGGGGGGCAATTCCATGATCTCAGTCACCATACATGGCCATATTCGGGGTTACCATTGTGAAACTGCATATAGGCATTGACCTATATGTAGTGCACGCATGTAATGGCATCCCCGCACCCACAAAGTCCGGGGAAGTGGCCCTAGACTGGGTGGGGGCACCTTTGCTAGTGCAAGGGTTCTCTCACACTTAGTAACTTTGCACCTAGCCTTCAGTACATGAATGTTAGACATATAGGTAACTTCTAAGTTACTTAAGTGTGGTGAAAATGGCTGTGAAGTAGTTTGTGCACTATTTAACTTAGGCTGCAATGGCAGGCCTATGGGAGGGTTTGTCTGAGCTCCTTATGGGTGGCAAAAGAAATACTGCAACCCATAAGGATCTCCTGGAACCCCAATGCTCTGGGTACCTAGGTACCATATATTAGGGACTTATAAGGGGGGTCCAGTGTGCAAATTGAATTTGATAAATTAAGTCACTAGCCTATAGTGACACATTTAAAAGCAGAGAGAGCATAAGCACTGAGGTTCTGGTTAGCATAGCCTCAGTGACACAGTCAAGCACTAGTGACAACACACACGTTAGGTCATAAGTTATGAGCACTGGGGTCCTGACCAGCAGGATCCCAGTGAGACAGGCAAAAACATACTGACATACAGGTAAAAATAGGGGTAACATGCCAAGAAAGATGGTACTTTCCTACCCAATCCCCCCCCAAACGAGGGACAATAAGGCTAACCTTGCCCAGGTGATTCTTCATTGTGAAAATATCTGGAGATTCTATCTGCATTGGAGTGGGTACTCCCAGGTCTATGTTCCACTGTAAAGTCCATACTCTGTAGGAAAATGGACCACCTCAACAATTTAGGGTTTTCACCTTTCATTTGTTTAAGCCATGATAGAGGTTTGTGGTCTGTTTGAACAATGAAGTGAGTCCCAAACAAGTAGGGTCTCAGCTTCTTCAAGGCCCAGACCACAGCAAAGGCCTCCCTCTCTATAGCAGACCAATGCTTTTCTCTGGGGGTCAACCTCCTGCTGAGAAAATCACAGGTTGATCCTGGCCCTCTGAGTTAAGTTGTGATAGTACAATCCCCTACCCCTAATTCAGAAGCATTTGTTTGGACAATTACTTTTTTGGATTAGTTTGGGCTCTTTATGATAGGTGTAGAGCACAAAGCCTGCTTAAGCTCTTCAAAGGTTTTCTGACAGCTAGCTGTCCACGATACCTTTTTAGGCATTTTCTTTGAAGTGAGGTCATTAAGAGGAGCAACAAGGGAGCCATAGTTCTTAATGAACCTCCTGTAATGCCCAGTGAGAACTAAGTAGGGTCTGACCTGAGTCTGTGTAGTAGGAGGAGCCCAGTCCATAATGGTCTTAATCTTCCCCTGTAGTGGTTGAATCTGTTCTCGACCTACCAGGTGTCTCAGATTAACCACTTTCCCCTGCCCTATCTGGCACTTTGAAGCCTTCATAGTTAGGCCTGCCTTTTGCAGGGCCTCCAAAACTTTCCAGAGGTGGACCAGGTGGTCATCCCATGTGGATCTAAATATAGCAATATAATCTAATTATGCTGCACTGAAAGCTTCCAAACCTTGGAGGACTGTTTTCATCAGCCTCTGAAAAGTGTCAGGTGCATTTTTCAAACCAAAGGGCATAACAGTGAATTGGTAATGCCCTCCTGTGGTAGAAAATGCAGTTTTTGCTTTAGCATCCTCTGACAATTTGATCTGCCAATACCCTGCAGTCAAATCAAAGGTGCTTAAATACTTGGCAGATGCCAGTGTATCTGTTAGCTCATCTGCCCTGGGTATAGGGTGAGCATCAGTTTTGGTTACAGTATTAGGACCCCTATAGTCCACACAGAACCACATTTCTCTCTTTCCTTCTTTGCTATGCGGTTTGGGGACAAGCACCACTGGGTTGGCCCAGGGGCTATCAGAAGCCTCAATAACTCCTAGATCTAACATTTTCTGGACCTCAGTTTTTATGCAATCTCTGACATTGCCAGGCTGCCTATAAAGTTTACTCTTGACAGGTAAACTGTGTCCAGTATCAATTGTATATTCATACCAGGTAGTTGTACCAGGTATGAGAGAGAAGAGGTCTGAAAACTGTCCTAGGAGATTATTGCAGTCCTCCCTCTGCTCAGCAGTGAGGCAGTCTGCAAGAACTACTCCTTCTACTAAGCAATCAGCTTCAGTGTTGGAGAAGAGGTCAGGAAGAGGGTCACTCTCTTCCTCCTGCCCTTCATCTGTGGCCATGAGCAGGGTTAAATCAGCCCTGTCATAGTAAGGTTTAAGGCGATTGCCATAAAGCACCCTAAAGGGGCTTCTTGCAGTGCCCAGGTCCATCAGATCGGTGACCTCACCTTTCTTTTCCGCAATGGGATGGGGTCCACTTATTTTGTCCTGGAGTGCTTTTGGGGCCACAGGCTCCAATACCCACACCTTCTGTCCTGGGTGGTACTGTCAGGACAGCCTTCTGGTCATGCCATTGCATTTGGAGCTCTTGGCTGGCCGGAAGGTTTTTAGTGTCCTTTTTCATGTACTCAGCCATTCTAGATCTTAGGCCATGTACATAGTCCACAATGACTTGCTTTGGAGGTTTTAAAGGTTGTTCCCAACCCTCCTTAACAAGAGCAAGAGGACCCCAACAGGGTGACCAAATAGGAGCTCAAAGGGGCTGTAGCCCACTTCTTTTTCGGGTACTTCCCTGTAGGCGAAATGGAGGCATGGCAAGAGGACATCCTATCTCCTTCTGAGTTTCTCAGAGAGTCCTGTGATCATGCCTTTGAGAGTTTTATTAAACCTCTCAACCAATCCATTTGTTTGTGGATGATGAAGGGTGGTGAACTTGTAGGTAACACCACACTCCTTCCACATTGCCTTGAGGTATGCAGATATGAAGTTACTACCTCTGTCTGGTACAACTCCCTTAGGGAAACCCACCCTGAAAAAGATTCCCAGGAGGGCTTTTGCCACTGCAGGTGCTGGAGTGGTCCTTACGGGGATATCTTCTGGATACCTTGTGGCATGGTCCTCTATCACAAGGATGAATCTATTGCCAGAAACTGTTGGAGGGTCAAGGGGGGCAACAATATCAACACCTACCCTTTCAAAGGGCACCCCAACCACTTGCAGTGGGATTAAGGGGACCTTTGGGGATCCACCAGTCTTGCCACTGGCTTGGCAGGTGACACAGGAGCAACAAAACTCCTTTGTGTCTTCTGACATATGGGGCAGTGAAAATGTGGAACAAGTCTGTTCCATGTTTTACTCTGGCTTAAATGCCCAGCCAAGGGAATGTCATGAGCTAGAGTTAGGAGGAATTCCCTATACTGGAGGGGGGTGACCAGTCTCCTGGTGACACCAGGTTTAGGGTCCCTTGCTTCAGTATAGAGGAGATTATTCTCCCAGTAAACCCAGTGGCTGTCATTGACATCCCCATTCTGCCGTTTGACAGGTGGCTGTCTGAGACCCTCTAGTGTGAGACAGGTCTTCTGTGTCACACTCAGCTCCTCCCTGGCAGGCCCCCCTGCACCCAAAAGCTCAGCTGTGTCAGCTTCAAGCTCCTCTGGTATAGGTTCTGCATTGGGAGAAGACTCTTCCTCCTCAAAAAGGGAATCATCTGGAGAGGGAGGGTTAGTGGACAAGGATTTGCCCTTTCTACCCCTACTTTTTGGCAGCACTTGGCCCATGGTTCCAGGATCCAAGTTTCCCTGTCCTCTTTGCTTCTTGGCCTGAGCCCTAGTAAGAGCAAAGATATGCCCAGGAATGCCAGCATTGCTGCATGGGCCCCCAAATCCTCCTCAGCCCAAGCTGAGGTCTCCAAATCATTTCCTAAGAGACATTATGCAGGAAAATCAGTGGCTACCACAACTTTCTTTGGACCAGTAACCGCCCCCCCCCCCCCCAGTTGAGATTCACAACAGCCATGGGGTGGCTAACAGTGTTGTTATGAGCGTCTGTCACTTGGTACTGATGACCAAGTCAGTGCTGCTTAAGGGCAACCAGTTCCTCCATCACCATAGTGACACTGGCACATGTCCCTACAGGCCTCAACCTGAACACCATTTATTAGAGGTAGTAGCTTGTGCGTACCCATATTAAGGGGGCAAGCAACTAAGATGGCAAGGTCAGTGCCACCATCAGAGACTAAAACAGCCTCAGTGGTCTCCCTAACTAGACCAACCCCCATTACATTACCCCTTTGACTGGCTATTAGTAGTGCTCTTCCCACCACCACTGCTATTACTAGTGGCACTAGTGGAAGCAGTGGGGGTTGTGGTAGTGGGAGGTTTGGTGTTTCTTTTTGGACAAGTGGGATCACTTTCCCAATGACCTTTGGCTATACAGAGATAACACCATGGATTTTTCTGATTGTGAAAAGAGGCTTTGTGCCCACCACCCCAGAGGATTTTTGTGGACCCGAGGAAGACTCAGAAGATGTTTTATCTTTGTCCCCACCCTTGTCATGAGACTTACCATTTTTCTTCTTACTGTCTTTGTCACCCCCTTTATGAGCTTTTCTGCTCACCCTTGTTCTGACCCATTTGACTGTCTTCTTTCCCAATTCTTGGGGAGAGGTCAGATCTGAGTCCACAAGATACTGATGCAACAAATCAGACCCACAATTATTCAATATATGCTCTCTCAGAATGAAGTTATATAGGCTTTTATAGTCAGTCACCTTACTGCCATTTAACCAACCCTCTAGGGCCTTCACTGAACAGTCTACAACATCTGTCCAATCCTGTGATGACTCCTTTCTGGTCTCTCTGAACTTTATCCTGTATTGTTCAGTGGTTAAGCCCAGACCATCTAAGAGTGCACTTTTGGGTATATGGTAGTTGTCTGCATCATCCTTCCTGACAATAAGAAGTCTGTCTCTCCCCTTGCCAATGAAAGATAGCCACAGGATAGCAGCCCACTGAACTTGAGGGACCCTCTAAACTTCACAGGCCCTCTCAAGTGCAGCAAACCACTTGTATATGTCATCTCCATCCTTGTAAGGAGGGACAACCTTATGCAGATTTCTTGAATCGAATGAGGGTTCCCTAACATTAGAATTCCTGACACTGCTGCTGCCACCATGGTGAACTAACCCCAACCCCTGCCTTTCCTTTTCCACAGCCAGGGATTCCCTGTCTAAGGGCAACTGCTGCTGCTGTAGCCTCAGTATGGCCTCCTCTAATCTCAACCTCAGCTTTCTGAGTTCCCTATCTAGGGACTGGTCCTCAGGGTTAGAATTGTGGGATTCTTCTGAAACAAAAGTAACATTGGAATTTGCAGAGGCTGATCTTTCCCTAACTTGAGCCACCCTAGTGACCTGGCCTCTAGGTGTGAAGGGAGCCGAACTAGTGTGTGAACCCTTCCCACTCCCAGTTACACTAAGGGGTCTGTTAACAGAAAGGTCAGTGGAAGGACCCTCCCCAGGATTATCAGAATGCTCCTCTGAGTCTGCCTTGTTGGAATCTTCCTCAACTTCCCCATCTGGCTGATCCTGACCAGTGCTAGGTCCCTGGTCATCCTTCAGGAGAAGATTTAAGAGGAACTCCTTATTGGGGTTCTTCCCAATCCCTAAACTTCTTTCAATACAGAGACCCCTCAAACTTTTAAAGTTAAATTTTCATATGTTTTCACAACTCTAGGGGTAGCTCCTACAGAAGACATATTGAAAGAGAAAAAGTTTAGGAAAGCGAGTGAAAAGTTAGTAGACTAACAGATGTAACTTTTTAGAGAAAAGAAGAAAAGCTTTTCAGAAACTTTGTAAAACTTTTGCAAAGTTTAAAGAACTTTTTAAAAAATTAGAAATGACTTCTAGGTATAGATTATGTATAGCTCTAAGTATTGGAGTAAGCTTTTCTTGTGAAAAGCACTTACCACCGCTGCACCACAAATGTAGGAGACTGGCCAGGTTTGTAGTGGGTACCTTGGGTACTTACACCTTATACCAGGTCCAGTTATCCCTTATAACTGAAATGTAGTAGTGTTCTAGCAGCTTAGGCTGATAGAGGTAGCTATAGCAGAGCAGCGTAGGCTGAATTAGGAGACATGCAAAGCTCCTGCAATACCCCTTATAGTTACAGAGTACTTATACACGAGTAAAGACAATACTCAGTGTTACCAAAAATAAAGGTAGTTTATTTAGGTGACTCAAGGCCAAAAATATCTTAGATTCAATACTCCTTCTGGAGGTAAGTATTATACACAATATTTACACGAGACACCAAAATAAGGTAAGTAATTAGACACAGGATAGTGCAAACAATAGGAAATGCTATAGAATGCAATGGGAGAAAATAGCTCTAGGGGCAACACAAACCATATACTAAGAAAATGGAATGTGAGTCACAAATTCCCCCCTAGACAAGTGTAGTGTGTAGAGAATCACTGTATGAGTAAGAATACCACAAAGGTGAGTAAAATACCCCACCCCAGAGCCCAGGAAAGTAGAAGTAAAGTACTGCAAGTTTCCTTAGGACACACTACAAGTCGTGATTAGAGTTATTGCAAGAACCAAGCAAGACTGCAAACAATAAATGGTGGATTCCTGTACCTGAAGACCTGCAAAAGAAGGAGACCAAGCGCAGAAGTCAGAAGAAGTTCCAGGAAGGACAGGAGCCCCTGCCAACCAAGAAGAGGGTGCAAAAGAAGAGTCCCCGGTTGGACGAAGACTGCAGAAATGCACTTGGAAGATGTCAGTGGGTTCCTGCATAATCCAATGGATGTCCTACGAAGAGATGTTGTATGCATGTGAGTTTTGGCTCTGGATTCGTCCAACAAGCCTTGATTCCGGCAAAGTTGTGTTTTCTGTCAAAATGGTGCTGTCTGGACCCAGGAGGGACCTGGGGGCCTCAACTATGTATGAGGAGGAAAAGGAGGCTCTAAGCACTTCAGAGAGTCCTCAGTCGACCACACAGCACCCACAGGAGTCCCAGGACACGGGGAGAAAGGCAGTACAAAATGCGGTTGGTGCAGCACTACAAAGGAAGGTCCCACGCCGCCAGAGGTCAACTCAGCGAGTTGAGTGTCGCAGGTTAGAGTGCTGGGGACCTGGGCCAGGCTGTGCACAAAGGAATTTTCCAAGAAGTGCACAGAGGCCTCAGGAGGTGAAGAAGATGCAGTGCACAGGGGTACTGTGTACTCAGGGAAGGCAAGCTCTTACCTCCTCCAGATTGGGACAGCAGGACCTCAGGACAGTCTGTGTCGAAGGGATCCACCAATGTGTTCCAAGGAGCACGCTCACCACCAGGAGAGGAGTCTAAGAGAACCGGTCGTCAACTTAGAAGGTGCCTGCGTGAGCAGGGAAGTGTCTCCGTTACTCCACGGGAGATTTCTTTGGTCCTTCTGGTGCAGGGTGAAGACAGGGAGTTCCCAGAGCATGCACACCATGGAAATTATTGCAGTTGCTGGCTGGAGCTGAAGTTGCAGAGGAAAAGTAGCCCTTCTGGATACTGTCCAGCAGTTCCTGGAGCAGTCTACGGTTGATCCGAGGTCAGAGGATGAAGTAGTAGTTGCAGAGGATTCCTGCTGGAAACTTGCAAGTAGAATCTGAAAAAAAACCACAGGAGTGATCCTAAATAACCCTGAGAGGTTGATTGGCTACCTTATCAGGCATGGACGTATCAGGCGGGGTCTCTTATGTCACCTGCTGGCACTGGCCACTCAGAGGCCTCCAGAGTGTCCCCACACCTTGGAAAACAAGATGGCTGAAGTCTGGGACACACTGGAGGAGCTCTAGGTACCACTCCTGGGGTGGTGATGGACAGGGGAGTGGTCCTTTGTCGAGTTTCGTGCCAGATCAGGGACTGGGGGTCCCTGAACCGGTGTAGACTGGCTTATGCAAGGAGGGCACCATCTGTGCCCTTCAAAGAATTTCCAGAGGCTGGAGGAGGCTACCCTTCCCCAGCCTGTAACACCTATTTCCAAAGGGAGACGGTGTAACACCCTCTTCCCAAAGGAAATGATTTGTTCTGCCTTCCTGGGACTGAGCTGCTCAGACCCCAGGAGGGCAAAACCCTGTCTATGAGGTGGCAGCAGCTGTAGCTGCAGTGCAAGCCTCAGAGAGCTGGTTTGGCAGTACTGGGGGTCCATAGTGGAGCCCCCAGGATGCATGGAATTGGCTTCCCAATACCAGATTTGGAATGGGGGGACAATTCCATGATCTTAGACACCTTACATGGCCATATTCGGGGTTACGATTATGAAGCTACATATAGGTATTGACCTATATGTAGTGCACATGTGTAATGGCATCCCTGCACTCATGAAGTCCCCGGAATTGGCCCTGGACTGCGTGGGGGCACCTTTGCTAGTGCAAGGGTGCCCTCACACTTAGTATCTTTGCACCTAGCCTTCAGTAAATGAAGGTTATACAAATAGGTGACTTATAAGTTACTTAAGTGCAGTGAAAATGGCTGTGAAAAAGGGTGTGCGCTATTTCATGCAGGCTGAAATGGCAGGCCTGTGGAAGGGTTTGTTTGAGCTCCTTATGGGGGGCATTGTATATCCCATAAGGATCTCCTGGAACCCCAATGCCCTGGGTACCTAGGTACCATATACTTATAGACTTATAAGGGGGGTCCAGTGTGCCAATTGAATTTGGTAAATGAAGTCAGTAGCCTATAGTGACATTTTAAAGCAGAGAGAGCATAAGCACTGAGGTTCTGGTTAGCGGAGCCTCAGTAACACAGTCAAGCGCTACTGACAACACACACATTAGGCCATAACTTATGAGCACTGGGGTCCTTACCAACAGGATCCCAGTGAGACAGGCAAAATATACTGACATACAGGTAAAAATGGGGGTAACATGCCAAGAAAGATGGTACTTTCCTATAGATACGTACTAGTAAAGGGTCGACTGAATGGTAGACTAATCCTCTTTGGAAATATATATGCCCCTAACACCGACCAGACTCCCTTGCTAGGTGCACTATCTGAGGTCATCCCACTGAAGCAGGATCGTTTGGCTCCTGGGTGGCTGTTTTAACAGCCTGCTGGATGGAAAACTTGATTACTCACCCCCCATCTCTCATACATTAGCCACATACAGTGCTCACTTTTTCACAAATTGGGTATGTAGCTGAAACCTAATCGACATATGGGCCTTCCACAGTGCTTCTTTCAAGGTCTATTCCTTTTAGACCTCCCAATTCCCACCTGGTGCATACATCCGGCGGCGCTCCAAGACCCTGCCTTCCATGAGTCTGTTAATCAAATGATCACTGAATATTTGGAGCTGAATGAGGGCACAGTCTATGCGCGCTCCATAGAGTAGGATCCATTTGAAGTGACCCTTCTAGGCCATTAACATGGGACTGAAGTGGAACATACACAGACAACTAGATGGCGAGGTCTCGGGAATAGAGAACCGTTTACTACATGTTGACAATACGAGATCCTCATAGCCGCCTCACTGAGCCAAGAAAGAACATTCTGAGCTCTTAGAAAGACTGCGCTGTTTGAATTATGCAGCACACTCAGCTAAGACACATGCCACAGCGGATAGGGCTGGCTCCCTATAGGCCTGGCTGATAAAACAGGATAGACCACAGCACCCTATAGAGGCAATAGAAGCAGAGGCTGGCTTTTTATTCTATAAACAACTCAACATTCATGAACAATTACAAACATTTACACAAAAACAAAAAAAATACACCACAAATATTAAATAATTGAAAAATAATGATTATATTATTCAGTTAATGCAAATTCACCGCACCAAAAAGACAAGACAAATCACTATGTCTATCATCTGGTCATGAGAATTGTTTCCCATATAACATTTCAGCAGTGAAATGCACCAATATTATTAATTACATATACATCATAATTGCACGTTTGATGTTCATAGCATGTACCTCATGTATTGATTATAATTGCCAAAATGTATCCATCCACAAGACCTCACTGAAGTTGCCATCCATTGCACTTGCCAACACGTTTTTTGCAGAATATCCCCTTCTTCAGGGCTATACATACATATCACAAGCACTAAAAGAATAAATAAAACACAACGCAAAAAGAACACCTACAAAAAGCTTGAATAATATATTTACCCAAGATTCCACAATATGATAGTCACATGCTCAACAATTAGAAAAAGCTATTGTATCCCAGCACATCAAAGATTTACCTAAAAAATGAAGACTAGCATTACTGCACATACCTCCAAAGTGAGTTCAGCCAAACCCATGTTGCACTCAACAGTTCATTTATATAGTGTGTGCCTAGCTAGTTTGAAATCACAGGATTCGTATCACCTGTGCAGTTCGTTTTTCATAGGGTAATGTTCATTCAAACTGAAACACCACGAAGAACACCTTTTTTTGTGTAAATGTTTCTAGTATTGCGTTTTTTCTTCCCACAGGGGGATAAACTGACTCCTGTGGGTGAGAGCGCAGGGCCATGTCTCAGTTATCCCATACTAATATTGAATTAATGCCGAATTATATTGTCATCACGCATTATACCAATCTTCCATGACGTCCTCTTTGGATACCATTGACCAATTGCCACCCACACTGCCCTTACCCCAAGTAACTCCAGCACAACAGCTGGAACTTAAGAAACCTATCATCTTACTAGAGGTTCAAAATGCCATTAAAGCCCTTGCTACAGGAAAAAACCCCGGGGCCAGTTGGACAACCCTCAGAATTTTGCAAGACATATGCATCATTACTTGCATCCAGACTGCATGCAATCTAGGTAGCTGCATTAGAAACCACATACTGCTCAGACACTCTAGGTGACGCCTTTCTAATCTCACTACCCAAGCCAAAGATCCGACAAGGCCCCAATCCTACAGACATTTGGCACTGTTAAACTCTGATTAAAAAATACTAGCCTAGACCATAGTGGACCGTCTAGCTCCCCTTGTCCCTGCCCTAGTTCATGCAGACCAAAACAGATTTGTACAGGCCCGCACCCCATCACTTAACCTCAGGGTTTTTTTCAGATTTTAAAATATGTCCCACTGCAGTGGCCTTGAGCAGGCTGCCTGGTACGTGATCTTGAGAGGGCCTTTGACTTGCTGGAATGACCATTCTTTTTTTTTTTTTTTGAGAAAACAGTTTTATTGTTTTGCGTAATACAAACTGCACTGGCACAGACTGTTTCAGGACCATTACAGCATTACAAGAACTCAAGTAAAGATACATATTGTCAGTAAGTTTCAAATATACTGTTTTAGGATACATTGTTCTTTAGATTCCAACCTGAGAAGTAATTAAGGGAATTATCTCCCATACTCATTCCTGCTTTCGGGGGAAGCCCCAGGCCGCGTAAACTGTTTTGTCTTTTTTTGCACACCAGTCCACCACTTGGCGCCATTTCGGTATGGAGGGAGATGTGGCAGATCTCCAGTGGGCTGCAGTGTCTCTCTTTGCCACCAATAAGGCTGTGCCCAGGAAGCTACGTTCAGCTTGTGTTTCTCCAACCCCCTCTGGGACTCCCACTAAAATCACCAAAGGGTATAATGGTATTTCACAGTAAGTTCACATGCTATTGCCGTCCAATATCTCTGAATGTGGGGGAAGGTCCAAGTCGTGATAGAAACCGCTGATGGATCCTTTACATCCAGGACATGCAGGATCTCGAAGGAACCCTGCAGGTGTGAGGTATACTCTGTAAATGTAGTATGTCTGTATTAGTCGCAAACTAAAGGACATAATTGCACTTCTGTGTGCCATCAACGTAGCACGCCAACCAGTGTCATCTATGAGGCCTATCCATTGTTCTCATCGGTCTTTAATGTGGGTCAGGTCCCCTGAGGCGTTAATCATCAGTGTTTTATAGATTTGGAATATGCCGCCAGTCCCAATGACCCCATAAGAATCATAACTTCTAGCGGACTGTATTCCGGTACCACTTCTATGTGTGTGAGATGTGTATGAAGAGCATGATGGAGTTGGAGATATTTATGGAATTAAGTATGCGATAGTTGATACTTCTGTTGGAGATCTTCAAAGGAATGCATATGGGAGCCAGCTCACACATCTCCTAGCTGGGATATGTCCACCAGATCCCATTTATTGAATCCTTGCAGCGTGATCATGTCACGCAACCATGTACCAGGCCAAATGTTTGCTGTGTCAAGTTATGGGACCATGGGGTGCACCTTAAGGCTGCTCTCCAAGCTAAGAAGACCATTCTGGTTACTGGGGCCATGCTATTAGGAAGCGGGCAGCCGTTTAGTAGTCTCTGGATATGGGGAGAGGAAAGTTGGGTAAGTGCGAGTGAATAGGCCTGGTTGGACCATCCTGCATCAATCATGCAGGAATAGGAGTTGGAAAGCTAGATAATAGTAATAAAGATTGGACATGCCTAGTCTGCCATCGTACAGGCCACGTTGGCAGTGTTTAAGCACAATGCAGTGCAAAGCCCTGCACCAGAGGAACATTGAGGCCGATCTATTCAGAGCTAAAAACCAGCTATGTGGTAGAGGAATTGGAATGTTTTGGAGCACATGAAAGAAACGTAGCAGGACCATCATTTTCTATAGGGCGATTCGGGCCAGAACGTTAAGGAGGAAGTTCTGCCATTGGTACCGATCTGTGTTAACTTTCTGTGTTAGGGGCTTAAGGTTCAGGGACCAAGCAAAGTCTGGTAGTAGCAACATCCAGATGCCCAACTATTTGAAGCTTACCCAACGGATGGGTATTTCCCCTTGCCAATCAAAGTAATCTCAGGTCGTGGCCAGGACCACCAGAATTGATTAAGCAGGATTCATGCTTAGGCCAGATGCAGCCTTGAAGCAACAAAGGAGATGGAAACATCAGGGCTGCTACTGTTTGGATCTGACAGCTTTAAAAGGACGTTGTCAGCATAAAGAGCTATACGGTCTTCCTGATCCCCCACCCAACTACACCCATGGAAGACAGCATCTCCTCTAATCACCTGCGTCAACAGCTCAATCGCTAAGGCAAATAGGAGGGGGGACAGCCCTGACGGGTGCCTCAGCAGATGGGAAAGGAGTGCAAGAGGATACTGTTAATATTTGCCGCAAGTCATCAGATTAGTATATAGGGCATGGACCAGTCTGCAAAAGTGCAGTCCCATTCCTACCCGTCTGAGCACCAACATCAAGTATTCCCAACCCTAGCAATATATTTGTGCTGTGGAGGCTCGCCATAAGTGCTTAGCAGCCTCCATAGCCTGGAGACGAAGTTCCTCCCTAATCAGTAAAAGATAGCAGGAGGTTGCTTCCTCTGTAAGGAGAGCTGATTCCTTTTCCTAACATAGTGCCTGAACCTCCAGTCATGTGATTTGTTCCGAGCAGGCCCTTTCTTGGGATCTTATAAAACTCTTGCAGTATCCTTGTATTACCGCCCTGCTGGCCGCCCAGATGATGCCCATTGATGAAACAGAGCCTTCATTAATGGCGACGTATTCTTGGGTTTTCTACTGCAAAAATTGAGTGCAGTCTTTATACTGTAGGAACCAGGCATTTATTCGCCACATAGGTCTTGTGTCTATTCCTCGCAAGCCTGTTGTGAGAAAAAGAGCATAGTCATATATGCCCCTTGGCTGGATTTCAACCGAGACAATGTTGCAACAGTCTGGGGCAGGCATAAGGAAGAGATCTATACTGGACTGTGTATGATGTGCTGCTGAAGTGTGTGTAAACTGTTGACGCCTTGAATGCCAGGTTCTCCATATGTTGGAGACGTCTAGAACGGTGTCAGGGACCATGTTGAAGTCACCTCATATCAGTGTCGTACCTTGTGGAAGGTATGTCACATCTTTGGAGATGTCGCCCAAAAAGGAGTGGAAGGCCGCTGGGGGAGTGTAAATGCTTAAGAGGTTAAACGTACACCCTTCTAGTGTGCCTGTGAGGGCAAAGAACTAACCTTGTCGGTCCTTCACCACCTGGGTTACTGTCAGAGGAAAGGAATGGCGTAGAAGAATGGCCACTCCTCTGGAACCTCAGTTGAAGCACGCATGGCAAACTCTATTATAACCCTTGCTTGCTAGGAAGGGGCAGCTATCACCCGGAAGGTGGGTTTCCTGGAGCAACAGGACGTCGGCTTAGTGTTGCTGGGCATACATTAGTATTGTGGAACGCTTTATTCTGTCCAAGAGTCCATTAACGTTCCAGGGCAAGTATTTCACAGGTGGGGCCATAGGAAATGGCAAGTCTAATTAAGTGGGTTAGAGAGAATGCCTTCCCTTTGACCAGGGGGTTCTTATCTAGCACTGTAGTACTGTGTATTGATGATGCTATATTAGAAAGGAGTGAGTCGTATGTATACAGTTGGGAGTCTATATTTTTTACCTGTAACAAAGCATATAAAGTAAAACAAAAGCATGTAGTCAAACTTACAGTGAGGTAAACCTGTTAATTCTAAAACCTTCCAGCCCCTCAACCAACTCCCACTCCTCCCATTCGATCCCCTAGAAGCATCTGTCAACCTCATAATACTGATGCAACCGAACTCAATAAACTGAAAAAAAACAACAGTTGTCTCTGAGTCTTAGGCCAAGGCGTCAGTCCAGGGTGTTGCGAGGAGCCATGTCGAGGCATATGAACTGGCTGTTCTTCTGTGAGCCAGGCCAGCTCTGTTGTTTCATATGAACTGGCTGTTCTTCTGTGAGCTATGCCAGCTCTGTTGTTTCAAAAAAGTGTGACTTATTGTTATAAATGATTTGAACCTGGCTGGGAATAGGAGATGGTATTATATTTCCATCACTCTGAGTTTCTGTTTAACGTCAGTATAAAAACAACATAGTTGTTGAACTTCTCTTGTATAGTCAAAAAAATAGTAGGACCTTGGCTTTTCCACATCGAAGATTCACCTGGGATGAGCCTTTGGAGCACAGCGTCCCTGTCACAGAAATAGAAAAATCAGGCTATCACTGGTCTGGGCGGGGAGCCCGGTGTCGGTTTGGGGTTCAAGACCAGATGTGCACGTTCAATTGCGAACCAGGAAGAGAGATGAGTGGCTAGCATCCAGGTTTTAATCCTTTATATTAGACCAGAGACTCATCACTCACAAATGACGATCACCTGACCCGCAACTCTAAGATGCCTGGATATGATCCATGACAAATTGGGCACAGGCAGAGAGCGTTGTCCTCCACTGTGAGAACACTCTCGGCCTTCTCAAATATCCAATAGCCACCAATTGACACTATACTGGCTGACCCCCACACACACTAACACACTTGTGTCCGAAACACCATTGGGTAGCATACTAAATGAATATCATATCATAGCTGGCAGAGGCAATATCACAAATTTCAGTATACTCCCTGGCACACCGCGCCATCACAAAACAAATACTCTGCTGATTCACTGGCTGGTCACTTCTTCAACATTGCTCTCGTACCGTCATTATTCCTCTTTACACAGTTTCAACAGCATTCCTCATTGCCGCCTGTTAACAACTTCTGACATACTTCTTATTGTGTTAACCAAAGTTCTCATTCCTGTTTACACAATCATACCATAATTTTGTTTCATACTGTTTAAATGTTTACTATTAGTGCAAATGATTTAATTCGACATCACCATGCCATATGCATGTAATACCAACTCCATTTGCTTCTTGATTGATATAGCATCACCATGTTAATGCTTCAAACGTTATTGAACCGCCCATCTTGAATTATGGACAACTGTAACAATGTAGTCATTGTATTGTAATGCCATTTCAACTGACTATTATGTAAGCAAGGCACCAGCAAGCTGAAAAGTATAGTCCCTACTTAACAGTGACATAAGTGTTTTAATGCAAACAGTTACTATCCGACTGGAAACAAATGTATACCAATAAAAAAAACAATAAAACAGATTCAAACAGAACATGGACAAGATCATCTACTATAATTACACCTGAATCAGTTTATGGAAAGGCAGATGCAAGAAAGGCATCCCTTTTTCTACTGTTGCCTCCATTTTTAAACATATCCAACAGTTTGAGGCATTCATTTCCCTATGATATGCATTCATAGTCTGTATAACAACATTGTCATGATATTCTTTGGGTGATGGGCATGTAAGTCTGAAACCTTCTTACCAATCTCAAGACTCTGTACAGGTTAATGTTTCATATATGTAAATGGCAAGCATGGCTAATACAGTTACCAAAGCAATGGATGTAGAACAATTTCTCCCACATATTCCTAATAATTATTTCTTTGCAGCCAGAACAACCTTTGTCTTTGGCCTCTAGATCGTAGATGTAGACAGAGCAGTCCGTTGCGGGTAGCTGTAGTGGCCTGTGCACTCACATAAATCCTATCTGAGCAGTCACTTTCACTCTTAATTCATATACTGTGTCTAGTGACATTTTATCTAGGATCCGTTAATAACCATATTGGAGGGGTCAATAAGAGTACATTTTCTTCAGCATCATGAAGGCTGGCAGAGGTTAAACTAGCACATACCAGCTAGTGGATCAAGGGGCACTCCTGGAGCAACCACAATATTGGTTGAGCAACTAAGATGAACTTTTAACAGCTTCTACTCTCTGTCTATTATTTTGTTGGTTTTAACATATGTACCACATTCTGGGTTTATTTGTAATGCATGTAATATTTCACCCAGTGTCTGTTTGCCTCTTTCCTCAACCTCTATTGTCCTTATTCCAGCATCAGTAAGTGTAGACCAGGTATGTAACTGCCCACTGTAAGAATAATAGATACTTCCAGTATTGGCTGAGCAAGAGCTGCACTTGCTGCATCTGCTGGTTCTGGTGGTGTTGCTGAAATTCTACCACTGTTGTCGTGGCACATGGTGGCAGTGCTGCTGGCAGTGGCGCCCTTCTTGAGTGACACACAAATCCAATTCCTGCTGTAGATGCATTTGGCAGCAGTCTGCGTGGCCAGCAGGACTTACAGTGGTTTCTTCCACCAAGGCTGGAGACAGCCGGTCAGATCTCTGGAAGAGGTACCCACTACCTTGCAAAAGCTCTGGAGAGCAACGTTCGTTCTGCTGGTTAATAGAAGCAAGACTTTTAGTCTAGGCAAAACAATAATCTCTCTAGTTCATTTGACAATGTAGTTGTAATTTCTTTCTCTGGAAATCACCCAGGCATTGGTTTGCCAGTCGCAATGTCGTGGGGCTTAAATTTGTTTCTTTCATCAAGGGTATTTCTTATCCTCATAAGTGCAATCAGCAAAGCGTCCATCCATGTTAATTATTTTTCTGCACATGTTTTATAATCTTAGTTTTTGAGCACACCATTCTTCCTTTCCACTGCACCCCTTGCTTCTGGGTGATAGGCACAGCGGAACTTTAGTTCACCTCTAGGGCTTTATACACCATACAACTCTGATATACCTCCTTTGCATATTTTCTGATGTTCCTGTTAACTCAAAACATGGTCACATAGTTCACTAAGTCATTTCTACAGATATGCACAGGACTGGACAATGTTACTATCATTGAATAAAGGTACTTGTCTGGCAGCATACACCATGAATCGGCTTTATCCATCCAGCACCTATTCAAATGTGCACTAGTCACAGATCATCATCTTTATTCTTTCTTAGTGACATCTTTCTGTATTTCACATATATTTTCCAATGTCATGTCAATAGTTATTTACTCCATAGGTACCTGTTTTAAATTAAAAACATGATGCAAAAAATGTCCTTTACTGGAATAATTCTTACGAATGCGAGTAGCACTTTTTGTAATTCTTAAACTCTTCCAGTAGAAAACCAATTTACAAGATGGTCCTGATGAGAAATTGTTCAGTCTTTTCTTTATAATAGTATTGTTTCCTTTCTCTGAAGAACAATTTTACAAGTGTAGAAAATCCTTCATGATACATACTCTTGTTAACTTGTAAGTCGTATTTTTTTGCCACTGGTGAAACTGTATCGCTGACTTTTGTGACTAAAGTATTATGTCTACTTAAATTTCATACCTTCTTCCTCTAGAGGTAACAGAACTGCTTACAGAATCATATATTTTTTTAGTGTAAATATAAAGCCAGTATTAATTTCAGTTGCTTGATGCGCCAGCTGAATCTGTGAAACAGCAAACTGTTTCTACATTGGTAGCAAGTTTTGTCTCTTCAAATGTACTTGCAACTGATCACATTTACGACGTGGGTCATTTATGTTACTGCTCGAATTCATTTTAAAACCGATTTTCACCTTACTAAATCATTTATAAAAAGGTTCACAAATTTGCACCTAAATTTGAGCTTTGCTACCCTGAATGCAAATTTAGATTACATCACAATTTCATTCAATTTAATATTTTTCGCTTTTTAGCACAACATGTTCAGTGGCAGACAATTATAGATAGGATTGATAAAAGCATTACATTTCATTTTGAGAGACTGAAGCAAAAACACTTTACATGTATTCAGAATTAAAAAAAGGCTACTAAACTGGCTGGGATACATTTCTATCTCATAAATATCCAATTATTTCACAGTAGAAAATTTTAGGGAAAATAAATCTGCATGGCCAACGAATTCATACAGGTAAATGAAGTAAAGAACTATAAAAGCCATACATTATATGTAGTTGTCAGGTAGTATAGAATATTTCTCAAACACAATTCAATTACATTGGCTCTTGTGGAACAGACATGTTAGTGTTGCCCCTTTCCAAGCTGTAATATACTCTGAGGAGAACAAAATTATGTTTATCAGTATTCTGGACCTGCATATTATATGCCAGTTCCTGATGCTTATGCTGTTGAGGAACTAAGAAATATGGTCTTGGTGCACCCTATTTAAACCAATCCAATGTTTTACATGCACAAGCCAAAAATATATCCATCCATACTATGACTCCCTTCTAGCATGATCAAATGGTGTGTCCTGCATATCTATCCTGCCTCTGTTCTGTAAATGCAATTATTATTACCAAAGTGGTGGTGTGCACTTTCAACAGGAGGTAGTAGTGTGGCTGAATTCAAAATATTGCATTTACATCAAGTGTGGCAGAAAAATATGTGCATAGTATTTTGCAGATAAATACAGCAAGAGCTCACCTGCCTGACTCATGGACAAAGGGATGAAAGTCTTTAAAGTAGTTGTGCAGAAAAATACTATTGGTAAACCCAAAGCAAAATATTTGCAGAGAGCTTGCCAGATGGCAAGTGAGTTACATTCATGGCCCACTGTCCAAAGCAGCAGCTCGGGTATGTCCTTGTGGATGAGGGACAATATTGGTTTTGCCAACAGTATAAATTTGAAATCCAATGGCGGCAGTAACCAGCCATTCCAAAAAAGTGCACACGTGTTTTAGTCTGTTTAGAGGTGGCACAGCACAATATATTTTGCGCTCTGTTTCCAGTTTCCTCTGCTATTCTGACAAAAGTTGTCCCAAGAAGAAACCCTCTTGTTGAACAAATTGTATGTTATGCAGTGTTCTTTAGTAGTGCTGACCAATAGCAAATCTTTTATTTTCTGCATTGATGTCGAACCTTATTAACGTGTAAGAGTATCAAACTCTCCTTTCAATATAAATCTGTCTATATAGTCTTAAGGAGTCTGTGTAAAACAATAATATTTATATAGCTGATCTCAACATTAATTCTAATTCAGACTTTTTATCTAGTGAATCAGGAAAATATGTCTGTCTGCCCCTTCTGCATTCTGGTTAATATTTTGTTCTCCCTGTTCTCCTGTTAACTGTTCTTGTTCTTCTTGTTTTACGGCAAATGTACTACTTTAAATCCTGCATGAGGTGGTGTAGGGGAACAATCTAGTAATGCCTGTTCCATAAATACGCACCTACCTGTTTTCTAATGGGGGCACTGCTGCCTTAGTATCTTGTCCCTTTTGTACAAAATATCTCTCTACTGACAATTCCTGCTCTCAACAGGCTACATCATGTACCTCTTCCATCATTTCCCTTTCATATTTCATTACTTTCTCAAAAGTGTCTCTTGACTCCGTCCACTGTCTCCCTTTTGCATAATCCTTCCATAGATGAAATGCTTCCCACTGTAATAACTTCACCTTCTCTTTCTTGTCACATTCTCTCAAACAATCGTCTAAATAGTCTATTCTACTTTCCTCAAATGGCCCCCATTTTGCCCATTGTCTGTGTGGGTTTTTGCGTGTGATGTAAACTCAATTGCCTAAAAACATAGTCATGTGGAAACCCTTCTTTTTGGCCACTTACCTTGCTGGCATTTCATTGTCTGGCAGTAGTTGAGTTTCATCAAATCTCTTGCTTTTGTTACAACACTTAAACATATAACAAAACATTTCATAAAGACAACCTAATTCATGGTAACAATTGTTTTATACTGCAGTTTCAAGTTTAGCTAGATCTATTTTGCAGCCTATACCCCTTGTTAAAATGATTCTTAGGCACTCCCAAACGTTCTAATGAACCCTGGGAACTTTTTACATCCTACCGTGGAGGGCCCAACCTCCTGCACTAGGAAAGAACCAACATCCCTGGGGAAACCGATCCACTGTGCACCTTTTAACAGTGCCTGACTTGTTTCAGTATTGGAGCTCACTTCACCATTTTATACGTGAGGATTTCAGCCCTTCCCAGGACAGGAATAGAGACTCTAACCCTATTCGAGGTGGGGACTCAAACCCCCACTCCGATGGGGGGACTCTAATCCTTCGTCTCCTCTGTGAAGTCAGTTTGAGCCAACAATATTGAAAGTGGAACCCAGTACCCCTCCATACACCACAGACCGAGTCCTGGTGCCCTGCCTGATCCACGTTGACTGCAAATGACTGTTAGGCAATTCACCTCTTAGCGCCTGGATAGAGCTGATAAGATCACTTGTCTTGGGTGGTTCCAGGGAATTCCTTCATCTGGGTCTGCTGGAAACCAAGTCCAATCTGGCAGGCTTGCTCTGAGAAAGCGTGAGTTCCCAGGCCCTTGACTGTGGTGGTTTTTTCGGGATGGATTCTCTATCAATCTATCTTGAGCTTTTGGCACCATTTGTTAAAGCACAATTTATCTGGAAAGAAATTAACAGTTAATACACAGTCATAGAAATATTAAAGAGCAAATTTTATTTGCCCCAACTGAAGCAGAAGCACACACACAGAGACCAACTGCCAAGTGTTTCAATCTTCTGGATTTACTGTGCTCCTTTTTGTTGCATGAGTTTTTACATTACAGTACATTGAAAGGTCTGAATCATATACTACATCCATCTGCAAGGTTACGCTTATCAGGAGCTTCAAAGCAACATTTTCAACAGCTATGCATCTTGCCAGTAAATCTGTTACTTGTAGCACGCCCAAGGCCTCCCTGCATTCTTACAGTCTGTGATCATGGGATAGAAAGTTAAAAGTTTCTGCCTAACAAACATATTGGAAATAAACCCGTAATGAGAGAGATAAAGATCACTCTCAAGAGGTTCAAACAATAAATGACTCTTACATTCAGCACCACCTTAAGCACTAGTTCCACAATTGGATGTCTTGGCAGAACATCCATTGGTTACAACTAATTCATTTTCTTAGTTTTAAAGTATAGGGCTCCAATTGTACTTTCCTCATACAAGTCAGGCTTTCTGTGCCCCCCCTCTGCATTCTTTAGCCAAAGACTGGAATTTTTTCTCTCAAGTGAGCACAACTAATGCCCAGCACCTGCATTATCTCGGTTTGCATGGACTATTGGAACTTACAAGTTTTCTTGGTAACCAGCTTTCTATTTTAACAAGCATATTACACAAGAACAGCTTCCAGTAAATATAAAATGGAAGATCATTTCAAAGTGGTTGAACAGAGGTTCATATATTTTTATTCTTTAACAAGATGTACAGCCCTGACAATACAGCTCTCGGGACCTCAAGATAATGGTCCGAGAGAAAGAGGAAAGGAGTGAGATGCATGGATACCATCAAAGAGATGGCTCAGAGGAGGGAACACTATGCAGAAGTTATGTTTTTAATTTACAAATGGACAGCAACAGCTTTCTCACAGAGGTGTGTTGAGCGAGGAAATAAGACTTGGGAGGGGCTTGGTTTTTTTTGTTTTGTTTTTTAAAGGGCTATTACCATTAGTACAGCTGGTGAAGGGACACTAGGGGCCATGAGTGTGAGTGTGAGGGGGCACTGCATTGGTGTGTACAACCAAAAATGGAAATGGGGGCTCATTTGTTTCTTGCTAGTCTGAAGGCCTGGGTAATCCTTGCTGTGCAGGGAACTTGGCCCAACGCAGCACAGACAAGATGTGGGTCTCGTATCCCTTTTTTACACAGAGGGGCAAACGACCAGCTTTGGGTCTCAGGCCTAGCAGTGATGCCCCAGAGGAGTCAGATGAGGCTGTAAATATCATTGATGCTAAAGATATAGTAGCACTGGGGCCAAGTGGTGTGAGGGTCCAACTAAACCCCAGTTATGGTTGTGTTACTATCCTTTCTTGCTTGCTTGCAGTAGGGCCCATTGCACCTTTGATCTGCCACTTTTGCCCTGAACCCCTGAACAATAGACCAAGAGAGGGGAATAGAATACTAAACCTTAGGTGACACCTTATATTGGACTCAGAGTTGGTGAGGAGTGGGTGGTGCAAAATGGGGTTTGATGCTTTTAACAAAGGACAGAGACAGCCAACTTTGCAAGGTAGTAGCTATCAGTAGTGACGAAGGTTCAGTGGCACTGGGGCTCAGAGATGTGAGGAGCTCACTTCATCACAGTTATCCCCATATTACTTTACATTTTAATTGCTAGCATTAGGCTCAAGATCACCCTTGCTGCACAGAGTGAGTGCAATAGGTGGGAACTAATAGTTTTTCTGAAAAGGACAGAGATCCTGTTTTCAATTGGGGTGATGACCGGGCATGATATGGAAAGGGTAAAAGGTGCTTTGGCGATAACTTGCTATTTAAAGCAGCTGCTATCATTAGTGCGCTGGGTGCAATTGCATTAGGACCCAAGAGCAAGAGTGGCTCCCATCAACCTAATTATGAAGAGCAGAGTTTTTGGCCAGTGTCTGCTTTTGCTTGACACATTTGTTATGTTAGATGTTTCACATTTAATATAGAATAAGTTTTAGAAAAAGTAGCCCTGAAATTATCTCACAAGCCCCACTCCCACGCCCAGCATTGCCCCCTCACTTCCCTAATCCTTGCCATAAGGTTTTGAAGGGTGGCCTAGCTTAAAAAATATATATTTTGCTAAGCGAGGGAAGGGCACAGACCAACAATGTTTGAAAACCTTTTCCCTATAATAACCTGATGCTGCCTTTTCTAACTTCAGGTCTTGCCTCATTACACATTCATAGACCCTTGTTCCCTACCATAAGTGATTATAGGGTGCTAATTAATCTGCAGGTGAAAATGCACATATACATCAGGCCACAACACTGTTGTGTATCAATATATGCTGGCAATAGGCATTTCCCAACACCTTCCACCACAATAAGGCTACTGGTCGTGTCAGTACATTTCCAGCAGGGTGTCAGCCTTATTGCTTAAAGAGAACTTGTGGCCAGGGGAGGCTCCTCCATGAGCGCAGAGGAGCGTTGCCCCCCGCAAGCAGCGGCAGCTGCAAACCTTTTCTCAAAAAATTATCATAAACTGTGTTTATGATAGTTTTTGGGTAAAAGGGCTGGGGCCATGGGGTGACGAGCAATGAGGGGGAGTTCACAGCACTCCCCCTCAGAGCGCATGTGTGTTTGGTCGGCCATCTCGGGCCAGCTAAACACACATGCACACAGGGCTCTCTAGCCCAGCAACCCAGTTGCTGGGCTGTGGAGAGCCTACACAGGCTCCCAGTCTGCCTCGGAGTGCTCTGGCTGGGCACTCCCAGCCAATCCTGATGCTGTGTCTGCAGTCGACGAGGGACAGAGTAGCAGCATGCAGCTGAGGCCAATCCTGAGCCTCTCCTCGTATCTAAACAGGGTCCCTGAGCTAGATACAGAGAGTAACACACAGGGAAGCAATACTATGAGTATAACGTAGTTTACTCTCCATTAACATAGCAAACATAGGAATGGAAATCTTAAATTCAAATATACAACATACAATATATTTCAATTTAGATATTTATTATAGCTAATTAAACATTCAGTTCGCACATAATATAATCAACATAGAATCAACCCCCAAAAAATATATAATACAACCCCCTACCCTAAATGAAACATACATATATGAAAACATAAATAACATAACAGTAAATACGCAAAAATAAACAAATAACACAGAACCAACAAAATCACAAAATAGTATACATACAAAATTACAACCGCCTCATACATGAGAGGATATTTAAACAGCACAATAAAGTTACTGCTTTGATGCTACAATTATGCGTTGTAGTTTGGATTGTATAAAATTCAACATAACAGCCAATTCTAGGTTATAATTTCCTGATTCAAATTCTCGTGTTACAGGCCTGATGGTAGCCAATCCTGGTCAGGGCTTCAAATTTGCCAATTTCAAACACTTCATGCCAATGTTCAAGACATGCCAATTTACAAGCCGACGCGCGTTTCGGTGAGTGAAGAAAAATATAAATACACCTTCATCAGGACTTTATGATTCAGTATAATTGGCATACGTACATCTTGTAACCTGCCTTAGATATGAAAGAACTTAGATATCCCTTACAGGCTGGATTAAACACTCTCCAACTTCAAATTTGTAGTCCAAAATGAAGGACTAACATGGATATAGCTAAATGAAGCTATGCTTTCTCACTCTACAAGTTCACATGGTTTAAAAAACGTAATCCACAGGGGAAACCCACAAGGATACCAAACTGGTAGGGAACAACTTGCTAACAGTATCAGCAGGATCCAGGACATATGACCAGCATGATGATCTCTCGAGGAGCAATCCTGAGCCTCTGCCTGCAGTCAACGAGAGACAGAGGAAGGCTGCGCTGCGGAGGAGGTAAGTGTTTGTTTTTTTAAAATTATTTTTTATTTAATTTAATTCTTCCCCTTCCCCCCGCTTGCGCCACCCCGCCCCTTCTGCTTAGCGTGAGCCGCAACTGTTTGTGTTAGAAATAATAATTGTTGCTATGTCATTTGGATAGAAGGTGTGAGTGTCAGAGCTGAGTACCATCTGGAATTCAATACACATGTGATACATTGGAGTAAATATATCGATGACCTCTTTATTGTGTGGAAAGGCACCAAAGAGAGTGTGACTTGTTCATTAAGAAAATAAATTAATGAAAATTAACTAAACTTGCATTTCACATAGACTATACACCAAACAGAGGTGATTTTCTTTAGATCTAACTGTTTGGCAAAAACAATAAATTGGAAAGCAAGTTGTTCAGAAAGCTGACGGCAGGCAATTCTTTCTTGCATGCCACGAGTTTTCATCCCAAGAGACTGGGGAGTGCCTAATGGATAAACGCAACTGTAGTGCACCAGGGGAGGAAACTAAGGCATTAGACAGCTTGGCCAAAAGGTTTTCAGCAAGGGGCTATTCAAAAACATGTGTTATGGGAGCACAACAGAGAGTGGGGACCAAATCAAGACATCAGACTTTGTTCAACAGGAAAATGAATGGAAAACGTAAGGTTGATTCACACTTTAGGTTTATCACTACTTATAACAGGCAAGAGAGGAGGCTCATACTACCTAAACATTCGCCCCTTATTCAAAGTGATCTAGTTATAGGAAGTATAGTGCCCTACAGAGCGTAAGTAACCTTCAGGAGAGCTAAATCAATGTGGGAAACTTTGATAAAAACCAGCCCAAAGTCCATAATATAATAATAGATCTTGGTTAGATCAGAATCTGGGGTTCAACAAATGCAAAGCGTGTACCCATGGTATCAATCTGAAAATGTATACACTACCATTTGTTCAGACTAGTAAAAGAATCATCGGTAACTATCATTGTAAAACCAACCATTCAATCTGTCTTAGTGCCCTAGTGGCTTACTCTATATAGGCAGTATAATACTCCCTGTTCACAAATGATGTTTACAATCTATAGGCTATAAAGAATCAGAATCTAGGGTATCCTGTTGCCAGGCATTCTGAGGAATTCCATCATAGTGCCACTGATGGCCTGATATATTATGTAATAGTTGCAGTCCCTCAGAGTATCAGAGGTGGTGATAGGGAATAAACTCTGAGAAGGATTGAAACACTGTACATTATTGAATTAAACACCAGAAGCCCCAGTGGTCTCAATACTGAGGAGGACATGCACACACATCTGTGATTTGCGAATATGACAGACATGAGACCATAGATGAGTGGTGCTTTCAGCAAAGCCAAATTGGTATGACATTGGTGGTAAGCCTTTTGGTTTTGTCAATGTTTTGATATGTTTTTTGTGAAACTTTATTATTATGGGAGCTGACAGGCCTTCACCTCTATAATAAACATTGGCAAAAAAATATATAATACTTTTGGTCTCAAAAAGCGCACATTGCCACAGTATTCTCTGGCAGTGAACAAAACTACTTTGTGTGCTGATGTGCTCCTTGTGAAAGAGCAGAATGCTGTCACTTACAATGAAGCCAGTCTTTAGAGAGATTTTTATAAAAAACTAAAGGTCCTGGTTAACTCAAGGCCTAATTAGAGGCTCAGTCCTTAAATGAAGTTACAAAAGTGCATCTATGATGTAATTCACTTCCATTAGTGCAGATTTACAGCTTTATGAATTCACAATAATTTATTTAGGCCAGGAAATCGTACGCCTAGAAAATATTTTTGAACTGCATTTTAGCACCAGCAAAAATGCATGTGTAGATTTGGTCATGTGAAAATATGTTGGGTGTTTACAAGTTCACTTTCCCTCCAACCACTTTCTTCCCAACCGTAGAAGAAGTTTCATTTCTGCCCTTGTCAGGAGTACATTTCCAACCTTTCTCAGTGTGGGGAAAGATTAGACATAAGCTGGTGAAAACCCCTAAAACATGCAAGTTAGTATGTTTGCACAATCTCCAAAGTGCATTCCAACTCTGGAACTATTGCTAAACAATGCCTCCAGCCCCAGAATGTATATCTGCAGAAAGGTGGCAAAATGTGGGAATTGCTAGAATTCACACCCTACTGTAGTATGAGCCCTGGAATAATATGAGAGGCTATTATCAAAGCTTGTATATAATTAAATTGCTGCCATATTATCAGCGCACTACGGGTCAACAAAGGGACATGTGGATTTTGTTAAAGGACAAGTAGATTTATGATGTAACATGTCCCATGGACAAGTAGATATTTTTTTTTTTTTTTTTAATTCCATACCCTTGATCATGGTTCCAGCAGGTGCAGCTTTTCAGTTACCACCACTTGCCCCAGTGTTACCCATAGGTCCCATGCTTGTAACTCCTCCTGCGATACCTCTGACTGCACTCAAGAGACACTATAAAAGGCAAGGAAGTGGCAGACATTTGTTACGTACTGCAAGTTACACCTTCTCTGTCGTCCTGCACAGTCTAATGTCCCATATTTTGCCTCGCATTTGAGGGGGGTTGGCAACGGAGGAGGCAGTCATCCCTTGCTGAGCAACCACTAGCTGCACAATGGGTTGGGTGCATGGTCTGTCCACAGGCTATGCCCTAGCCCCTGAACCTTGTATAGCAAATGCTCTGTACCACAGGAGTTGTCATAGTAGTAAAAGGGAACAATGACCAAAGACAGCATTTATTGTGTTGCAAAAATACATTTTCTAAAAGCAAAGAAAGCTTGGACATTCTGCCAGTACTACCATGAATGACAATCCCACAGACCTTCCTTGAGAGTCGGTGGACTATAGACACACAAGAATGCATTGTTAAAATATATTAGCGTTTTGTTCGTATCTTAATCCAGCTATATAATGAGATGCCTTTAACACATAGCACAAGGTACATGGGCTCCAGGGTGAGATCCTCCGGATGCCCTTTCTCCATGTCTTCAGAAAACCACTTCAGATGGAGAGGGGACTTCTTCTTTTCAATTCTGCAGTGCTTGAGCCCAAGCCTAAGGACTCAATATAATGTAAAAAAAGATGTATAATGAAAAATCTCCTAGCTATCTTAAAGAAAATTTTCAATTTTATTAAGGACACAGGGGTGAGGATTATGCATACAGTTTCTCCACTTTTATTCTCCAGCAGTCTTATAACATATGTATAGAGAACTCTAATTCCCATGAACACTAGGAAAAAGGAGTAAACATTCACAGCCAGCCATATCTAGTTCTCTTTGAAGAGGGCTTCCTCTCCTGAATTTCTTCTTTCTTCGCACAACAGCTGCCATGAACTCTATAATAGTTTCTTCATTCCAACTTCTGAGCGTTTCCAATGACAAGCAAAAGAAGAAACATCATGACAATCTTAATCTCTTCTCTTGCAGAGCCCGAATAATTTATACATCATTAGAACATTGGAATGTTGGGAGCTCCATTGAAAACTATGGAATGCTGTGGGCTTCTAATGGCTGGTAAAGGCCCTGAGCTCCAACATTCCAATGTGCTATGTTCACCTTGTAACACTGCAGTGGCTTTTATAATATATTCACACTTTGTGGGAGGGACCTGGATCATGCAGGGTCAAAGCTTACTTTACACGAGCAAGGCTACATCCGCCACAGGTTTGAAATAAAATATCTTAAAGAGGGAATCAAAGTACAAACCTGCTGCATTCATAGTGTCCTCCTGCCTTACTCCAAGTGAGAAGTCCTTTGATGCCTTGGCCCCGCAGTACGAATAATAGGTGAACATTCACATCTATTCCTGCCTCCTGTGTGATTCATTGTACCCACCTGGCTGTTGTAGGCGTCGATACAACTAGGGGTGGGTGGAGCTCACCAAATTCCACGGAGTTGATTTGAAACTCCATGGAATTCCGCAAAGGCAGAGTTCCTTGACCGTAACTAACCAGGGCCGACCCTGCTTAGTGCTTCTGAGATCTGGCGCATTGAGGACCGGGCCGTAGTTAGCGAAAGCTGCAGTTTCAGGCCCTTTGTGCACCGGCCTGCCCTGCCGTGGGCACACAGAAGAGAAAGGGAAACAAGGGTCTTACATGGGTCTAGGTCGACTCAAGGATCCCATTGCCTCTTGCCAGCGGTCTGGCTCTCTGCCGCCCTCTGATCCCTGCTCCTGGGCTCAGCCCGGGCTGCTGGCAGAGGGAGGCCTGGATGAGGACATGGCACCGGCAGCAGCTCCATGCCGAAGTTGGGCCAAGAGTGAGCATGGCAGCCCAGTTATAACTGGGCTGCCATGCGCATGCGGTGAGCTCCACTCTGCTGGTAGGGCTAGTGGAGTTTTTGGTCGAACTCATGCCAAAACCTCTGTTAGCTCCGCCAGTGGAGCGGAGCTCACCTCCCACCCCTAGATACAACCTTGAATGACTTTGTGATGGAAGTGAGAAGTTATTTTTCACCTGGAGGCTAGACCTTATCGGTGACACTTTTATACACCTTCAGGTCACCATGCACAGTTTAGGGCAGTCTGTAAATGCTGAGTATAAAATAACCCTGTAATTCGTATTTTCACCTGTACTGAAATTGAATGTAACACCCTCAGGAGTGAAAAATCTGCCCATCAAGTCTATAGTTCTGCCATCGGAAACTTTACTACAAGACACCAAGCACAGCAACATTGCAAGTTTCCTAGCAGTTCCTTTCTACTCAGATATTTATTCTTCGGCCAAGAAAAAATTAAAAACTATGGGCCAAAGATCCGGTTTTGCGACTTGCAAACTGCGAGTCTTAGAGACTCGCAATTTGCCAGTCACAAAACCGGATGTACAACAGTGTGCTTTACACTATTTACGATTCCCAATGGGGATGGCCGCCCTCACAGGGATGGTGGCCTGCTGGAGACATCAGACCACCATGTCTGTGACTGCTTTTAAATAAAGCAGTGTTTTTTTTTAAAATGGAGCCCGTATTCCTTAAAGGAAAATGAGATGCATTTCAAACACACAAATGAAAAGTTTTTCGCTGGGACCACTGCCTGCTCTGAAAACATATTTTCGCTGCCATTCACAAAGGAGAAGGGGTCCCATGGGGACCCGTTCACGTTTGCGAATTGGTTAGCACCAGTTTGAAACTGTGATTGTTTTGCGACTGCATTCGCGGTCACAAAGCAATCATACATACCATTTGGATTCGGTATTAGGAAGGTACACCCTTGACATGCCCTTCCTAATACTGAATCACAAAACCAAAACTGCGATTCGGTAACAAGTTACCCAATTGCAGTTTGGGCTTTGTACATCCCAAAAAGCATTTTTCAAGTCGCAAATGGGCTGATTCTGTGAATCGGCCCGTTTGCGACTTGAAAAACGCTTCAAACATCTGGCCTTATGTTCTCTACACACAATGTGGAGTAGTGAATGCAAGGAGGTAAAAAAACTAAATACCTTTACAATAGGTTTTGCACCATCAAGGTGATCGCCCATCTGTGCACCGTGAATTAGGAGGTGACCTGCTGATATGGCAGAGCAAAATGTGTTTGCTAGCATTTGAGAAAAGCCCTGAGAGACCTCAAAGGAAATATAGCATATGTATCAGTTCTGACCCCACAGCACCAGTAAAGCCATCTTTTCCAAGGTGATCTGTAGAGCTTGACTGTGTTTTCTGCCTAGACCTTTTGAATGAGGTACTCAACTTCTTTTGATAAGCCAGGGATTTTGTAGCATACCCTGTAACCCTCCTCTACTATGACTGGCGAGGAGCCATAATTACAAGAGCCGGGACTGGTTCCCCAGGTCCTCATGTAACTTGCTAGGTTCTCCCTTGCCACAAAAAAGCTCTTTAAGCCCATCAAAAGCATCTGCCAATTTTGTCTCCCTTGGTTGTTAGAATGTTGCTTTCCTGAGGAGGGAGTGTAGCAGCCTTGGAGGTCCTATAGTCCCTGAAGGTCCATACTGATTTTTCCTACAGTCTGGAGTGTCTGAATGGCCAGTGGCCAGATGCATATGGGTGCCATGGCTTCTGTAACTGTGCAGAGGCTGCCACGGTAACAGAAACCACCTTCTTAACCGAGGCATCAACAGCCTCCATAGGCTGTCATCCCATGGGAGTATGCTATCTCCTTGGTAGTGAGAGAGTTGTCCCCCATGCATTTTGGTTGAATGCCCAGACAGGTGGTGCAAGCGAGTGTAGAGGACAAACATGGTGATCACAAGGTCTGATAACATGATTTCCCCCTCCCTATGTGATAGCTATAGGGCACGAGGTGCATAAGTGGTAGAATTCTCTCCTAATGGCACGATAAGGGACACCAGCACCCTCTTGTTTGGCATGCTGTGTCTGGGATGTGACCTTTTAAAAGAACCATTGAGACACTGCCTCGTAATACAGACCCAAGCCTTAGGGGAGTAACCCAGGAACAGGGTTGCTGCTTAGCGCAGCCGACAGACTAAAATCCTGACAGAAATCCCTTGTAAGGGTTGGGGTCTTCCTCAGTGGGCAACAAGAGAAAACCTATCCTACTCCACCTCCACTATGTATTTGAGACAGGGAGGTATGTGGGAGACTGTGCTTAGGGCATCCTGTAGTGGTGGGCAGGCGTATTTGCAACCCCACTGTGAAGGCATAAAAATGCAGAACAGGAGAAGCCAGTGCTGCACTCTGTGGACTCGCTCCGTTGCAATATAAATATTAGTTATAAGCAGTGAGGTTTCAACAGTAATCTCATTCACACTCAAGAGGGAGAGAAAATAGTTGCACTTATCTGCCGGCACAGGGAATAAAGAGGGAATTCAGGATGTGGGTAACCTTCTTCAAGGAGCACTGGATATAGGTAGGCTGCGAATGTTGGCTTGTTTGTATGGTCTGGCTTGACAACATAGCTGTCACCAGGCAATTATGTGAGCATCACTTGGAGAGGGGGTTTGGTTCCGCCCACATGTTGAGAGCCAGGAGTACATGTTGTCATCGGGCAGAAGTTGTGTGCTGCCACAAAAAGTGCTTCCTGTCCATGCAGCAGTGACCATGTTGTATTGTATTTATCCAGCCTAAACTTTAACTTTCAGGAGCACTAACATGACATTATAATGCTTTTAAGATATCTTAGATAACTAAATAGTTTAAGGTGTTTTTCTCTGGCAGCAGAGTGGAGGAGGAGGGCAGTCATTAACATAGATTTTTATGTCTGGTTGGACAGTGCAGCTGTCACGTGTTCTTATGTGTTCAACATAAGAGAGGTTTTGGAGTCCTACTGGGAGATGGGATTAGGCTCCACCCACCTGCTGGTCCACCTGATTGCAGGATTTGATTGGACCAAATTTGTGGGCTTGCACTAAAAAGACTGCATTTTTTGCACTGTTTGGCTTATAGCAAAGTTTATCATTGATGCAGCAGGACTGAGTCGGTTCTGGTGACTCACTAAAGATTATGGCTGTAGGCCTGATCTGTTTATTATGAAATGTTATGACAAATACACTACACCTCATGTAGCTATTGTAAGCAGCATATATTAAAGTTGATAGGCATTTATGTGTGTATTGTTATTACTCTATAATAAAGCCTACAAATAGGTATTTTGTTGCATGGAATCTCACAGATAACCTTAGTAGGCAAGGGTTTTTACATTGTCCACCCACTTTGACAAACCCTGGGTGGTTTGTTTATAGTGATTTTTATTAGGCCCTGTTGGGAGGGGTTGAATATTGTTTTGCAAGCTGTAATTTTCTACATATTCTACATAATTTTACAACTGTATGCCTAATGGTTGCCAATTTATGCATACCTATGTAGTATGGTGTTGGGTAAAGTGTAAAGCCAACATAAAAGAATAAAGGCTTCAACAGTTCATTTTGAAAAAGCATGCCAGAATTCATAGTTTTGATCTGATTAATTTGAAACATATGACAAAGCTATTAGGCATGACTTACTTATTGTGAAAATCCTGGGTTAAAGAGTATAGGCTTTTAAGAATAGATTGTTATTATACTGTGCTAAAACCTACCTAAAGGCGGGTACTTTCTTACATGGAATTTCACAAATTATTGTTGTAGGCAATTGTTTATTGTTGGTTATCTGCCAAATAAACTGGGGATAGAAGATATGCACTACAATAATCATTATTAGGCTCTCCTAGAAGAGCTAGTATTTTTTAACACCTTTGTACTTTTATGACTGTATGCCAGATGGTTGCCTTATAGAAATCTTGAGCTCAATACAATGTACTTATTTTGGTTACGGTGACCAGTCAATGAAACACTGTGGGGGTCATTATGACCCCGGCGGTGAGTGTTAATGTGGGTGTAGTACCGCCAACAGGCTGGCGGTGCATACCGCCACATTATGAGAATGGCGGGTTGGCTGCAGCCAATCCGGCACTTATCCACTCATGCCGCCATGGCGGTATCAGCCGCCGGACTGGAGATGTCACTCTCCAGCCCGGCATCCGGCACAGTACTGGCAATGGCATTATGAGCCTGCCTACCAACATGGTTTTCGTGGCATTAGCAAAGCCACAAAAACCATGGCGGGAGGCCCTACCGGTGACAGGGAATTCCTTCCCTGTCACTGGTAGGTGGCTCCCCCACCCCACCAACACATACCTGATGCCCCCCACCCCTGCATCCAAAGGCCCCCACCCCCATACACACACTTACCCACCCACCTGATCCAAAAACACACACACCCCAACCCCTCCGATCATCACACACACCTGCCCATACACGCACACACCCGCAGACAAGCACCACGCATTCACCCAGTCACTCACACTGCCATACATGCATTCATACATGCATACTTCCAGACATGCTCTCACACATTCTTACACATAATCACTCACACGCATACAACCACGCAAACAACACAACAAACACAGACGCATTCACACACTCACTCACACATTCATGCACACACTCAGACACACACACACAACAACCCCTCACTCCCCTCCCCTGTCGGAAGCCCGACTTTCCTTGCACAAGGAGGTCTTCCGGCAGGGAACAGGAAGGGGCACTGCTACTGCCAGCAGCGCCCTGCCAGCAGAACACCGCCAGGCCATATTACTTGTCATAATACGGCTGGCGGCCTTCTACTGGCATGGCGGTGCTGGTGGTAGCAGTGCCACCTTACCACTGTCCGCCACCCTGAACACTGCCAGATTTCCGCCCTTCTTGTGGCGGAAGTCTGACAATGCTCATAATGTGGCAGACGGATGGTAGCCACAGTGGCGTTATTTTGGCGGCTGTCACCACAGCAGTAGGCGATTTTTACCACCAATGTCAAAATGACCACCCATATGCTTGATTGTTTATAATGAAACAATATAATAGTCAGCAGTACTGACATATTGATTGTGAAAAGCATGTGTTAAAGTCAATAAGCATTTTTTTGTTACATGGAAACTCGAAGGCAAGAGTTTTGGTGTTGGTTACCCTCTCTGACAAACCATGAGTATAGAAGATTTGGACTGTGAGAATCCTAATTAAGCTCAATTGTGAGAGGTGTTATTTTACATTGCCAGCTGTAATTCTGTATACATTCACAATTTTATGATTGTAGGCCTGATGATTGCCTGGTGGGAAAGCTCATAGTACAGTAAACTACAGGAGGCCTGAGTTGGTTATTGTGATAAGCCAATGATAGCAGCTTTACGTTTGAATAATGTACAGGGATATGTTATGCCTGATGCCATAGGCCTGGCCTATTTATTATATACAGTTATTACAAAGGCAGTAGTCCTGGCTTGTTTATTGTGGAGAGCATATGCCAAAGCCAGTAAGCCTCTAAAAATAGATTGTTGTTTCATTATGTTACAGGCTATAGAAAGGTATTTGGTTACATCAGATATATCAAGGATTAACACCGTTTGCAAGTGTCAAGGTGTTGGTCGCCCACTCTGATAAACGGTGGGGGGGGTCGATTTTCACTGTGTTGATCTCTCTTAGGAGGGGCTGTATATTGTTTTGCCAACTGTAATTTTGTACTTGTTTGTAATTTTATAAACTTGCACTTGATGGTTGACAGCTTCTGCAAACATTTGGAGGCCTGGGTGGTATCTAATGTCAAGCCATTGGTTAAAATCAGAGGAAAGTTATGGCAAAGCAAGTAGGCACTGCTTACTCATTGTGAAACATATAAGTTAAAGGCAAAAAGCTTTAAAGGGTGGATTGTTTTTACACTGTCCTAAAGTCTATATGCACACATTTTGTTACATGGAATCCTGCAGCTTACTTTAGTAGGCATGGGTTTGGTGCAGGTGACCCACTTTAACAAAATTTTAAAAATCATCAGGATAGATGATTTGCACTATGACAATCCTTATTAGGCAGTATAAGTATGGATTCTGTATAGACAACTACATTTTGTACATATTTGTAATTTTGTTACTGTATTCCTAAAGGTTGCCTCGTGGGAAGGTTTGTAAACCACCACAGTGGGTCTAAGTTGCTTATGGTGACAAGCCAAAGATAACACTTATATGCTTAATTGTTTATAATGAAAAGGCACAATAAAGGCAGTAGCCTGATAGTTTGATTGTGAGAAGATAGTTATTACTCTGTACAAAAGCCTACAGATAGGTATTTTGTTACATGGAATCACACAAATTATAACAGTAGGCAAACATTTTGGAATTGGTTAGCCCCCCCCCCAAAAAAAAAACCTTTGACCAACTGTGGGAATAGACGACTTGTACTGTTAGGCCTTTTTAGGAAGAGACAGTATTTTGCTTTGCCAACTGTGCTTTTGTATACAATGTCATTTTATTTCTGAATGCCTGGTGGTTGCCTTGTGGGAAAGCTTATGCTCAGTACAGGAGGCCTCAGCTGGCTATGGTGATAAGCCATTGATAACAGCTACAGGTCTGATTGATTCACTAGGAAAATATATTTCTGTTGACATTGGTTTTACATTTTTATTATTAAAAGTGGTGATAAAACGTGTATATTAGGAGTGACATATTGATTGTGAAAAGCATGCGTTGATATTAACAGGCATGTTGGATTGTTATTTTTCTGTATTAAAGCCTGTAGGTAATTATTTTGTTACACAAAATGTCAAATTACGTTTGCAGCAAATGATTTTGGTGTTGATTTCTGCCTCTGAGAAACCCCAGGAAAGATAATTTGCACTATAATAATTCAGTTAGAATCTTCTTGTAGATATCTGCCATCATCTTGCAATAAAAAATCATTACATAATACATACATTCATATACAAATATATATCCATATAGATAGATTTATGTAGGGCCTTTGGCTCCACTCTGTTCTGCCAATGGTCTGAGTGTCATTTACACTCTACTTCCATCTATTACAGCAAACTGCATGGGGAAATGTTAAGTCTGCAACAGTCATGGGCTCTTTTGCCTGTGAATGATGGCGTTTTCTGATAACATGTGCACATCCACCTGAAAAAGAGTGTGCTCAGAATCAGACTGGTCGGCCAGTCTTTTAGTTTTGAATATTCTCTTTTTATAATTCCGCTTTCATTTCTTTGCTGCTCCTCTTTTTATTTTAATGTTTTATAAGCGGTTACTGCCACACTCCAGGCAGAGCTAAGGGGTTGTTTGCTTTCCACTCATTTCATCTACAGTGTCCTGCATTCCGTGTGGACACTTCCTCTAAACCAGTAGAACATTATGGACTGCTGTTGTACATAGTGTTTTATTGTTTTATCATTCCAATATGTCCAACATATTGGTTTTAAACATGGTAGTCATACTTGAACTGTAAAACAATGATACACTATTTAGAATGCTTTTGCAAGAGTGACACCCGCTGCTGTGTTTAGTATTGTTATTTCAAACATATGCTCACCCTGTTTGGAAGGCAGCAAGTTTTCTTTACTCGTATTCTTTTAATTTATCTTGTATATGTTGTTGGGTTTGTGGGGGTTTTATTGTTACTGTGTCACAGGGTAATTGGAAGAACGAGACAGTGGACTGATGAATGGATGCATGAGTGGAAATGAGTGAGAGGGTGTGTGTATGATGACCTACTGAGTGTGTACACCCATCACTGACACAAAAGGCACTTTCATTCATAAGTCTTGTCCTATTGGCATTGCCAATGCTTACTCTGTGTTCTTGGGAATTCAGTTCTTTATACAAGTGGTACAAGGCTGCTGGAGAATAAAAGTGGAGAAACTTTATGCATAATCCTCGCCTCTGTGTCCTTAATTGAATTGAAACTTTAAGATATCTAGGAATTTTGTCATTATTCATCCTTTTACTTTATGTTACATCCTTGGGCTTGAGTTCAAGTACTGCAGTCTTGTAAAGAAGAAGTCCCATTCCCATCTGAAGTGGTTTTCAATAGACGTGGAGGTAGGACATCCTACTCTTGAAGCTATGGACCTTGTGTTATGTGTTAAAGACATCTCATATATAGAGGATTAAGACACAAGCAAAATGCTGATATATTTGAAAATGCCTTTTTGTGTGTCTGTAGTCCACAGCCTCCCAAGAAAGGTCTGTGGGATTGTCATGCTAAGTAGTACCAGCAGAATGTCCAAGTTTTCTTTGCTTTTAGAAAATGTATTTTTGCACCACAATAAATATTGTCTTTGGTCCCTGCTCCCATTCTCCAGTATGGCAGCTTCTGCTTCACAGTGTGTTTGCTCTATAGAGTTTGGGGGCTAGGGCCTAGCCTGTTGGCATACAATGTGCCCTAGCCTAAGGGCATACAATGTGCCCATCCGACTGCCCAGCAAAGGATGGCTGCCTCCCTCTTTGCCAATCCCCACTCATACGCAAGATGTAAAAAGCGACTTTAGGCTGTGCATGAGAACAGAGATGGTGTAACTTGCATTACGTAACAAATGTCTGTCACTTCCTTGCCTTTCATATTACCTCGAATGCAGTCAGCGGTATTGAGGGAGGAATTACAAACAGGGAATCTATAGGTAACACTGATGCAAGTGGTGGTATCTGAGAATCTGCAGCTGTTGGAACCATGATGGCAATTACTTTGAAACGTGCCTGGAACTGACTGACTAACATGCTAGCAAGGTGTTCTCTGCATTTGCAAGTCCAGGCCAGTAAGAAAATTGGGGAAAACATGGAAATCCACTATAGGGTTCCTTCTGAAACATAAACTTAAACTGCAGACACATTAAAAGTTCACTTCAAAGTATTTCAGAGCTTGCTAAATCATTTTTTTAATTATTATTGGAGCAAACAGAGCAGTCGCGGCTGGCTACTCAGAAAAGTGGCAGGGCGGTGACACGGCGAACAAAAATAAAATATATATACTAAAAAACAAAACTTACCTTCTTCTCATGGTGGCACGTCTGCCCTCTGCCGCGCTGCAGGCACAGACTCCCAGCTTGCCCTACCGCCAATCATGGCGCTGCTCAGAGCAGCATTATAATTGGCTGGCGCGCCGTAGCTGGGTGCTCCAGTGCAGACTGGGAGCCTGGGCTTGATATCTTCAACCTGGCAACACAGTGCCGGGTTGGAGAGAGCCCTTTTGTGCATGTGTGTTTGGCCGGCCTGAGATGGCGGCCAAACATTCATGCGCACTGAGGGGAGTTCTCAGTGCACTCCCCTCACTGCTTGTCACCCCCATGGCCCTGCCCCTTTAAAAATAAAACAATAATAAACATTGTTTATTATTGTTTTATTTTTAAAGGTATGCAGCTCCTGTTGCTGGCGGGCGGCGAGGCTCCTTCGCCATAGCGGAGGAGCCGTCCTTGAAACAAAGGGATGACTACCAGACTGCAAAAGGATCCTGGCAATTTTAGATTAATTATTTTTCACCTTCCAGCACAGGAATGTTTCAGAGCAACAAAAGGTAAACAAATGGCTGGTATGTTTTTTTTCTAAGAAAGGAGGCAACCTTTCTATAATGTATGAGATAAATGTATTACAGCTTAAAGCAGTTGTGACAGATGTATGTAGTGAAATCAGTATTAGCATGATGCATTTAATTGGCATTGGAACCTCGCGCTTTCAAACTAAATGTCCGCTGTTTATCTCTGAAGAACAGCACTTTGTTGGGTGGCAGGACATGTAGGCTCAGATTTACTAATATTTGAAGCACTGCAGCACAGCCTGGCTACCTGCCTTGCTTCATAGAGACAGATAATAAATACCTCATAACCCCTTATATATGCCACATATTCACTCATCTCCATCACAGGTGGACTTTGGCTGGCGTGCGCCAGTGTACAAACTATTGTGTCATAGTGCAAGGGCATGTGTGTTCTCTAATGCATAGGCTTTCAGGGTTGTGGAATTTTATAAAATATATACTTGTCCATGGCACCGGTTACATCATAATTCTACCTGTCCTGTAAAAAATCCAGTTTTCCCTTTGGTGCCATGAAGTGCAGTGACAAATTATGGCAGCAATCTGATTATGCAAGAGCTCTGATAATAGCCTCTTCTATTATGCCAGGGATAATGTTACTGTAGGGTTTTAAAACTTGCAATTCCCTTATTTTTAAATTTTTCAGCAAAACTAAATACTGGGTTGGAGATGGGGCAGTAGTTCCAGAGTCGTAAAGGTTTTTGAGTCCAGGCAAACCCACTAATATGCTCATTTTAGGGCTTCTCGTCAGCTCTTCCCTAATCTTTACCCATTTTGAGAAAGGTTGGAAATGTACTCCTGACAAGGGCAGAATTACATCTTTCTCCAGGGTTAGGTAAAAGTGGTTGTAGGGAAACTGAACTTGTGGAAGCTCAGCAGATCTACACTTGCATATTTTCTCCTGCTAAAGTGGCGTTTACAAATATTTTCTAGAAGTACGATTTCCTGGTCTACTTCAGTAAATTTCTGTGAATTCATGAAGGACCTAAATCTGCACTAATGCAAGAACATATTTCATGGGTGCACTTTGTAATTTTCTTTAATAATTGTGCCCCTGATTGGTTATCCAAGACCGTTTGTTTTTGTAAAAATTCTTTGTCTCTATCGGTTGGCTTCACTGTAAGTGACAACATTCAGCTCTTTCACCAATAGCATATTGGCACAAAGTAGTTTGTTTGTGCCAGGGACTGCTGTGGCAGTGTGTGCTTTTGGAGAACAAAAAATGTTTTTGCTTTTTGACAATGTTTATTCTTGTGGCCCCACACAATAAAGCTTTACAATAACCATGTCAAAACAATATACACATTGACAAAACCAAAAGACTGACCACCAGTGTTAGACCTATTGTCTTTACCAATGCTTGTTTGTTTTCATGTTTCCCATAATCTTGTGAAACTGGTTACATTGATGTTTTCATTATAATTCTTTTGGGAATATACTAGTAACACATTTTACTAAATGATGCTTCAAAGAAATTTCACCTAAAAGTTCACTGTAGTTTAGCAAAACATTTTTTCCCTTGTTGCATTCTTTTGTGAACATTTTATTATGAGAGCAAAGAATTGGCAATCTTGCTTTGAAGCTTGTGCAAATATTTGCATTTTATCAGATAGCATTCTGGGAGCATTATACATAACCTCATATTGTTAAACCTTGCAAATGTGTGTACACATTTTTGTATTGGGAGCAGTGTCAGCAGTCCAGTCGGAGCTTACAACTTTTTCTTAGTGTGCTCGCCCTAATAAAAAAGGCTTTGCATTAATGAACCATAAATACAAGTTCAAACAGCATTAATCTATGGATACAAACATTACCTTAACTGCAGACAATGCTCTTCCCTGATTCATAATGTGGCACTGCAAACTGGAAGCCAAAGGGTTTATGATGCAGGGGGTTGGGCTTACTTGTCCGAAGGACAAAGTAAACATGAAAATGTGTCCTTGATCCCAAACAATATGTCCTGGGTGTTGGGCTATATGAATTCCACATCCCTGGACTTTGTACTGGAAGAAGACTCTACCAGTACAAAATGTATCTTCCCTGTTTGTATGTTTGCAACATATGTGCAAATTAGGAAGCATAAGGAGAAATTAAACTTCTCCTTGTGACGCCCCTCGAGGATGCACTAATCCCTATCTACAAATTTTAGTAGCTAGGGACTTGGGGCCAGATGTACAAAGCAGTTTTCAAGTCGCAAACGGCGAATCAGCCCGCTTGCAACTTGAAAAATGCTATTTGGGATGTACAAAGCCAAAACTGCGATTCGTTAATTTGTTACTGAATCGCAGTTTGGGTTTTGCGATTCGTATTAGGAAGGGGCGTGACAAGGGCATCCCTTCCTAATACCGAATCCAGGTGGTATGTATGATTGTTTTGTGACCGCGAATGCGGTCGCAAAACAATCACAGTTAAACGGGAAGGGGTCCCCATGGGACACCTTCCCCTTTGTGAATGGGTTATCAATTAATTCAGCAAAAACAAAATACATGGTTTTTGGAGATAGTAGAAAAAAAATAAAGAGGCCTGTATATTTAGATGATGTCCCTTTGGAAAGGGTGGGCACCTTTGATTATCTTGGTATCAAAGTAGAAGATTCACATCTTTGGCATGCCCAGCGCCATAAATCCTTATTATGCCTGAAGCAGAGGGCAGGTGGAATTGTCAGATTTGCCTCTAGTTCCCCGAAATTTGCAATATCTCCTGCACTGGAAATATACAAAGTTCAAGCTAGGGGGGCCGCCCTATATGGAGCCGAACTTTGGGGCCATTGTAATTTGGCGAATCTGGCTAGCGCGGAAAACCAGTTTTTAAAAATGATGCTAAAAGTTCCATCGAGTACCCCATCCTTGCCCATTCACTTGGACCTAAATCTTTTCTCAATTTCACAGATTGCTGCCCTAAGGCCCCTGCTGTTTTGGATTCGGCTGTGAACAACTGATGCCCTAACCCCTTTTCGGTGTGGCCTCTTAAATGTGGTGGGCCGTGATTTTAGTATCAAACCTAAATGGTGTGTATTCGTTGAACAATCTTTTTCCCGTCTGGGGTTAGGTTCCTATTGGCATGATCCTATTTCTATTCCTAAAAATGCTGCACAGTTGTTAAAGGATGCTTATTGGCATAATGTTCAGGTTGGGCAATTTGCTGGTTCGATCCCATTGTCCATGTCCGACAATTTTTTACTTGTCAAATGCCATTACAAATTTGAGCCCTTTTTGGATGCAAAGTTATCTCCATTTGCTTGTGCCCTCTTTATTAGGTTTAGGATTGGGTCCCTCCCCCTGTGTTGCCTTACATACAAATGGTCCAGTTCAACTAATAGATCTAAAGGTTGCCCGATGGGTTATAAAGATGCAGAAACTGTTTCACACGTTTTTTTCCACTGTCAAGCATATCACAAACAAAGAGCACTTTGGCTTATCCCGCTTCTTAAACAATTAGGAGCTAGATCCTGTCTCCATGCTGAGAGAATTTTAAAAAGCGACTCGTCCGTCAAGATAGCTCTACCAGTGGCAAGTTTTCTCGAGTCTATCTGGAGGTTGAGATTAGCAAGTTTAAGGGATAAAATGGTGTAGTTACTGTTTAGTCCTATTTATGTATATTTTTCCAATTTGGATGTATGATTGTAGCTTTTCTATGTACAGGACATGGATTTTGGCTTGATTCCTTATGGATTATTTATAGACCTATGGAACTGTTCCCTTATTTTATGAGAATTTTTAAATGAAAATCAGGGAAAGGGGAAAATTCTTATATTATTATGATATCTGAGTTCAGCAATTTCAAGGAGCAAGAGTGGGGAACTAATTTTTTAATTTTTAGACTTATCTATTTATATTTATCAAATTGGATGTGTGATTGCTCCACAGTATACAGATATTGGTGTATTATATTTTTAACTAGTGCTGATCCATGGAACTATTTTCATTTTTGAGTATTGTCTTTTACTATATTAAGTGATGTTTATCTGACTGCTTATTTCTTGTTTGTTTCTTAACAACCTGTCTTGCCCCTTTTTTAACTGTACTTTTACCTATGTTTTTATTACCTTCCTTTCTTTCTTTGTTGTGTATTGTACTTTAATGGTTTGTTTTTACTCACCGAAATAAAGTTAAATGAATGAATGAATGGTAGCAAAAATATTTTTTCAGAGCAGGCAGTGGTCCCACAGACCACTGCCTGCTCTGAAACAAATGAAAAGAAAACTTTTCATTTTTGATTTTGAAATGCATCTCGTTTTCCTTTAAGGAATACGGGCTGCATTTAAATTTTTTAAAAAACAGCTTTATTTAAAAGCAGTCACAGACATGGTGGTGTGCTGTCTCCAGCAGGCCACCATCCCTGTGAGGATGGCCATTCCCAATGGGGTCGCAAATTGTGACCTACCCCATGAATATTTATGAGGTAGGTCATTTGCGACCCCATTGGGAATCGCAAACAGTGTCTTTGACACTGTTGTACATCAGGTTTTGCGACTCGCAAATTGCGAGTCGCAAAACCTGATTTTTATACATTTGGCCCTTGGTTCAAACCCCATGGCTGATTGCATAGGAGCAACCATGTACCACCTATGGAATGCCCCCTTGACCCAAAGTAGCTCATAGTGCAACTTTTGGTGAACTTTCTAATGCAAATCCTGGTTTGCGTTGGATTCTGTATCCCACCCGAACACTTTGCACTGGTTTGGCAAACCCAGCACAAAGCTTTAGTAAGTCGTCAAATCTTACTCATCAGCATGGAGACTTTAAACACACAAAGGTTCACTGGTCATATTTGAACAGATTGGCACTTAAAACAGGTCTGTGCGAATGAATTTTGGTCAAAATAGAATTTGCATGATGCATTTCTAATTAATTCAGGGGCATAATTTTAAGCCCCTTGCACCACAGGTGTGTCATTTTTTTCTGATGCTGAGGTAGCGCAGTGTGCAGACCCATATCTAAGAGGCCACGCAAAGCCACTTTCCTTGGCTTTTCATGGCCTCGTAGATATTGTGTAAGGCAATGCAGCGCAAGTTGCTGCGTTACTTCAGACTGTATCAGGGAGACTTAGCATGGGCATTGCAGTGGGTGTTCCCACCAAACACGTGGGTTTTGGTGCATTCCCAGATTTACAACAATCAAAACTGTACTCCTCCCCAGGACAGGCCCAACAAGGATAGATATGGGTGCTGTATTCTGCAGCACACATAGAAAGAGTAAAATGCCTCTCTGGATTGTTTTTGTGCAGGAACGTGCCTCTTCCTGCACAAAACAATCCTGCATGCAACACACGCACCATTGCATTAGGTTGCAAGGGTTCCTTGCATTGATGAAAAGCAGCAAATTGTGTTCCAGGGTGGGGGAAAGGACAAAAATGCACTGTATCTTGTAAATACAGTTCAATTCTGCCCTTTTGAATTGGCGTGAGGCAGTGCAGCAGAAAGACTTGTGGTGCTGCCCTTCATCAATTCCTTGACAGTATGACCCTCAGTGTTAATAAAGCACACGCTCTAGCAACTGAGAGCAGGGCCACAAACGTTTGTTCTGGAGAAGTCTACCCAAATGCAGTCCACAGACTGATAGAGCCCACAGAATCACAAACAATTTCAAGGAAGATATCTAAATGTTTAGGGATATAATATATCCCACCTCCTGAAAAAAAGTTGTTTATGTTTGACGGAAAAAAGACTCTGACTTTGTGCTCTGTGTTTCTTTTTATGGGAAGAGACTAAAACAACACCTTTGAGCAGTTTTGAGAAGTCTAAGGCTGTAATTGCTGATGAGGAGTAACTACCTTCTGCTCAGGCTATAGTAGGAACTTAGCAAACCATATGCTGCTCTCATGGGAAGACATCACTGATGGCATCTCAGACTATATCATCAAAGACATTACTAATGATTTATCATAATTTATAATAATTAACATCTCCGCACATTGGTTAGAACATATGTTTTCATCCTGCCATTGTTCTAAATTGTAAATCACACCAGAGTTAATTATTTCTCACCTCTTCCAATGTAGGATGTTGGTATATGTATTAATCTTGATTTATCTCACTGCTGCAGAGGAGTTGCAGCAAACAAAGTGATACAACAAATGTTTGAATTAATCTCTGCCATGGGATTGTGACCCAAATTAATTATCAGTGGCTGAAATTAATTCAAATAATCAACTCATCATCTATTTGGTTTCCTTAGTGAAACTCCCTAAGTGTGATGGATATGCCCCCACTTGGGTCCCTGGATCACTATGCCACTAGACTCCAGGTGCATCCTACTGATGATGCCCGAATATACTGAAATCGGTCTGGGGTTGTTTGTTTTCCTGTTTAGAGAGGTCCTCGATTTGCAGTTGACACTGGACCGAGCCTATTGGAACAGGACTAAGATTGGTTTGCATATGGCTGATTCCTGTCTATAGTAGCTTGGCAGACAAAAGAACTATGGTCTGGATTGCAGCCCAGAATAATTACCAGTGGTTGATATTAATTCAAGCAATTAACATATCACTTTTTTTTTTTCGTAGTGGAGTTGCAGGTGGAAATCCCATGGCTTTCACGAGACAACACCACCAAAATTCCTTTGGTTCCGTAAATTGAAAAGCATGACTGATATGGACAGTGTGAGGACAGGGACTACAGGACCCTGACAAAAAATCCACAATGACCAGCCATCACGGTGCCAAACAAAACGCTGTGTAAAGAAGATGCCCTAAACATTTAGGTTACCTGTACCACTGGCAATGTCTGTGTATCACAGGGTTCTTTCTAGTGTACGGAATGCAGAACAAGAAAATGTGGACATTAATTCCAGAATATAGCAATGTATTGCATACATTGTGAAAATCATTTTCCATTGGGTAGGTTGGACAGCACCTTACATTCTCAACACACAAACACTCACAATGAGCAGTGCATCTCCTCACTTTTTGCTTATCCTCCCAGTTGCTTATTTCACTTTTTTTGTTAGGGGAGCGTAAGTGTACAACCTTGTTTATACTTTAGTATACATCTCTGTGGGTTTAAAGCCATTCCTCCTGCATCTCATTTGTTTGTTTCAGTGTCCTTTAAAAATCCTTGCCTGCTAGTGGTCAGTCCTTCCCCTTTGTTCCTCCTTTTCTCTTTGGTTCTGTCCCAGGTGCAGGGACTAACTACAGTATCATTACGCTTTGCCATGTTTATCTGTTGTTTGAGGGACTTTTTTTCCTTGGTTTCCTGCTTCTTTTTGGCGAAGCTTCCCTGTTACTTTGCAGAGCACTCTTGCTCTGAGCTTAACTTAGCTCCAAAGCTGTTGCTGTAAACAGGGCTGTAAATCATTCTGTTATCTCAGTCACATTTGCTAAGCATTAGAAGATCAAGATTAAATGTCAGAGGGCACCCATTTGTGCACCAAACACCTTCATCGCTGCTTGCTCCTTCTAAGATATCAAACTCTTCATCACATTTTTATTTCTATTTTTTCTTAACAATCACACGTGTTGAGTTCCTCAGTTCAAAAGTCAGCTGCTCTAGCCGTTGTGCCACATCCACATTGATTTGGACTGATCTAGCAGCTATCTTAATGTTTCAACACTAACTTCATGCAGCGATATCACTGCATCCACGAAACACTTTTTTATATAGTGCATACTCAACCAAAGGTATTGGAGCGCTTTACGTTTGTGCCCCAGTTGTGCCTGACGCTCTGGGTCGTTTGGCTTGTGGAAGATGGTATCCCCCTCCCCCCTCTCTCCCCCCAATCATGTTTTACTAGTCCTTTTTCTACGTCTTATGTCAGCCTCTTATCTAACAGATTTCTTTTGGTGTTTTGAATAACCACGTGAAGCGCCTTCATGGGCTTTTAACTTTTGACTTTTTTGACGTCTATTTGCCATGCAGACAGGACCCTCTGAACAGCCAGGTAAGTAACCCTATCATGTTCTTATGCTTTGGGGTGGGAGGGTGTCTTTGGTTTGTAGGAGGACTCGGGTTCGGGGTAGGCAGTTACCTGACTCTAGCCTCTGTAGACTCCAATAGTTTCTTTTTGAGTTCTTCCTCCCCCTTTATACCACCCTGCTGTTTTGATTGATTCACTCATTGTAATCGCGTGTAGTGGGTAATATAGCCCTCTAACTCCCTGGCAGAGACCTTATGCCATCCGGGGCTTATACTGTCTGCTGGCTCATTTTTTCTGTGTCATGGATGCATAGATATCTATATCCCACTCTAGCAAAGGAAGAGGGCTGCTTGTTTCCTCCACTGCCAATTCCCCACCCTTAATCCCGCAGCTGCCTTCCAGTGTCGGCTGCAGACCATAGGCGCGTAGAGAATGTGTTGACTCCGCTGGCGAAAGTGAGGGATGGGCTGTCTATTTATGATTATTTTAAAGTGTCCTGGACATGGTTAGGGGAATATTAGGGTGAGTTGAGCTCTGGCCTGTCGAGTGCTAAAATGTAACATGTTTCCGTAATCATTTACAAAACACAGTAAACAGGGAGCAATGAGTTTAGCTGGATAGGCAGTTGATTTGAAAATGTAAATATTGCTGCTAGCTAGTACACCTTCCGCTACAAGCTTGGTATTCATGTGTACTTTTGGATAAAGAACACTTTATAGGCATTCACCATCATCTGCGGTTTATAACATGCTAAATCTTGTATAGGAATCAAGTAAGATTTGGCAATTTGGAATACGAGTTGAATAAGGGGACCAGAGCATGCAGAGGATTGGAAATATTTGTTGGTCATAAATCAGCGTCCGTTGTGTCTTGTACAGATATTATAAAATATACTCTGAGGAAGCTTGTTCAATTTCATGCAATCTTTAGCAGGTGAAAGTAAAAAAAGTCAAGTATTTGCATCTTTAATAGTAATTTTATTTTATATATATTTATACAGAGATTGGGTGAATGGAAGCCCTCTCAGCAGGTAGGAGCGATTGTGCTCTTGCATAATATCTTGACGGGTTGGCCAGTGTTTCTGACTCTGGACAGTGGCCTTTATTTTTGTTGTGTGCACCATTATGCATCAGGGAATCCATGAGGGACAGGTTGAAAATAGCCAGCTCTGAACCATTCTTCTCAAATTCAGATGATTGTCAGAGGCTGTCATTTTTGCTGCAAGCGATTCCATAATTCGGCAACCTGTATGGAAAAATGAGTGCCTCGGACTCTGGTTTTGTAAGATGGAATCATGATTTAAAATACAAGTCCGGAACAAAAATTGTTAGGTTGGGGAGGTTGATTTTTAACCAAAGGAATTCAAAACATTTGGGCCCAAATTTATACTTTTTTGCGCTGCATTTGCACCACTTTTTGACACTAAAATGGCGCAAACTTAAAAAATACAATTGTATTTTGAAAGTTTGTCCACTTTTGCATAATAAAATTACGCAAATGTGGCGCTAAAGAAGTATAAATATGAGCCTTATTCTATATTGCCTTGTGAGCAATACACAACAATGTGAATTAACATTTTCTTGGTAACCAGTGGGGAGCCGCCTACACAGGAAAATCTGTGCGTGCTTGTCTTTTGATATAAAAGCAATCTTGAATCTGAGTTCTGAAGTCTTGGGAGTTGCTTCAATTGCTGAGAAAGGAATCCTGTAATACAGACCATATGCATATTCAGGTGTCAAGAGGATGGCTGATTTTGTTCCTTGAACCTTTTGTTGTAATCCTAGATGGGAAAAAATGCAACAGACTGTCTTCATGGTGTTGAAGGGCAGCTTTCATAATTTGTCCTCTTGAGCCTTCATTGAGAGTGCAGAGTCCGTGACAATGTCGAGGTTTCGAATTTCTTCTGATATTTTTGGTGTTGGTCCTTTATCATCTGGCTATAGTGTTAATGGACCAAAGGTTTTGCAGTCTACACAAGTGAATTTTTCGGTTGTTGATGCAAACAAAGTAGTTTGTGCAATAGGAAAACATGTTCCTTAAGTTTATAGGTTTATTGTTAGAATTTGGGTCTCTATTTTGCAGACGTATACACTCTTGTCCATATAGGGACCACTGTCCTAGGCAGGGCAAGTTACTACACAACCTAAATTATCCTGTGCTCACCCTTTGGTAGCTTGGCACAGAGCACCAGGCTTAACTTAGAAGGCAATGTGTAAAGTATTTGTGCAATAACTCATACAGTAACACAGTGAAAACACCACAAAAAGTACTCCACACCAGTGGATAAAAATAGATAATATTTATCTGAATAAAATAGGACTCAAATGTCAAGAATCCACTGTACACAAGTAAAGTTATGACTTTTGCCAGATTAAATCCTATTATAGCACTTAGAAACACAACTGGGGCTATTATGACATTGTGACATTTGGACCAACAGGCCAACGCCATTTGTGGGGGAGTGCGGGTCGGTCACAGAGTTGTACGGACTCCAGGCACTGTACGTTTGCTAAACGAGGAAACAAAGACTTAACACAGAGTCGGGGAGATGAGGCATCGCTCGGGCTAGTGCGGTGTTGGTTCCTGGCAGTTGCCGGGGAGGTGAGGCGTCAGTTCCTTACTGCTGCGCAGGGGAGGAGAGGCGTAGTTTCTACCCAGTTGCAGGGGAGGTGATGCAGCATCGGTTCCTTGTGACCCAGCAGAGTCGATGAGTCCAGCAGGCCAAGACTCGATGTATCTACTTCGCAGTGTTGCAATCACATCACTGGACTTCTGAAGCGACGTCAGGCTTACATGCAGGCCGTGGTCCTTGTGTTTAGAGAGGGCCATGGGGCCAGAGCAGGCAGATGTGAGGCTTCGGACAATGGCACCAGTTCTGGAATCACTAAAGTCGGTGAACTAACTAGGAGCTAGTTTGTGAAGTCTTTGTTGGCCCTGAGACTTCAGAACAGGAGGCAATCTCAATCCAAGCCCTTGGAGAGCACTTGTGGAGAAAGGCAGAGTCGTTCCAGCAGAGTCAGGGGGCAGCAGGCACCAGGGCAATAAGCAGGATAGCAGTCCTTCTAGAAAAGCAGTCTATATGAGTCCTTGGGAAGCTCAGCAGTCTTTCTGATAGAGTCCAGTTGTAGATCCAGAAGTGTCTGATTTTGGAGGGTCACAGACCCGGTATATATACCCCAAAATGCCTTTAAAGTGGGGGAAATTTCAAAGAGTGGTTTTGAAGTGCACAAGTTCCCCTTTCAGCCCAGTCCTGTCTTCCAGAATCCCTGTGGGGGAGTTATCAGTCCTTTGTGTGGGTTCAGGCTACTGGCCTTTGAAGTGTGAGAGCCCCTCCAGCCTTCCTCCTCAGGGAGACACAGTCAGCATGCAGATGAATGCAGATGTGACTGAGTGTCCTATGTTTATGGTCTTCTGGGTGGAATGCACAAGGGGAGCTGTCAACCAGCATTACCCAGACGTCGATTGGAGACAAGCTGTAAGGCACAGAAGGCAGCAAGTTGAGGGAAATGCCCAAAGGGACATTTCTAAGATGATAATATTAAATCTAACTTCACCAGTAAGTAGGATTTTCCATTACTATTCTGGCCATATTAAAAATGACAGGGCTATTCCTTTCAGATTAGAATCTACCACTTAAAAGTATATAAGGGCATTTCAATTGCTGGCCTATGACCCTACCCTATGGGTTACCTAGGGCCTACCTTAGAGATTACTTATATGTAAAAAAGGGAGTTTAAGGCTTGACAAATAGTCTTAAATACCAAGTCGACATGGTAGTGAAACTGCACACACAGGCCTTGCAATGGCAAGCCTGAAACATGGTTAAGGGGCTACTTATGTGGGTGGCACAATCAGTGATGCAGGCCCACTAGTATCATTTAATCTACAGCCACTGGACACCTCTAGTGCTCTTTACTAGGGACTTGCAGGTAAATTAAATATGCCATTTGGGTAGGAGCCAATGTTTCCATGTTTAGGGGAAAGAGCACATGCACTTTAGCACTGGTCGGCATTAATAAAAGTGTGCAGAGTCCTAAAACCAGCAAAAACAGGATCAGAAAAATTGGGGAAGGCGGGTAAAACGTTGGGGGAAGACCACCATAAGGCTGTCAGGTGTAACATTTTTGGACCCAGAGGTTACATAATTTATCATAGAATCTCAAATGTTCAAGGCAGGAAGTGGCACAGCAATCTTCCAGAAACTCTGTAAAGACTACACAGAAATAGCAGATGAATAATAAGCACTGCACGGGGACTGTTCCACACAGGGACCAAAAAAAAACATGAATCGGCAGATGCTGTTTTTGATACATGACATTTTCCAGTTGTAATCTATGAAGGAAAAGGAACAATGAAAAAGGAGCAGGTGTCCTTTCTTTGTATGTCAGGCTCTTTCATTTTAGATATGAGTGCATACAAAGTAACATTTGGCAATACCAAGAGTGAGGTTTTGGTACAGAACTTTCATTTTGTGCCATTGTGTTACATTTTAGTTGTTTCTAATGCATGGGAAAGTTAAAACAACACATCATCACTGCCAGCACATCATTCTCTCCTAATACAGAGACAGGGCCTCATGGATGTGTTTTTGTTGCAGGGCAGTGCAGCAACTCACTTTGCTGTGCTGCCCTGCTTCAAAAGAAAAGAGAAAGCATGTGCTGTATTAACCTCTTCGCTGCCAGGCCTTTTCCCTCTCAGGTGCCAGGCCTTTTTTTGGCTATTTGGGGCAGTTCGTGCTTAGGCCTGCATAACTTTTTGTCCACATAATTTACCCACGGCAAATTTGCATCTTTTTTTCCAACATCCTAGGGATTCTAGAGGTACCCAGAGTTTATGGGTTCCCTGAAGGACACCAAGAAATTAGACTAAATACAGCGAAAACTTCGTTTTTTTAAAAAACCAATGGGGAAAAAGAGCTGCAGAAAAAGGCTTGTGGTTTCTACCCTGAAAATGACATCAACAAAGGGTTTGCAGTGCTAAAATCACCATCTTCCCAGCTTTCAGGAACAGGCAGATTTGAATCAGAAAACCACATTTTTCAACACAATTTTGTCATTTTACTAGGACATTCCCCATTTTTACTATTGTGCTTCTAGCTTCCTTGCAGTTAGTGACAGAAATGGGTGTGAAACCAATGCTGGATCCCAAAAAGCTAAACATTTCTAAAAAGTAGACAAAATTCGGAATTCAGCAAGGGGTCATTTGTGTTCATCCTACAAGTTTTTCCCACAGAAAATAACAGCTAAAAAAAAAAAAAAGAAAATGAGGTGAAAAAACAGCCATTTCTCTCCACGTTTTACTCTGTACCTTTTTCCTGCCATGTCAGATTTACAAAAGTAATATACTGTTACTTCTGCTGGACTCTTCTGGTTGTAGGGATATACTGGGCTTGTAGGTTCATCAAGAAACCTAGGTACCCAGAGCCAATAAATGAGGTGCACCTTGCAATGGTTTTTCAATGTGCACTGGGTATACAGTAAATTATTTGGTAAAATATGAAGAGTCAAAAATAAGTATCAAGGAAGCCTTTGTATTTCCAAAATGGGCACTAGATAAGGTGTTGAGAATCAGTGGTTATTTGCACATGTCTGAATTAAAGTGCCCCCATACTAGCATGTGAATTACAGGGCATTTCTCAAACAGGCACCTTTTTTACACACTGTCTTACATTTGGAAGGAAAAAATTTAGAAAAAGACAAGGGGCAGTAACACTTGTTCTTCTATTCTGTGTTCCCCCGGTCCCCTGATAAAAATGCTTCCTCACTTGTGTGTCAGGAAACACAACATGGACACATCACATTTTCCTAGAGAAAACGGACCTGTTTTTTGTAAAGTGCCTAGCTGTGGATTTTGGCCTCTAGCTCATCCGGCACTTAGGAAAACCTACCAAACCTGGACATTCTAAAAACTAGACACCTAGGGAATTCAGAATGGGGTGACTTGTGGGGCTCTCACCAGCTTCTGTTACCCAGAATCCTTTGCAAACCTCAAAATTTGGCAAAAAACCTTTCCCTCAGATTTTGGTGATGGAAACTTCTGCAATCTAAGAGGAGCCACAAATTTCCTTCCACCCAACGTTCCCCCAAGTCTCCCAATACAAATGCTACCTCACTTGTGTAGGTAGGCCTAGTGCCCGCGACAGGAAATGCCTTAAAACACCACGTGGACACATCACATTTTCCTAGAGAAAACTGACCTGTTTTTAGCAAAGTGCCTAGCTGTGGATTTTGGTCTCTAGCTCAGCCGGCACCCAGGAAAACCTACCAAACCTGAACATTTCTGAAAACTAGACACCTAGGGGAATTCAGAATGGGATGTCTTGTGGGGCTCTCACCAGCTAACTAGGCACCCGGAGGAGTCCAGGGAGGAGTTGCTTGCGTGGATCCCCCAACATTTTCTTACTCAGACTCCTCTGGAAACCTCAAATATAGCTAAAAAATTACATTTCAACACTTTTCTTTATAGGATCTCTATGCTGGTACTAATTCCCTACCACCCAATGTTCCCCTTGGTCTGCCGATAAAAATGATACCTCACTTGGTAGTGTTGCAATCCTACAGTGATTTGGAGAAACGTCCTGTGCGACTGCAGAGTGGAAATGTGAAAATACGCATCCTGTAAGTGTATGGAAATCCATCCAGTCTTTTTTGTGCAGTGCAAGAAGCACCTGTGTCAAGGTCAGCATTTTGAATTTTTCCGGTCTGAGGAGGAAATTCAAAATCCTCAGGTACAAGATCGGTCGTAAGCAAACATCCTTCTTTGGGATCAGGAAATATCTTGAATAACATCCCTGACCCATTCCAGCTCCGGAACCAAGTCTACTGCACCCTTTAAAAACAGATTTTGCACCTCCTGCTGTAGCAGCAGTAGATGTTCTTCTGAACAAAAACTTTGCTGGGGAGAAAAGGGAGGGGCAAACTCTCAGTAGGGAAGGGCATAACCATTTTCCACAATACCCAGTACCCAACTGTCCATTGTTATGGACTTCCATTCTTGAAAAAAATGAATCAATCTCCCTCCCACAGGTAAAGCATGCTCTCTTAAGATGGTGGAACTAGGACTGCTTCACTCAAAGATTAGCAGAGGAGGTAGAACAAGAGGAGGAGGAAGGCTGATGGGCTGCAATGCATTGCTTAGGTATGCCACATCCTCTATAGGATCTGTTGAGGAGTTTGGCTGGCTGCTGTTGCTTTAAATGCCGCCTCCTTAAAAAGGAGGAGCTCCGGCCAAATCCCCAGAACCTATGCAGTGGTCTGTAGCTCGTGGAAAGGGACTGAAGACCCAATGATTTCGCTGTTGTCTTACTTTCATTAAATCTTTCTAAGGCCAAATCTGCTTTGGCCCCAGACAGTCTGGATCAGTGCTTAATTTGTAAATAAAAACGTGCCGGTGCCCAAAGCCCTCCTCTGAAAAACATGGCTGTTGCAATTAAATGTGCGAGCACGGAATACTGAGCCAGCGTAATCCTGAAGCCATCTTGGGCCTCTTCAATCCATTTAAAGCCACTCTCTGCCCCTTCAGCTCACTCTTTCAGCTTTCTGCTTTCTCCCGTTGTGACGCTTTTTTGTTTTTCTCTTCCTCCGTCTTTACAATATGTCTTTTGCTTGCAGTAAATGCTTGAGGCAGAAAAATAAGCGCTGGCCCTCAAGAATAAGTGCTCTGCACCAGAAACAACATGCACAAATTAAGCACTGGTCTGGATCCATCAAAGGGCAAATCCATAAGGGTGGACAGTACATCTGGGGAAAACCCTGTGCCCCTCAACCAGGTGTGACGCCTAGTGGCGATTGAAGTTCCCATGGCTCTGGTCACTGAATCCACCATATCAAGGCCTGATTGTATCACCTGTTTTACTGCAGCTTGGCTGTCATTTAAAAGTTCAGCAAAATGGCCTTGAAAGTCCTGCGGCAATGTAGGAATTAGGTCCCTAGCTGAATCCATCAAAGCATGGATGTATCTGCCTACAAGACTATTAAATACACTGGTTTCAAGACCATGCTACCAGAAGGAAAAAATCCTATACATAGCACTTAAGAAGTTTGTTGGATCTGTCCCAGGAGCTGGGAAAGTAGGATACTCCCGCTTCTGTTGAGGAGGTCGAGCAGTTCCTGATGTCGGCATGACTGATTCAGTCTCCTGATCTGGCAGAGTCACAGGTAAAAACTGCACCACTGGACTCATAGGTGGCACTGGGATCGCCAAGAAGGCGCTGAGGAACATTAAGGCAGTCTTAGAGGAGGGGACAGAGGCCATCAGCTCACTTCCCAAGATAATTGCCACCAAGACTTCGGAGCAGGAGAGAGAGGCTGTGGACTCACTTCTTGTGAAGACTGACACCGGGAGCCATGATGTCGTCTCATCTTATGTGAACTTGAAAAACGATGACACGGATGTTTCTGCCTGAGGCCGGGATCTACGAAGGCCTTGCTTGTCCTTCTTCACTTGGCCAGGAATCACTTTGCGTCTCTCTCCTTCAGAGACTTAAGATTCATGCAAGGTAACTGACGTCAGCATGCCGGCGAGGACTTCTTATTTCTCCGGTGACTTCAGATGGAGTCATGTGCGAAGCCATGTTATTGTGATGTCCTCGTCGACGTGGAAAGGTAGAGAGAAAAAATATAATTTGAATGCTTGTGCATGAGGGTATTTCAAAAGGTGAGGAATTCACAGGTCGATGCATCCATCAGAAATGTATGTACAAATTGCTAGACAGCGCACTCAGAGCTCTGCAAGGCATTGCCTCAGATAGGGCAGCCTTCTTGAGTGCCAGCAGAACAGTATGGCAGCGGCAGCAGGCCATTCTTAATAAAGATTGCTCTGCACTGTTTCCACGTGCACAACACCACACAAATTTGTTTGCTACGCTCATTGTGTAAAAAAAATGCTAAATGTGGACCTGTATGTCCAGAACTCTTAAGTTGTCCTGTGTCAGGCATTAATACTTGACAGAGTGCTGCTGTTTTCTGTGTCTTGTGATACTTGTAGTTCCATTTCTATAGTGATGAAACAATAAAAAGGTGTGTACCAGCATCATAGATAAAAAGAACTACACATAAAGTGCACTCTGAAATCTGATCTTAAACGACACTGTGAATCTGCACATAAATGGCACTTGAAGGCGTGGCTGAACATAAATAACACTGTAAGGCCTATGCCCAAGCAGCACCAATGCTTTTGCCAGTTCTGTTTCTGAGTTGCTCTCTGGTTGTGATTCATTGGCTTTTCTCCATGTTCTTTGTTTGTCCTAGACTGGTATCACCATGTTTTGGTGGAACAAGATGTATCTTTCAACTGCTAACATTAGGGAACTGTTTTCCTTTTTTCATATGTCTATAGCATTTTACTGTCAAAACGTAATGGGAGCACATCTCTTTCTCTTTTACCCTTGTGTGTCCACATCTGGTTGCTCTCTTCTGCCCTTTCCTACTTGTCCTTTGTGTCTGCTTTTCTTGCTTTCTTCTCTGCTGGCCTTGGTCCCACCTTCCCCTCTTTCCAGTTGGTCTTCCCTCTTTCCCCAGGCATCTCTTTCTGCTGCCCCATCTCCCTCTTTCCACCAAGTAATTGCTCCACTTTATTTGCTCCTAATACTCTGTACATATTGCCTTTGTGCTAATTCGTTACCTGGCCATCACTTTTTGCTACTGTTCTTCCTCACACTACGCTTCCCCAATGGTTTCCTCCCTCACCATCACTCAGTGGAGGCCGCCACAAATCTCAAGGGGAGGGGAGGGGTATACAAGGATTGGGGGGGCAAATATAATAAAAACTGTTTTAAAATCTTACCTGTCCTGCCGCTACTGCCCTCCGCCTCGCTCCTCTTCTCTCCTGATGGTGATGGTGTTCCATTATTCCCTGGGACATCAGCCCAGGCTCCCCCCACACAATCCTAGCGCTGCTCTCATGCTTTCCCTAGCATGATAGCAGCATCAGGATTGGTCTGAGTGGCTTGGCCTGCTGCTCAGACAATGCATTGGAGTCTGTGCTGTTTCTCCAAGCCAGCCGTGCAGCACAGTCGGGTTGGAGAAACCTAAGTGTGCATGTCAGTTTGGCCGGCCTAAGACAGCCACAGCCAGCCAAACTGACATGCACACTTAAGTGCACTCACTCCACTCCTCCTCCCCCCTCCCCTGGTCCAGCCCCACCCCTCCCTGCACATACTGGCTCAGCCAGCAGCTGAAAAATAAAACAATGATAAAATATTGTTTTATTTTTCAGCTGCTGGCTCGTAGCCAGTGGGGCGACGCTCCTTCGCCATTGCGCAGGAACCATCCCTGCCATCACTTCCTGTGTTCCCACTTAGCTCACGTTCAATTCAGGTTAGGTAGCTGGAGAGCACCTCATCGAAGTCCAACAAACCCCTAAAATGTACACTTTTATTGTTCCCGCAATTACAATTTTTGCACCTAAGTGTTCTAGCTCCAAACAAAAGCTAATAGACAGTAGATGGTAGCCTTGACCATCCCTCCTTTAAAAACAAAAATAAATTAATCTGAAATAATGAAGTTTGTAAGTATTATGTCAAGGAAAACAAACACTTTTATTTCACTTTAAGCAATAAATCAAACATATTTCTGCTTGAAAATAGCATTTTTTAATCAAGTAGATCAACAAAAGTTTGTAAGCTTTTAGCACGAAAGCACACTTTAATAAATGTAGATTGAGTGCATTATGTTAGTGGTTATTTATAGTGCGGTCTAATGCCAGAGCATCATACTGCAAAGGAATCTGTAGCAAAAACGGGTTAGATGCTTTTAAGTTTCATGAATGTGCTTGCCATTTCAGCTTTGGGGCTCAAAAAGAGGGCAATGTAAGGTAGATTACTTTGGGGGTCATTCCGACCCTGGCGGTAAATACCGCCAGGGCCGGGGACCGCGGGAGCACCGCCAACAGGCTGGCAGTGCTCCCTTGGGCATTCTGACCGTGGCGGTTCGGCCGCGGTCAGAAGAGGAAAACCGGCGGTCTCCCGCCGGTTTTCCGCTGCCCTGGGAATCCCCCATGGCGGCGCAGCTTGCTGCGCCGCCATGGGGGATTCCGACCCCCTCACCGCCATCCTGTTCCTGGCGGTTCCGCCCGCCAGGAACAGGATGGCGGTGAGGGGTGTCGTGGGGCCCCTGGGGGCCCCTGCAGTGCCCATGCCAATGGCATGGGCACTGCAGGGGCCCCCGTAAGAGGGCCCCACTTTGTATTTCAGTGTCTGCATTGCAGACACTGAAATACGCGACGGGTGCCACTGCACCCGTCGCACACCCTCCACTCCGCCGGCTCCATTCGGAGCCGGCATCCTCATGGAGGGCTGTTTCCCACTGGGCTGGCGGGCGGCCTTTTGGCGGTCGCCCGCCAGCCCAGTGGGAAACCCAGAATGACCGCCGCGGTCTTTTGACCGCGGTACGGTCTTCTGGCGGTTCCCTTCAGGCGGGCGGCTCCAGCCGCCCGCCGGGGTCAGAATGACCCCCTTTGTGCGCAGTCGTCAAAGATTTAAACATGATTCTTTTAAACACAGCAGCCAGTGATGCTGGTGGAGAGTTGGGCGATTTGTTTCCATCTTTTCTGCTCTGTAATTAGCTTGACTGTGCCACTTTGACTACGTTGGGGATGAACCAGGACTTTTTCTGTTTCACCCAGGTAAATACTGTCATAGAAGTCCATTTGTGACGGGACAATTGGATTGATTGGCAGCATGTGATATTGTTGATCAAAGAGTGGCAAAACACAATGCAGTCTTCAGCTGAAGGAAACAGGTACTCATAAATGGAATCACTTAAGGCTCTAGGATAAGATGTTTATCCAGTGGAATACCTAAGTTTCACCCTCATTTAGGGGGTATCGGACAGTACCCCCTAGAATAGGTAATTTAGAGTTAGTCCAGCATTAAGGAACTGCTTTCTGTCAGAATTATCTCTGTCTGTGGGATTTAGGTTTAGAAAGTTTGCTGGCATTTACCAGTGTAGTGTTGTGAGAGATGAGGCTAACTAGCTTGTTTTGTCTTCTGGTTGCGAGGAGAGGGAGATTAGTTCAGGCTAATCACCAGATGCTTATCATACCCATACATGTAGAATTTGTTAGAGACTTCTACCCGAAGATTCCTTACCTTAATATACTCGCCAGGCATCAGACTATATCTGGATAATCTTGAATAGTACCTCTGCACTGCGGTAGGTGACGCTGATCAGCTCTGTGTTGGCATAGTCTGTGCCGGATGTGACATCAGTTCTTTCTTTTCAGCACCATCAGCGCAGATCTGGAAGAGCTCCTTCTGTCATTTTTCTGACTGCTTTTTTGTCAGTATTTTTTTAGGAATCTTGTTACCAGTTTTCCTTAGGGATGTCCCCTAAGACACCTATGGGTTTTAAGTCCTGTGGAGCGGTGACAGACTGAAACTGAACCATGACTCCAAGGCTTGCCCTGACTGCCGTGCGATGAACCCCAGAGCAGTTTGGGAGCGTGCACTGAAACTCCTGGTTGCTTGGCACCAAATGACTTTGCACTGCTCCAGGTTCAGTCGTGGAAGGTACCGGGCTTGCTGTTGGAGTCATTCCTGTCAGTCAGTGACAAGATCAAAATCTTCGTAAGGTCAGTCCCACAAGAAAGCCAAGAAGTCGAATCCCTCTTCAACTTCACAGCGCCAGTCCAAGTAATCGCACAAGACGTGGGAACAATGCTGCACATCTAGGCAGTACTCCCATACTTCCACCACAGAGCCTGAGTCTGAATCCACTCCATGCCTCCCAGAATTTCCCAGAGCAACTCTCACCCAATTCAAGGAGTTCTGTGAGGCTATGCACCTCAACTTTGGGCGAGCTGACCCCTCTGGAGTGACCTTGGGCCCAATGGGTTCTGAAGACCCCCACTGTGTTCCTTCCAGTGGATTTGCCTTTAGCGCTAGTTGGGACCTTTAGATCCATTCCTGGATCTGGACCGTCTCCAGTTGCAAATCCAGGACTTTCACGATTCCGGTCTAGTGGCGTCATTCCTGGTGCCGACTATATTGTAATTGACAACTCAGATCTGGGGCCAGGCCAGCAATATCCAACGCTGACTTTGTTGCCCACTGGACCAAGACTTTCTGGGGTGAAGACATTGCTTCCATTTTTTGACAGGCACTCTAAGGACTATGCTTGAGTCAAATCTGAAAATCTATATGGCTACCCTGACCCCCCATGTAGAGCCCTTGGCTAGGGATAACTGGTTTTAGGAACTAGCTGATGACAGTGGTCTGGACACCTCAACAGACACTGGTCTGTTCTCTCCTCAGAGGGAGGAGCTTTTTTCCCATGGTGGTGCAGAGGGCAGCTGAGGTCCTGGACCTTACTCCTCCCTTGGTAGAGGTCAAAACCAAAGACTTGACAGAAGTGCTTCAACCTGGAGTATCCCAAAAGTAACCTCCACCTAATCAAGCCCTGACTGATGCCCTGCCCGGGGCCAAGCTCTGCATAGGTGCTGCTGTGCACAGGACAGTCTCCTGCTGTTACCACCCCACCCCTGGGGATCCAGCTTTCCTCATCCAGCACCTGTGGTTAATAGTGTACCACAAGCATTTTCTGTTCATTGTGCTCTTCTTAGGCCTTACCAGCAACCCTCAGGTTTTCATAAAAGTGATGGCAGTGGTCGCAGCCCATCTTCGGACGTTAGGGGTTCCAGTCTTCCCCTACCTGGCTGTGCAGGCCTCTACCTCCAAAGTTAACCCTGGAGCGTTTCCTACCACACCACAGGATAAGGAATCCATGAAGCTTGACACCTTTGGTAAAAGGATTTTCTCTTGCACTAGCCTTGCACTGCAGTCTTTGAGCATCACATAAATCTTTGGTCAGTACACCCACACAGTGTGGGACTCAGCCACAAAAGTGCTGCGCATTTCTCCGAGGGGGCCCGAATCGTCCTTACCCGGGCTACTGCTGGTGGCAGGAATGCAGCAAAGTTCACAAAACCCTGCGTACTGGAAACAGCAGACTTGCTAGGTATAGTGATTACTTTGTCAAAGGCACTCTGTTGCCATGCCTGGCTGAGGTCAACTGGCTTCTCAGGGGATACCAGACATCCCTTATGGACATGTCCTTCAACAGCACTAGCCTGTTAGGCAGTGAGGCCGATTCAGCACTTGAGAACTTCAAGGACAGCAGGGCTACCACTTGCAAGTTGGGACTTTCTATGACCCCACAACTGTCTCATTCTTCCTTTCGCATCCACGGGAGGGTATCCCCGTCACATCCATCGCCACCCAGCCACCACAGCCAACACACTCCCTAGCCTTTGTGTGGCCACAGTTGCGACTCCCACAAACTTTGTGGGACCCTAGGAGCCCAAGCCTCCAAACCTCTTTAACATGCCCTTTACAAAATCATAAGCAACCGGTTGGGACAGGATCCAGAACCCCCTGCCCCATTGACAGTCCATAACCTTGGACAAGTGGGTGCTCCAAATTGTTCAGCGGGGTTACGCCCTTCAGTTCACAGAAACCCCACCGCCCATGCCACCCTCCTCAGATCTGCTGACAGAGAATCATCTCTCCCTGTTGTGTCAGAAAGTACAGGTCCTATTTGCCAAAGCGGCCATTGAGAGGGTACTGGCATCAGAAGCAGGTTGAGGTTGTTATTCCTGCAAAGGATAAATGCCTCTTCTGTATTCTAAATCTCAGCCCTCTCAACTACTTCCTGAAAAAAGATACATTCAAAATGCTGCTATTAGCTCAGGTCCTTTCTGCCCTAGATCCCAGAGACTGTATTATAGCACTGAACTTGTAGGACAAGTATTTCCATATACCTCACCTACTGCCGCACAGATGTTACCTGTGGTTAACGGTGTACCACAAGAATTTTCGGTTTGCTGTGCTCTCTGTTGGCCTTACCAGGGCCCCTCTGGTATTCACAAAAGCAATGGCAGTGGTTGCAGCCCATCTGAGGAAGTCAGGGATTCCAGTCTTTCCCTACCTCTGAAACTGGCTGTTGAAGATGAGCTTGTCACACTTCCAGACTACGGCCGACTTCCTGAATTAGCAGTGTCAATCAATGTGCCAAAGTCACACCTTTGATCAAAGCCATCCTGGGCACAATGCCATTCCTTGCCTATCCTCCGGAGCAGCGAGTCTAGTATATTCAGGCTATGATGCTTATGTTTCGCCTTTATCGTGAATTTCGGTGAGACTGACTCTGAGGCTGCTGCGTCACTTGGACTCCTTCATCCTGCTGATAAAGCAAGCCCACTGGCAAATGTGGACTCTGCAGTGAGATCTAAAGGCCCAGTGGGCACAGTGTTAGACCTGGCCCTCTCTGCAGGGTTAACTCCAAACCTTTTGCCTTCACCCTCCTCATTTTTGCTGAATTTATATTTGCTGGCCTTAGGACTCTGCACTTTACGATTGTTAACCAGTGCTAGCATGGTGATCTCTTCTCAAAACGTGGTACAATTGGCTTATGTCCAATTGGCATATTTAATTTACTTGTAAGTCCCTAGTAAAGTGGTACTAAATGTACCCAGGACCTGTAAATTAAAATGCTACTGGTAGACCTGCAACCTTAATTGTGCCACCCACTTAAGTAGCAATTTAAGCGTGTCTCAGGCCTCCCATTGCAGCCTTTGTGGGCCAATTTAAACTGCCATTTCCACCTGGCAAAATAAACCCTTTGCCAGGCACAAACCTTCCTTTTTAATACATGTAATTCACCCCTAGGGTAGGCCCGGGACAACCCAGAGGGCAAGATGTAGTGTACCTAAAAAGTGGGATATGCACTTTTTAGTTTCCAATGTCCTTGCAGTGTGTGAGAAAGCAGCCTCTTTCTAGCATGGTTACTCCCATTTGTGGCCTGTTTGCCAGTGTTTTTCATTGTGTTTTTTACTGTCTCGCTGGGATCCTGCTAGCCAGGACCCCAGTGCTTATAGTTTGAGACCTATGTGTCAGTGTGTTTTTACTGTCTCACTGGGATCTTGAAAGTCAGGACCCCAGTGCTCATTGTTTGTGGCCTATATGTGTTGTCAGTATGCTTGACTGTGTCACTGGAGTTCTGCTAACCAGAACTCCAGTGCTTATGCACTCTCTGTTTACCAAATTTGTCACTATAGTTTAGTGACTCCATATACCAATTCTAATTGCCACACTGGACCCCCCCCTTATAAGTTCCTAGTATATGGTACCTAGGTACCCAGGGCATTTGGGTTCCAGGAGATACTTATGGGCTGCAGCATTTCTGTTGCCACCCATAAGGAGCTCATACAAACACTCCTTTAGGACTGCCACTTCAGCCAGAGTGAAATAGTGCACACACTATTTCATAGCCATTTTTCACTGCACCAGGTAACTTATAAGTCACCTATATGTCTAACCTTCAGTTACTGAAGGCTAGGTGCAAAGTTACTGTGTGTGAGAGCACCCTTGCCCTTGCAAAGGTGCCCAATGTTGTCCAGGCCCAAATTCTCAAACTCCGTGAGTGCGGGTACACCAGTATAAGCGTGCACTACATATATGTCAATACATATATGTAGCTTCACAATAGTGACTCCGAATAGGGCCATGTGAGGTGTCTAAGATTGTGAAATTGGACCCCCAATCCAAATCGGGTATTGGGGGCTGATTCCATGAACCCTGGGGGCCTCGCCACTACTGACCCCAGTACTGCCAAACCAGCTCTCTGAGGTTTCTACTGCAGCCCCAGCTGCTGCCACTTCACAGACAGGTTTCTGCCCTCCTGGGGACTGAGCAGCTCAATCCCAGGACGGCAGAACAATGCATTTCCTTTAAGAGAGGGGTGTTACACCCTCTCCCATTGGAAATAGGTATTACAGGCATGGGAGGGGTATCCTCCCAGAGCCTTTGGAAATGCTTTGAAGGGCACAAACAGTGCCCTCCTTGCATAATCCAGTCTACACCGGTTCCGGGACTCCCAGTTCTTGCTCTGGCTCGAAACTGGACAATGGAAAAGGGAGTGACCATTCTCCTGTCCATCACCACTCCTGGGATGGTGCCCAGAGCTCCTCCAGAGTGTCCCAGACATTAGCCATCTTGGAATCCAAGGTGTAGGGTCCCTCTGGGAGCGTCTGAGTGGCCAGTGCCAGCAGGTGATGTCAGAGACCCCTCCTGATAGGTGCATACCTGGGTAGGTAGCCAATCCCCCTCTCAGGGCTATTTAGGGTCTCTCCTCTGGGTGTTTCCTGATATTCGGTTTGCAAGATTCCTCCAGGACTCCTCTGCATCCTCTGCTTCAGCTTCTGACCGTCGGATCAACCGCAGACTGCTCCAGGAACCGCTGTAACTGCAACAAAGTATCCAGGAAGGCTCCTGTGACCTGCAACTTCAGCTCCAGCCAGCAACTGCAACAGTTTCCAAAATGTGCATGCTCTGAGGACTATCTTCACCGTGCATCAAAAGAACCGAAGGAATTGCCCGTGGAGTGACATAGGCCCTCATTACAACATTGGCGGTAAAAGCCACTTACCGCTGTGCAGAAGACCGCCAACACACCGCCGCGGAATTCCGCCACAGCAATTACGACCCACTGCTCAGAATCCGCCAAAATTGAGAGACCCACAGAAGTCCGCCACACCAAAGGTCAGTGATAAACTGGCGAAAACAAAACCTCCACCAGCGCGCCAACAGAAACACGCCACACTATCACGACCCACGAATCCACGCAGCGGTCTTTCAACCGCGGTATTCCACTGGCGGTACACACTGCCGCGCTCAAAATACACACACATTTACAAAACACTGCCACATTGGACAAATCGAAATACACACACCTGATACACATACACACACCACTCCAACACACCCAATACAATATAAAACACCCACCCACATTACCCACAAACCCCTACGACCAAAATACCGAAAGAAGGCCAGAGAGAGACACTACAAACTACTATCAAGCATCCACAGGCACACAATACCATCACCCACATAACTTCCACGCACCTCACACAACACACCACTAAATTTCACCCCACTTATCACAACACACACCACCCCACACATCACCCACACCACCCCATGGCACGGAAAAGACACCCCAGGTTCTCTGAGGAGGAGCTCAAGGTCATGGTGGAGGAAATCGTCTGGGTAGAGCCACATCTATTCGGAGCACAGGTGCAGCACACCTCCATAGCTAGGAAGATGGAGCTATGGCGAAGAATAGTGGACAGGGTCAACGCAGTGGGACAACACCTAAGAAATAGGGATGACATCAGGAAGAGGTGGAACGACCTACGGGGGAAGGTGTGTTCCGTGGTCTCAAGACACCACATCGCGGTTCAGTGGACTGGCGGCGGACCCCCAACTCCTCCGCCACAACTAACAACATGTTAGGAGCAAGTCTTGACGATTCTGCATCCTGAGGGCCTCGCAGGAGTAGATGGAGGAATGGACTCTGGTAAGTCAATTCTTAACTATTACATCCCCCACCCTACCTGCATGTTATCACATACCCCCACCCTCGCCCTCACCCCCATCACTCTACCACACATCCCAACACCAAGCCCTGCATGCAACAACAAAGCATGGACACCCATCACCAATGCATGGCCACTGCACATACCCACACACCACCCTAAACCACCATCACACAAGGTCCCACACAGGAATGCAAGCATTGGGGTACATGGTCACCCACCCATGGCACACCATGGCACACACAGATGCAATAAACATCTTTTTATATCCCTGCAGGACCCCTACCCAATGTCACCGGACAGGAGGGTCCACACATGTCCACACCACCAACAGAAGAGGCCCACAGTGATGACAGGAGCTCTGCCCAACTGGATCTAATGACCAGCCCGACCCATCTGGGACCTCGGGACAGTCGGTTCCCCTCACACTGGCACAGGCCCCCACAGACCTTCCCCCCTCTGGAAACACCAGCACAGCACCCACCCAGCGGGCCCATACCTCTGTCCCCAGGACACGTCAATCAGCAGTGTGTCCACCACTACAGGGAACCCAGGCTAACCCACCACCCCAACAATAACAGGGACCTGGGGGCAGTGGCAGTGGGCACACGGTCCAGGGGACAGAGGCCCAGGAACACAGGGAACTGGGAGGGCTTCTGTGCGACAGGGGGAGGACAGGCCCAGGGAACCCACTCTCCACGAGGCCCTCTCCAACATCATGGGAACCTACCACCATTCCCAGGAGACGATGGCAAGGGTACTGGCCAAGTTTCAGGAGACCCAGCGGCTGCAGGAGGAACAGTATTTGGGCTTCAGGGAGGAACTCAGATCCATCAATTCCACCCTGGGCATCATCGTAAGGGTGCTGAAGGAAGTCCTCAACACCAGGAGGGACACTGTGGCACAACAAGGGGCCTCTTACACTAGCCTGGACGATGAACTGCCCACCACCTCCGCCGCTGCTAGTGGACAGGAGCCACCGCCACATGACCACCACACCAGCACCCCACCCCCTGCAGAGGGAGAACCACCCCGCAAACGGTCCCTGAGATCCAGGACAAAGACAGAGAACGATGCCAAGACCCCCGCCAAGAAATGAGACCGCCCTGATTGTCATCCTTCTGTCCCACCTTGTCACCCTGTCCATACTCAAACTGCCCCAGCTCCACTTTCTATGCCCATTTGGGCAATGCACCTGTGAGACTAATAGACTGGACTCTGCCATGGACATACCTCCACCATCACCCCTCACCATTTTACAGCACCCTCCAATATTGAGCACTTAAATAAACACCCTTAAAGCACAAAACAATCTGAAGTCTGTCTGTGATTTTGAATTAGCAATTACAGTGTCAAAATGCTCTTTCAATTGTAATGTCAACATACCTATGTCACACAGCTCTAGTCCATGAGGAAACAAAGCAGATGTCACACAGTGGGACCCACACCTGTGAAATCGTAAGGGGAAGTGACAACTCAGTGACCATACACTGGTTGAAAACGACAGACAGTAGAGAGTTAGTAGTGTTAAAGTACATGTAGTAGACAGGTTTGTATTCTTACCTGTGTCTCACTGGAAGTATTGCAGGATCACTGAGTTCCTGTTGTCGATGTCCTCTTCTTCTGCTTCCTCGTCTTCACTGTCCACAGGCTCCACAGCTGCCACAACACCTCCATCTGGACCATCCTCCTGCAGAAAAGGCACCTATTGTTGCAAAGCTAAGTTGTGAAGCATACAGCAGGCCACAATGATCTCGCACACCTTCTTTGGTGAGTAGAATAGGGATCCACCTGTCATATGGAAGCACCTGAACCTCGCCTTCAGGAGGCCGAAGGTCCGCTCTATAATCCTCCAAGTTCGCCCATGGGCCTCATTGTAGCATTCCTCTGCCCTTGTCCTGGGATTCCTCACTGGGGTCAGTAGCCATGACAGGTTGGGGTAACCAGAGTCACCTGCAAATGGCGAGGGACAACTGTTAGACACACACTGACTCTTAGGGATATCCCCAGACCCATACAACCATTTCCACTGACTTGCTTCCAGGTGCTCACCTAATAGCCACACACGGTGCCTCTGGAGTTGCCCCATCACATAAGGGATGCTGCTATTCCGCAGGATGTAAGCGTCATGCACTGAGCCAGGGAATTTGGCATTAACATGGGAGATGTACTGGTCGGCCAAACACACCATCTGCACATTCATCGAATGATAACTCTTCCGGTTTCTGTACACCTGTTCACTCCTGCGGGGGGGTACCAAAGCCACATGGGTCCCATCAGTGGTACCTATGATGTTGGTGATATGTCCCAGGGCATAGAAATCACCTTTTACTGTAGGCAAATCCTCCACCTGAGGGAAATCGATGTAGCTCCGCATGTGTTTCAGTAGGGCAGACAACACTCTGGACAACACGTTGGAAAACATAGGCTGGGACATCCCTGATGCTATGTCCACTGTTTGAAATGACCCACTTGCAAGGAAATGGAGTACTGACAGCACCTGCACTAGAGGGGGGATTCCTGTGGGATGGAAGATAGCTGACATCAGTTCTGGCTCCAACTGGGCACACAGTTCCAGGATTGTGGCACGATCAAGCCTGTATGTGATGATCACATGTCTTTCCTCTATTGTCGACAGGTCCACCAGAGGTTTGTACACCGGAGGATGCCGCTATCTCCTCACATGTCCCAGCGGACGGTGCCTATGAAGGACAACAGCGAGCACAGAGTCAACCAACTCAGAGGTACGTACATACAGCTTACACAGAACACGATTCATAATCCAAAATTTGCATGTATGAGTGTTGAGGCAAGGCCTAGGTATGTATGACGCAGTTAAAAATAGAGCCATGTGGGGCCCTGAAATGGCGGCTGCCTGACCTGTAAAGTGGGACAATGGGATGTGAGGTAACTGCGCTAGCGTTGTACACCGTCGCGGTAGGCGGTCGAAGACCGCGGCGCAATTCTGCATTGGTTAACATTGGACCCTATGGGTCCCAGGAGCCAATGACGATGTACGCTGGCAGTGACGGTACGCACCGCCGCGGACGTGACTGCCATTTTCTATCTGTTTATTCACTCGATACCTGATCTTCGACAGGAGAGGACCTACACTGCAAGTGCTGCTGTGACCTCAGTCTGGAAGAGACAATGGCTTGTGCGTCTGGGGAAAGGGCCCCTGCCTTCACATCGGAGGAGTTGGAGAAACTCGTGGATGGGGTCCTCCCCCAGTACACGCTACTCTACGGTCCTCCAGACAAACAGGTAAGTACACTGGGAGCATGCTGTATGGGCTATGCCTGTGTGGAGTGGGGTGGATGAAAGATGGGGGGGGGGGAGACTGAGGCGTGCATGAAACGACGGTGAGTGCATGTGCCACATGGCAAGGGTAGGGATGGGGGCCAATAACTGTAGCGGTGCAGTTGGTAATACATTTTCTTTTTCCCCTGTACAATTCCTGTAGGTCAGCGCCCACCAGAAGAAGGATGTTTGGCGTGCCATCGACAGGGACGTCCGGACCATGGGGGTCCATCACAGACGGAACACCCACTGCCGTAAGAGATGGGAGGACATTCGCCGTTGGAGCAAGAAGACGGCAGAGGCCCAGCTGGGAAGGGCCTCCCAACGTGGGAGGGGTGCCCGTCGCACCATGATCTCCCTGATGTTCAGGATCCTGGCGGTGGAGTATCCGGAGTTGGATGGGCGATTGAGGGCTTCACAGCAGCCACAACGGGGTGAGTACACTCCCATTCAGCTGATTCAGCGCGCAGAAGAGGTGTCTGGGTGGGGGAGGTGGGCTGTGGGTTTCCCTAGGCCAGGGCGAGTGTGCTAGTAAGGTCCCCTTCTGGCAGACCCTGTGGCACCCCACCCCACCTGTGTACAGTGCCAACCAAACCTAGTCAGGCTCCTGCGAAATCCATGTGTGCAGATGTTGGCCATAGCCTTGTAGGCCATGTCCCAGGGATTGAACAGTGGACCCCAAGTGTGCGGCATAGTGCAGGGGGCTTCTGTGTCTGTCGTGTCCACCAACTGTAGCGGTAATGCGTGCACTCAACATGTCTTTCTTCTGTTGCCCCCCCCTTTTTGTGGTCTCCCTGTTCTTGTGTGCATTAGCTTCATCAGGCGGAGGAGCAGTGGCACCAGAGCAGGAGGGAGCTGCATCCCACATGGCCCTGGAGGGCGAGACTACAGACTCGGAATTCACCAGTGGGATGCAGGGTGAGGGGAGCTCCACGGCTGGGACAGGAGCTTACACCAGTGATACGGACTCGTCCTCTGATGGGAGTTCCGGTGTGGTGGCGGCCACATCTGTGCCCCCACCTCTACAGGTACAGCTGACACCCCCCCTACCAGTACCGTCCTCCCAGCAGCCCCTCAGTCTTTGCCCCGTGCCCGCTCACTCAGGAGGGTGGGCATCACCTTCGTCCCAGGCACCTCAGGCCCTGCCCCAGTCACCCCTGCTGCCCTCAGTGAGGAGGCTATTGACCTCCTCAGGTCCCTCACTGTTGGGCAGTCTACCATTTTGAATGCCATCCAGGGTGTAGAGAGGCAGTTGCAACAAACAAATGCATTCCTGGAGGGCATTCATTCTGGTCAGACAGCCCTTCAGCGAGCTTTTCAGACTCTGGCCTCAGCACTGATGGCAGCTATTGTCCCTGTCTCTAGCCTCCCCCCTCCAACTACCTCCACCCAGACCCACACCCCTGTACCTCAGCCTACCCCAAGCACACCATCAGACTAGCATGCACACACGTCAACACACAAGGGAAGCTCTGGCAAACATAAGCACCCCACATCCCACAGTCACTCACGCAAGCATTACACACATGCAGACACACCAACATCCACTGCCTCCACTGTGTCCTCCTCCTCCTCGTCTCCCTCCTCCCTCCCAATCTCGTCTCCACTCACACCTGCATGCACTACATCTAAAGCCACTACTTCCAGCACACAAACCACCACACCCCGCTCACGTGCAGTCACCACCCCCACTACCATTCACACATCCCCTGTGTCCTCTCCCAGTGTGTCTGTGACGCCCTCTCCCAAGATACACAAACTCAGGCACACACCCAACAGCCATCCACCTCACAACAGCCTCCAGCGCATGCACCTTCACCCAAAGTCACCAAACAAACACCTCCTACAACCACAAACTCTTCCTCTACTCCCAAACCCCCTCCAACTACCTGTCCCAGTGCATCAAAAGTTGGCCAGTGCCCGGCTGGAGAGGGGGAAGACTCCAGCCACCAAAGCCGCTCCCAGGGGTACAGGTGGGAGTGTGGAGTCAGCTGCGACACCTTCCAAGGTGGGGAAGGAGCACAAGAATCTCAGCAAGTCTGGGAAGAGCAACACGGCGGAGAAGTCCGCCATCAGCCCCGCTGCCCAGGAGGCCACCGCCATCATCCCCGCTGCCCAGGAGGCCACCGCCATCATCCCTGCTGTCCAGGAGGCCACCGCCAGCACCAGCCCCAGCCCCGCTGGGCCAGAAAGGACCGCCAGCACCAGCCCAGCTGAGCCAGATAGGACCGCCATCAGCCCCGCTGGGCCAAAAAGGACCGCCAGCAGCTGAGTCGCTGCCAAGGACCCGCTGCAACAGGCATCGCTGAACAGGACACCGCCGCCACAAGCACCGCTGAACAGGACACCGCTGCCACAAGCACCGCTGCCAAGGACACCGCCGCCACAAGCACCGCTGGCCCATGAGCGCCACGTGCAGTGACGCTGCTGTGTCTGCCATGAGCAGGATGAAGCACTCTGGGCACAAAGCCCCCTCCAGAACCAGTGGAGAAAGGCATCCACTACCTCAGTCCTTGGCAGGATGAAGCACCCTGGGCACAAAGCCCCCTCCAGAACCAGTGGAGAAAGGCATCCACTACCTCTGTCCTTGGCAGGATGAAGCACTCTGGGCACAAAGCCCCCTCCAGAACCAGTGGTGATTTACATCCACTACCTCAGTCCTTGGCAGGATGAAGCACTCTGGGCACAAAGCCCCCTCCAGAACCAGTGGAGAACGGCATCCACTACCTCTGTCCTTGGCAGGATGAAGCACTCTGGGCACAAAGCCCCCTCCAGAACCATTGGAGACTGTTATCCACTTGAGAGACTGTGGCTTTGCACTCCCCAGGATTGAACAGTGGGCAAACCACCCACTGTAGAGACTTGGGAGACTGTGGCTTTGCACTCCCCAGGATTGAACAGTGGGCAAACCACCCACTGTAGAGGCTTGAGAGACTGTGGCTTTGCACTCCCCAGGATTGAACAGTGGGCAAACCACCCACCGTAGAGGCTTGAGAGACTGTGGCTTTGCACTCCCCAGGATTGAACAGTGGGCAAACCACCCACTGTAGAGGCTTGAGAGACTGTGGCTTTGCACTCCCCAGGATTGAACAGTGGGCATGGGGCTCCCTCGTGGATTTGGCGTTGTGCACTCAAGCGGCTGAGGTGCCCCCCCTTTGCCTTCCCCCTGAGGTGCCTGTTTTGTTGCTATCTGATGCCCCTGCAGTGTTCTCTCCATCATGTTCGGGTATTGAGTGTGGGCCTCGCCCTTGCCGTGTTGGCCCAGTGTTCCACGGACTTCAATGGAGCAATACCTGGACTACTATTCTTGGTGTATATATTTGTTAATAGTGTATATATATTTTTGCGTACTGGATTTTAATATATTACAATGGTTACACTCATTTCCTTTTGTCTTTGAATTCTTCCGGGGGATTGGGGGGTCTAACTGTAATGTATCATGCTGTATTAGTGTGTGTGTTGTAATGGGTGAGGGTGCGGGTGGGGGTATTGTGTGCTGCGTGTGTGTGTCCCTGTTTTTTCCCTTCCCTATGTCGTAGGTGCAGTACTCACCGTGGTCTTCGCTGCCAGCGTTCGTGCTCCTGGTAGAGGAGCAAGAAGATAAGGGCAGGGAATATGTGCAGCTCGAGTTCCATGGCGTCCTGGTTCCTCGTGGGGTGTGTTGAGGTGAGCGTTTTCCCTTCGAAGTCCTGTTTCCGCCGTGTTTTTGTTCGCGGTGAATCCGCCCCAGAAAAGTTGGCAAATTGGTAGGTTGTGATACTGTGGGCAGTACATTGTCCTCCGCCTGTCTGTTGGCGGTGACCGCCATGCTGTTTGTTTGTGCCGCCGTGGCTGTCGGAGTGTTAAAGTGGCTGTCTTTATTGGTGGTTTCCACCACGATCGTAATTCCATTTTTTTTTCCACAGGCTTGTTGGCGGTGTTAACACCACTTTAACACCATCCACCAGGGTTGTAATTACCACCATAGTCACTTCCCTGCTTCAGCAGGCTCCTCTCTGCGACAATGACCGGTACTCTGGGACTCCTCTCCTGTCGACGAGCGTGATTCCTGAAACACAGGTGGTGGACTGAAGTGACCCTGACTGTCCAAAGGCCCAGCTGTCCAAATTTGGTGGAGGTAAGAGCTTGCCTCCCGTGCCAGACAGTACCCCTGTGCATTGCGTCCTTCGCAGCTCCTTGCCCAGGTCCCCAGCACTCCATCCTGCGACGCACAGCTCTCTGAGTTGTTCTCTGGAGGTGTGGGATCCTCCTGTGTAGTGCTGCGATGACCACACTTTGCAACTCCTTTGTCACTGTGTCCTGGGACTCCTGTGGGTGCTGCCTGGTCTTCTGAGGGCTCTCTGAAGTGCTGAGAGCCCCCTCTGTCTCCTCAGTCTGAGTTGAGACCCCCAGGTCCTCCTGGGTCCGGCAGCTCCTCTTTGACGTAAAACGCGTACTTGTATGAATCAAGGCTTGTTTGGCAGAATCCAGCGACGCAAACAGCCTGCATTCAACAACTTGATGTGGGCCATCTCTTGCACTAAGCAGGAACCCGCAGCTGTCTTCTTTGGTGCAGTTCTATACTTTTCTTCCAACCAGAGAATCTACTTTTGCACCTTCTTCCAGGTGGGCAGGGGCTCCTGTTTTTCCTGGACTCTTTGACTTCTGGACGTGGTCTCCCCTCTCCACAGGTCTTCAGGTCCAGGAATCCATCGCTGGTTGCTTGCAGTCTTGCTTGGTTCTTTCATAATTCTTTATCACGACTTGTAGTGTGTTCTGAGGAAACTTGCTGTACTTTACTCCTGCTTTCCTGGGCTCTGGGGTGGGGTACTTTACTTACCTTTGGTGTTTTCTTACACGCCCAGTGCCCCTCTACACACTACACTTGCCTAGGGGGGAATTCTACATTTACTTTCCACTATTTTAGTATATGGTTTGTGTTGCCCCTAGGCCTATTGCAATCTATTGCATTTTTCCCTGTTTGCGCTATTCTGTGACTGTTTACTTGCCTGATTTTGGTTACTAGTGTAAATATTGTGTATAATACTTGCCCCCAGCAGGAGTATTGCCTCTAAGATATTTTTGGCCTTGTGCCACTAAAATAAAGTACCTTTATTTTTGATAACACAGAGTATTGTCTTTCTTGTGTGTAAGTACTGTGTGACTACAGTGGTATTGCAAGAGCTTTGCATGTCTCTTAGTTCAGCCTTGGCTGCTCTGCTACAGCTACCTAGCCTAAGCTGCTAGACACTGCCTACATTTCACTAATTAGGGATAACTGGACCTTGTATAAGGTGTAAGTACCCTAGGTACCCACTACAAACCAGGCTAGCCTCCTACACAGTGAGATACTCATAAATGTATGTTTCACTACTTCAAGGCCTATCTTTCCAATAGGATAACATTTGAGTTACCTTATTTCATTTAATAAACTGTATTTTCCAAATGGGCGCAGGTAACAAGTTCATGTTTGTTTCTTTCGAATTGTAATGAAAAATCCTAATTTACGGTGAAGTAGGATTTTATTCCTGCCTTATCCATTTGGTGCCTGTAGCCTGTCTCTTGTCACATCATTGGGTGTAGCTGACAAATGAGCTTTGTGTCCTCCTCCTCAACAGCCATAAACAGTAGAGAGCTTAGGTGTGCCTGGACTGGCCCTCACTGACAGAATAGGAGGGCAGAGCTGGACCCAGCACTACTTACACTTGAATAGGCTGTGTCCTGACTCCACACAAAGGACTACATACCCCCTGTAATTTGTCTGGAGCAAGAACATGGAAGGCAGGATGCCTAGGCTCTTCAAAGGGAACCTCTAGAAGCTTCTCTCCCACTTCAAAGGCACACCTGTGTATGAATACTTGATCTCAGACACCACCACTTCAGTTCACTTCTGAACCTGTGGATACTCTGCCAAGGAGGACTGCTGAGCTGCTGAAAAGACTGCCACTTGGCTGGACTGCTGCTTTAAAGGACTGCTGTGCTGACTGGCTGCCTGCTACTCTCTTACTTGGGTAAGATGAACTGGACCTGCAACTCTGAACCCAGGACCCCAAAGTGACTTCAAGCCTGGTTGGCTGGCCTTCCGATCAGATGTGTCAGGGACATAACAGTCTTCCAACAACCTTGAACCCAGCACCTGGAGTCTGCCATCTGTGAGTCCTGCCCTCCCACGTGGTGCCACCCCAGTCGTGGACCTTTGAAAGTGGGTCTTAAGGTACTTCCGCATTCCCAGCTGTGGTGAAACCGGAGCAAAGCCTTGCCGCACAGTTGCCAGCCTCATCAGAATCTAAGCAGAGTAGCACAGAACCCTGCAAACCCTCACAGTGTAGCTACCAGCTCATCGGTATTGACACAAAGCAGTGCAAGGCCCAACTAAGCCACGCTGCACTGTTCACTCGAACCAAAATAACCGACTCAAATCCCGGGAAAGCCTTACCGTACAGCTTCTGCAGAACAGACTGCGGTCAACGCAAAGTCTTGCAAAGAAACACTGCGCGTACCGCACAGCAGGATTTAAGGTACTGTGTTCAGTGGACCTAAGTGGGTTCCTGTAGCCAGCCTGCACTCCATCGCAGTCGCCCTGAACTTGCAGCTTTGTCTCAGTCCAGCACAACCAGATAGCCACAGTTGGTGCTGTGTGCTTTTACACACTATTTTCACTGACATTTTTACAATTGCATAACTCCGGTTCTGCTGTCTGGATTTTTGTTGTTTTGATCTTGTTTTATTTATTAAATTTTACTCTATTTTTCTAATTTGGTGCAGGATCTTTTCTGCGTGGTCTTTTCACATTATTACTGTTTGAAGTGTTGCACAAATACTTTACACTTTGCCTCTGAGTGAAACCTGACTGCTCTGTGCCAAGTTCCCCAAGGTTTGAGCACAGGTTAACTTAGGGTTTGCTTGTGACTTCACTCTGAAAAGAATTGTTGTTGCTGCTTTAGAGGGTTTTCACCCTTGCAACCAGTAACCCAATTTCTTACATGCAGTATCAAGGGAATCTCCTTGTCCTGGTCCAGATATCAGAGGAAACTGTAAAAGACCTACAGTAGTGATTAATAAATTGCCGTTGGGTCAGCTGCAGACCCCTCTCTGTTACACACCTAGATCTTACAGTAGTGACAGATGTGTCTCTTCTTGGTTGAGGTGGCCATCTGGGAGAGGTGGAAATGAGAGGACTCTGGTCTTTGGCAGCGTTCCTCTCCTCCATCACGGGAAGGCTGTGTCAGGTGTTTACAGACAATACCACTGCTATGTTGTACTGCAACAAACAGGGCTGGATGAGGTTGTGTACCCTGTGCCAGGAGGCTCTGCACTTTTGGACATGGTTGGAACATCAAGACTTTATCCTTTTTGTGCAACACCTGGCAGGGTCTCCAAACACGAGGACGGATGAACCCAGCCGTTGATGCTTCACAGATCACAAATGGCAACTACATCTAGGGTTGGTGCAAGATCTCTTCTGCGACTGGGAAGAACATTGGTTAAATCTATTAGCTACCACAGAGAATGTGCAATGTCAGCACTTCTGCACTTTGAAATTTACGAGGTGGCTGTCATTCAGAGACAAATTTAGTCTCAAGTGAGACTCAGGACTCCTGTATGCCTTTCCGCTGATACCACTTCTGTCCTGAGTTCTAAAAAATATCAGGACGGACCTAGCCCAAGTCACCCTTGTGGCTCCAGTTTGTTTACAGAGTATGGTATCCCGAACACCTTAGAATGAGCATTTGTCCTCTGATCAGGCTGCCCCTGTGGGAGGATCTCCTATTGCAGCAACAGAGCAGGGTTTGATACACAAACATATGCAAGCTCTGCCTTCATGCTTGGAGGTTGTGCGGGTGGCAGTTAAGTTTTCATTCTCCTTCCTGAAGTTTCTGAGGTCTTGGCTGCACTCCACAAAGACTGTATCAACCTGCCAAGGACAAGTTTGTGACTTGGTGCAATAAAAAATATGTTGACCCTCTTTCTACCCCCTTGTCTGAAGTGTTGCTGTTTGTTTTGTTGTTAGCCTAGTAAGGCATGCTCTGGGCACAGTTAGAGTGTATCTTTCTGCCATCTCAGCTTTTTTGCGGTTGCCGGGTCAACCCTCCCTGTTCAAGTCACCTGTAGTGACACGCTTTGTGAAAGGTCTTTAACATTTGTTAGCCCCCAAACCTTTTGTGATGCCCCAATGGAACCTCATTTTGGTTTTAACTTTCTTAATTGTTCAGCATCTGAACCAATGCATAGTTGTCCCCTCAGACCTCTCTCGATCAAGAGACGTCTTGATGACCATTATATCAGCCAGGAGGGTCAGCTATTTGCAGGCACTATCTTTTATCCCCTATACTAGTTGTTTCCAGACTTTTTAGAACCACAACCTACTTTTTTTGAACAACAAAATTTTGCAACCGACCTACCTTTAATGGACATGAGGCAGGCGATTATTCAATGTAACCAAAGTATTATGTGGGAGCACATTATTATCATTTACAGGCTGCTCATTTTCCATTGAAAGGGCCACAAACTTTGCACAGAAAAATACATTTACTGATAAAACTATATAGACAAATGATAATGTGTGTAAAGTTGGGTTTCTGTGAGTATTTGTCATTTGTGCATCACCAAGTAAGTGTCTTGATTTGCTCTGATCCTATTAAAATCTGTTTTCAGCACACTTTAGAATTATGATAAAGTTCTTACATTTTGATTTCCTAACTGCTCGATGCACACAGTTCATTTACAGGCATTTACATTTTGTTGTGTATTGCAAAAATCAAAATCCTACATTGTCACACAATATACTTTAAAAACTCCTCTCTTTTTGCAATCAGAGAAAGAATAATAAACACTAATCCCTATGTTAAAACAATAGAGCAGCCTGACATCTGGCCTGTCTTTAAATCGACAAATGTGACAAGTTACCCACAGAATTTAAAGGCACCTTTTTTGTTTGCTAGTAATGTTTGTGACTCACCAAAATCCACTAGTGGGTAGTGATCCACAGTTTGAGAAATACTGCGCTATACCAACTTTTCCCCAGACAAACTGGTTCTCTGCACGTGTCTCTTTTTTGCCAAAGGTGGTGACACTTTTCCACATCAGCCAAAGCATCAGGCTGCCTATCGTCTTTGCTCTGCCTCACCTCTCCAAGGAGGAAGAAAGACTGCACCACTAGGACCCGAACAGAGCATTGTTGTTTTACATCAGTCACACAAAAGAACACCTGGTGGGCAATCAGCTCTTTGATGGGTTCACTGGAGCAAAAATGAAGAAAGCAGTGTAGACATGAACAACCTTTAGATGGATTGTACTCTTTGATTAGATCTACTATGTGCTGGCACAAAAACACACCCTTGAGGGCTTGCAGGCCTCTTCGACCAAAGCCAAAACTGCAACCACTGCATTAATTGCCTATTCCCCAATCCTGGACAACTGTCAGTCTTCATCATGAGCGTCCTTGCACACATTCACCAAACACTACTTTCTTCACAGCCAGGTCTGTCATGATGGGTACTTTGTCCGTTCAGTCCTCCAGAACCTTTTAGTCTAAACCAGTTTACAGACGTACTCCAGGTATTGCTTTAGTATCTATGATAAGGTAAGGAATATGCCGCTCGAATTCTCTATCAAATTAACAAGTTACCTTCAGTAACGCCTTGTCTGGTAGATACTCTGTCTGCAGATTCCTTATCAAGCCACCCTGATTCTGGAAATAGGTCTTCCTACCTAAAAGGTCCACGTAGTCCCTTAGTTTCTGCACACTGGTAAACCAGCCTTTGGACGTGGTTCTGTACTTCTGGTGTGAAAAGAGTCATGTAAGGAAACTGATGTCAGCACCTGGGGTTGCGCCTATATAGGCACCATGCACATCACATCCAGTATAGATGATGCCAACAACTCAATGCTCATCGGCGCCACCTACTTGCCTGGAGAGGTGTTGCTCAAGATTTTTCAGACTGAGTCTGACGCTTAAGGAATGGTCTAAGGTACAGAATATGTGGCTAGATAGACTCACTACCAGATAAGGCATTAATGAAGATAAGTAACTTGTTCATTTCAACCCAAGTGAAAACAGGAGGGCTGCTTATGGTTGCAGATATATGTTAAATAGCAATGGCAACAGAATAGCACCTTGCAGTGTGCAAGCTGTAAGAAGGCAACAATTAAAGTAGTCTTGGATAGAGAGGATGTAAGCCAATTTAAAGACTTTCCACTTCATCCAATGTTAAACAGCCTCTCGGTAAAGAGGTGATCATTGATGGTGTCGAAGGCAGCAGACATCTAAAAACGTCAGTGCTCTAACACCACCTCTCTCCACATCCAGTTTTCGATCCTCTAGGGTAAATAGTACAGCCACTTCTGTGCTGTTGCTCAGGAAGAAGCCTACTTTGACTGGATCCTGACTATTGTGTGACTCAGTAAAAGTTGTAAACATGTTGCAACTGTTTTTTCTAACCTTTCTGCTTAAAAATTGAAGCAATAAGATTGTGTGAAAATGTGTCATCTGTGACGGGTCTAAATTACGTGTCTTAGCAGAGGAATGACAACCACTGTTTTTCCTGGCGTTCTGACTCCAATTCAAGGAAAGTATTGGAAGGCATTGGAAGTAAAGCTTCTGTTGGAAATGGCCCTTTCTAAAGGGTCAACCCCAAACGTTTTTTCTTTCCTCCACCTAACTTTTGCTGTATTTGTGCTCTGTTGGCCTTAGGACTCTGTGCACTTTAGCACTGCTAACCAGTGCGAGGGTACTTTGCACCTGAATAGGCTGTGCTCTGCTATCACACAATAGGCTTAATGATCCTGTATTAGTGCAGCAAGCTAGGAGCCAGGGCAGGAGAGGCAGTAAACTCCTGGAACTTCAAAGAACCCTTATGGAAACTTCTCCCGACTTGTAGGAGCAGGGCACCAAGATATAAAAATAGGGCTTCCAGACCCACTCTTCAGTTCACTGCTGGACCTGCGGAAGGACTCTTAGAGGACAGCCTGCTGCTGTGACCTGCTATGCACTCTGCCAGACTGCTGTCATACCTGGAAGGACTGCTTTGCTGCCTGGAGCCTGCCTTGAACGTTTGGAGGACAGCCCTGTGTGAGCCCTGCATCTTCTCCTACACCTAGAACTTCCAGAAGTTACTTCACAGGCTAGGTTTGGCTTCCTGTTCAGAGCCACTGGTACTTAACAGGCACCAACCATTTTCAACCAGGGCCTGAACCCAGCCTGAGCGAGTCCTGCACCCTCAAGTGGTCTCCATCCACTCCTGAACCCTTGGTTGCGATGTCAGAGGTGCCTAGATAGCCAGTTTCTAAAACTGAGCTTTAAAAATGCATATCTCTGGTTAGCTGATTAGATTTTTGTAATCTTGGTGTCAAATAGTTTAATAAATATTACTCTATTCTTTTAAATTGGTTTGGGGGTTTTCTTGTGTTGTGTTTTTACTTTATTACTGTTTGTGTACTGCATAAATACTTAACACATTGCTTCCAACTTTAGCCTGACTGCTTTTTGTGCCACACTACTCAGGGTTAAGCACAGATTAAATATGTGATTTTTTTTGGGTTCACCCTGCAAGGGACTGTGGCTGTTGCTTGATGAGGGCTCTCACCTCAGTTAACCAACAACCCAATTTCTCACAATCTCCATTATTGCTCTTGCTGCCTTGAACCCTTGAGCTGGGTAAGGGTCTAATGAAGAACTTGATGGTCAGGCAGAGGCTAAAAGTGCAGCCACCTCTAGTAAGGACACATGAGGAAAGGTGTCCACAAGAAGTTTGGAAGGTAGTATAAGTGTGAATAGACCAATAGGGATTAAGAAGTTGTCTGCCTCAATAGTTGCCCTAATAGTGGGCATCTTTACCTAGAAATAAAGCTGCAGATAATCACAAAATTTCAGTGAAGTTGTCCAGAGGATTGAGAAGAAAAAAAGGACTAAGATTATTCAGAATATGTATTTTGCTAAATACACACATAAGAGCAAGATTCTTTACACACTTTCTAAGAAATGTGTTCTTCTTATTTTAATTTGTTCTCCAGTTGTGATGCTGGTATGTCATTTGAGGGGAGACGTGATCTGTTGTGCAGATCTCTTCAATTTTTTACACGTGTAGCTCTTGAGGGCATGGCCACCCAATAGAATACTCGTACACTTTTGAACAGTAATTAGTTTACCCAGAACTAGAGTTAGAGTGCTCATCAGATTGAAAGAAGAAACTATGGGCGTAATTTATATGTTGGTGGAAACGGTACACCGTCACAACAGTGCACTCTTTCTGCCAACATTAATGTGGGCAGTCCTTTAGTGTAGCGATGACAGAGACTACTCCATCTCCATTGTTGTTACACCCCTCTGACGGATTAAGGGCCGTCAGGAATTAACCTGTATGTTTGCCCACCTAATTTACATGGGCAGACCTTCAGGTCAGTTTTCACTGCGCAGAAAACTGCAAAATGTCATCCTCGCCATGAGAGATAACTCCTATGGTAAGGGGGCATTGTTTTTTTCTATTTAAAAAAAAATAATCGCACTTTAGGGTTTTGTTTTTGAAAATAAAAAAAATTTAACTACTGTACAGCTCTGTTAGGTGTACATGACAGGAATCGCCTTGATGGAGGTTCCTGTCAGTGCTTAAAATGTCCGTCAGCCTGATGGACATTACAGTTTTTGGTAATTGGGATGTCCACCAGGGTGACACAATAATTTACTCATTCACCTTGGCGGATGATGGCCCTCCTGACAGATTTTAAATTGGACCCTATATTAGTCCATGAACCTTTCTGCAATTTCATTTTTAAAAGATTTTGAAATTTCCTTTTGTCTAGCAGTTCCGACTTCCTAGCAGATTTTGCAAGGGTGATCATTCTTTGAGGTGTCTTAGTGATACCGTAAATCATGAAGGGAATAGCAAAGTTCTCGCCTCATATAACTAGGGGCCAGATGTAGCAAACGTTATGCGACTCGCAAACGGCAAAATTTGCCGTTTGCGAGTCGCAAAACGCGTATCCCAATGCAGAAAAGCATTTTGCGAGTCGTTACCGACTCGCAAAATGCATTTCAGACTCGCAAATAGGAAGGGGTGTTCCCTTCCTATTTGCGAGTCGCATTGGGCTGCAATACCATTTGCGACCGCATATGCGGTCGCAAATGGCATCGCAGTTACCATCCACTTCAAGTGGATGGTAACCCAATCGCAAATTGGAAGGGGTCCCCATGGGACCCCTTCCAGTTTGTGACTGGAGCCCAAAATATTTTTTCAGGGCAGGGAGTGGTCCAAGGTTTCGTTTTTTTTTAAAGTGCAGCTCGTTTTCCCTTAGGGAAAACGGGCTACACTTCAAAAAAAAAAAAACTGCTTTATTTAAAAGCAGGTCGCTAACATGGAGGTCTGCTGACGTCAGCAGGCCTCCATGTTAGCGAGTGCCTATACTCGCAATGGGGCCGCAATTTGCGACCCACCTCATGAATATTCATGAGGTGGGTCATTGCGACCCCATTGCGAGTTGCAGTCGGTGTCTGAGACACCGTACTGCATAGCAATTTGCGACTTGCAAATTGCGAGTCGCAGGGACTCGCAATTTGCAAGTCGCAAATTGCTTTTTTCCTACATCTGGCCCTAGATGTGGTTTGAAGACCTAGATAAATCAGGGAGCTTATTATTGGCCCACTGTTTGCATAGCAGAGTCAGTTCGCATTTTTTGGTCGTCATGGCTAACATGGTTAGGCAGGCTTTGTCTGTCCTTTTTGATGTTTCCAAACATAAATTGATGGTGCCCTAGGACTATGACATATATTTTGTCTATAGCAAAGTGACACTGAAATTTGGATAGTACTGTCATTCTATCGGCTGGGGAGCTTGGGGGTGGTACATCAAGATCAGAACAAATTAGTGCTTCCTCTGTCAATTCTTGGGGATGGTTAATCATAGTGACTTGATTTTGTGATTACACAGTAACCAAGGCATTACTTTCAGTGCATTTAAAAGATATTGACCTGATTTAATACTTGTGATGGACTGTCCTCCACCAGGGTGATGGAGTAAATTATTCCATCACCCTGATGGAGGTGCAGCCCACCAAATTTTGAAATGTAGATATATCAGGCAGTTCCTATCACTGTATTGTAAGTTTGACATATGGCTCTGTCAACGTGGAGGAGCCATATGTTAAACTTACATTTTTTTCATAAAGAAAATCCCAAAGCAGAATTTTCTTTTGAAAATAGACAAACAGTTCTCTCCTTACCATAGAAGTTTCCTTCCCTGGTGAGCGGGACATTTAACACTTTTCAGTTGTCCTTATGGCCAGGTTTTTCCTGGTGGTGATAGACATTGAAAAACTGCTTTATGTCCACTCATCTAAACGGGGTGGGTGGGTACAAAGCCAAACCGCCAGTATCCCTTACTCCATCAGGCCATCGGGGGAGTTTGACCTTAGCAGAGACAGAGTAGCCTCTGCTGTTGTCATACTATGTTTTGACCAAATTTAAATCGGACAGGTGGACCATTATGTTGGCGGCTAGGGCACTATGTCACCGTTGTGACGGAGTTCCCTCTGCGCCAAGATATAAATTTGGCTCTTTGTTACCACTTGCTTCAAATAAGCGTGCTTTGGGACAAAATCATCTGTAATCCACATTTCAGTTAGAAAAGCCAAGCACTCTGCAGTCTTTATGTGTATTTTGCTGTGTTTGACAGTACATTCTGTGTTTAGTTAAAAAGCGGACAGCTTGGATGGCATTTTAGGGGTCTGGCTATCTTGTAGGTGAGACCATAGCACTGAAAGAGCAGTAGGGTATTAAAAATATCTAACTTTGATATTGCAATTTGAGCATCCAATAAGTTTGCACACGGGATTGTGGCTGATCATCACAGTAGCTCTTGTACTGAGACTTTGCTAACTTGGTAGAGGCTGAGGTTTGGGCATCAGACAGTAACCTGGCACAGATAGGCTTGCCTTTGGCATTTTGCTGGTGCACCCGCTGCTTGTAAATACTGTTCTGGCACCAAGAGCTCTGTTTTCCGATTAAGATACTTTTATTGAGTTTAGATCATAGGCCAGATACAATAACATCACAAATCAGCTTCATCTGGTGGCCACCAAATTCTAAGGGAAGAGAAGAAACAGGGGAGAACTAAACCAACCAGCATATGACTTCTATATCTACTCTGGTTCCAGCCAACAGGTCCATCCTCTGGGACGAATATGGGCTATCTGTGAATCTCTGAGTGCCGGTTAGGGCAGATGTCGTCATGTGCGGTCAAGTGTAGATTGCAAAGGTGATGTGGGCAGGTCAGCTCCTTAAACTCATCAGAGAGGTAGTTGATGCATGGGTCCCATGTCTGTGACGTTAGCAAGTGTTTAGCAGCCCCTATCATCAGTGTGATAGCCCTCCCTTTCGGGGATTTCAGGGGATAAGTCTGGGGATTCCAAACCCCCAACAGGACATAGCTTGGGAATCTCAGGATGGTAATTTCATAGATGCAATCTATAGCCTGTAATACAGAGTCCCAGAATGAGGCTATTTTGGAGCACTGCCACAGGATATGCATCAGCGTACCCAGTTGACTACAGTGGCGCCAGCACAAACCAGTGCCACCCAACCTCCAGCAAGCAACCTGCTCTGGTGTGTAGTACCAGTAGTGAGCTACTTTTAGGAAGAGTTCCTTGGTTTTCATGTTACATGTCGAGACCCTTGCCCTATGCAGAACATCCCTCCACTCCTTATCCAAGAAGAATCGGCCACATTCCGTCTTCCATCTGCGTCTTGCCTTGGATTTCGCCAAAAGTGGAGGCCTCACCAAAAAAGCATAAAGATCTGAGGTAAGATTTTTTATCGGTTGTGCGGTTAAGCAGCCATCGCTCAAAGGGGGTAAGGAGTCTGCCCGCGTGGCGGCAAATCGCTGGGGAGATCACCCAATTGCGCACTGCCAAATATTGTCAGAATGCCATAAATGGTATTCCAAAATCCTCCTGAAGTTGTGGGAACTCCACGTCACTGTCAGCATCAAACAAATTCCCAACCCTCTTACAGTTAGAGTCCTGCTAGATCGGGAACGAGGATCCAGTGTGTGCTGGTGGAAAGCCTGGGTTGCCAATGTGCGGTGTTTGTGGAGATATGGGAGTGTACACTCACTTTTTCATATACACCTTATCCCACACCTCCATTGTGGCATGCAGTATGGGGGATATATAACCCCCAGGGGGTCGAGATGCCTAAGGAAGCCACAGGATCTTCCAAATGTGTTACCTTGCCATTGCCTGATCGATGAAGCACCAGTGCTTCTCTGTGCTCACCCGTGACCACACCACCATATATCACAGTTGTGCTGCCTGATAGTAGCTCAGCAGGTGAGGCATCCCCAGCTCACACACCAGTAAATAGGCCTGTACCTTTGCAATTCTCGCCTTTTTGTCCACCCAGATGAACTCCCAGAACAGGTTCTGCAGTTTATATAGAAGTCCAGGTGGTGGTTGCAACGGGAGGGTTTGCATAATAAAAAACGCTTTAGGCAACAGTGTAATTTTGATTGCAACCACTCGACCCAACCAAGAGAGGCCATATGCTTTCCATCTAGTCTGCGCCATGCGTGCACTATTCAATAGCGTGGAGTTGTTGCTGTGAACTATATCTGGCATTGTAGGGTGTATCTGCAGGCCCAGGTACCTCAACCCGTGCACCGCTTGCGCGAGGTTTAGGATAGAGGACTTGGTTAAATTTGTTTTAAACGGTGCCGCTGCTCCAAATACTGTTACTTCCTCCATAATCACCCAGAGGGAGTTTTGTGATTGTGGCACATAGAGCAGCATGTTGTCTGCGTAGAGTGCTCTTTTGTGGCATCTACTGCCTATTGGAATCCCGAATATGAGCGCATTTTGGCGCACTCCTGTGGCAAAAGGCTCCATGTACAGATCAAAGAGCAACGGCGACAGGGGGCAACCCTGTCACATGCCTCTAGAGATGGGAATCGGCCTGGATATGGAACCATTCCATTTCACCGTTGGCCGTGGGGAGTTATAGTTGCACAAGATCCAGTGACAAAACTGCAGCCCCAGCCAATACAAGGGAAGAATCACACTCAAGAAGCCCCAATGTAGTCTCTTGAACGCACTTCCTGCATCCATCGATAGAAGCAGAGAAGGTATCTTAGCCTGCAGGGTCTTGTCTAAAATATGGCATAACCTTCTAGTATTGTCCATACATGTTTGTTATGGGATAAACCTAGTCTGATCCGGATCCACCAGTCCCTGCATATAAGGTCCCAGCCTGGATGCAAAGATGCCCGTTAAGAGCTTAACATCCGTATTTAACAGTGTGATTGGCCGATAGGATGCGCACAGCTGGGGATCTTTCCCCTGTCTTAGGGATCACAATAATCGTACCTAATTGCATCGTGGGGGTGAGGTTGCCAGATACCTCAAACCCATTATATAATCGCGCCAGGATAGGAGCTAAGAGGATCCCAAAACACTTGCAAAATTCTGCCCCAAGGCCATCTTGCCCCAGTGCCTTTCCTGTTTGCAGGCATTGGATGGCCATAAGGACCTCAATAGGGGTAATTTCTTTGTCCAAAGTGTCCCGGGTGCTTTGTGGCAGACAGGTCAATGAGACTGACTCCAAATATTTATCTATCCCCTCTGAGTCTAACCCCTCTGCTGCATATAGGGAGGTACAAAACAGCTCAGGCCCCCTAAGGATCTCATCCTCTTCCCCCGCTACTGCTCCATTTTTGCGTTCTAATGTCATTCACCCTCCGCTGTGCAGTTTGGGCGCGAAGATGGTATGCCAACAGACACCCTGCCTTATTTCTGCCTACATAATACCTTTGCTTCCTGTGCAGGAGGGCGTACTCTGCTCTGTCTGTGTCTAGGGCCTTTAGTTGTTTGAGGGTCACTGTGAGCTCCAGTCGTACTGCCATCAAGCCAGTACTCCTGTGTGACCTCTCTAGTTCTCTGACTTGATCCTCCAGCTTCTTGTGTTTATCCCACCTATCTTTATTAAAGCGCGCTGCTATGGCAATAAACTGGTCCCTAGTAACCCCCTTCAACGTGTCCCACAGAAGCGCAACTGGTGTTTCCAAGGTGTCATTAACCTCCAGGTATGTCTCCTTCATCCTCTTAATTTCTACTTTTATATCCCCGTACTCAAGGAGTTTAACGTTCAGACGCCACTGTTTAAGAGCCTGGCGGGGTCCGAGTGTCCAGAGACAGCGCAACCGGGGTGTGATCCGATAGGGCCACAACCCAGATTTTCACCTGGGTCACCATGCTATATACGCGCAGCGAGGCCAGGTAGAGGTCCAAGCGGGGGTAGGTCTGGTGAGCTGCTGAGAAATATATATCCTCAACCCTGCCCCCTCCACCCACTCTAAAATCTGTGGAGAAGGCTCCCGTCTGGCCATGCTGCTGAGCTGATGTGTCAATCTGGGCAACTGGGACAATATTGTAGTCCACCCCTATGAGTACGTCTGTATTGGGTGTACCTGACCTATGGCTTCTTGATGGTCATTAGGGCCATAAATGGTCGCTTACGTGAACCTAAACCCCTTCATGTCTAACCTTAGTGCCAACAGCTTCCCTTTTATTTCAGCTTGTGTGTCCAGCACCCTCCCCTGGAAGTGTGTGGCCAACAATATCGCTACTCCTGCCTTCCGCCCAGGGCCCGATGAGTGGTATTGCCTATCAAACTGGCCAGATCTCAATTTCTTCCAGTGTACACCAGCTAGGTGTGTTCGTTGCAACAGGCAGCTATTGCACTTGGATTCCCGGAGGAGGGAAAGTAGGGCCAACCTTTTCACTGGTGTGTTAAGTCGCCTTCCATTAAGACTAAGTACAGTGATTGTCACTTGTGAACTACAGGGCAGTTTGGCATCCTCCTATCTGTCCGTGTGGGGTGCTATCTGTGCTAGCTACAGATGGACCTGTTGGGGGCATGACCAAGTGAACTGTTTCCCAGAAGGGCATCATTTGCTAAATGAATTAAAAAAACAGAACAAGTACGCAACAGTTAAAACAATGAGCTTCCCGTCCTGGAACAACACTGGGTCCAACTCTGGGGTAGAGCATCGTGCACCAAGGTGTCCACTGTCTACCACCATCTGCCAGGGATGGAGCTCTGCCATCAGCTCCTTCTGGGCCACCACCGCCCATCTCTTCTCTAACTTACAGCGACAGCATAGATGGCGCAACCGCCTGTCAGCCTGTAGGAAAGTACCATCTTGCCTGGCATGTTACCCCCATTTTTCACTGTATATATGTTGTTTTAGTTGTATGTGTCACTGGGACCCTGCCAGCCAGGGCCCCAGTGCTCATAAGTGTGCCTGTATGTGTTACCTGTGTTATGACTAACTGTCTCACTGAGGCTCTGCTAATCAGAACCTCAGTGGTTATGCTCTCTCATTTCTTTCAAATTGTCACTAACAGGCTAGTGACCAATTTTACCAATTTACATTGGCATACTGGAACACCCTTATAATTCCCTAGTATATGGTACTGAGGTACCCAGGGTATTGGGGTTCCAGGAGATCCCTATGGGCTGCAGCATTTCTTTTGCCACCCATAGGGAGCTCTGACAATTCTTACACAGGCCTGCCACTGCAGCCTGAGTGAAATAACGTCCACGTTATTTCACAGCCGTTTTACACTGCACTTAAGTAACTTATAAGTAACCTATATGTCTAACCTTTACCTGGTAAAGGTTGGGTGCTAAGTTACTTAGTGTGTGGGCACCCTGGCACTAGCCAAGGTGCCCCCACATTGTTCAGGGCCAATTCCCCGGACTTTGTGAGTGCGGGGACACCATTACACGCGTGCACTACATATAGGTCACTACCTATATGTAGCTTCACAATGGTAACTCCGAATATGGCCATGTAACATGTCTATGATCATGGAATTGCCCCCTCTATGCCATCCTGGCATAGTTGGCACAATCCCATGATCCCACAGGTCTGTAGCTCAGACCTGGGTACTGCCAAACTGCCTTTCCCGGGGTTTCACTGCAGCTGCTGCTGCTGCCAACCCCTCAGACAGGTTTCTGCCCTACTGGGGTCCAGCCAGGCTTGGCCCAGGAAGGCAGAACAAAGGACTTCCTCAGAGAGAGGGTGTTACACCCTCTCCCTTTGGAAAATGGTGTTAAGGCTGGGGAAGAGTAGCCTCCCCCAGCCTCTGGAAATGCTTTCATGGGCACAGATGGTGCCCATTTCTGCATAAGCCAGTCTACACCGGTTCAGGGACCCCTCAGCCCTGCTCTGGCGCGAAACTGGACAAAGGAAAGGGGAGTGACCACTCCCCTGACCTGCACCTCCCCTGGGAGGAGCCCAGAGCTCCTCCAGTGTGCTCCAGACCTCTGCCATCTTGGAAACAGAGGTGCTGCTGGCACACTGGACTGCTCTGAGTCGCCAGGGCCAGCAGGTGACGTCAGAGACTCCTTCTGATAGGCTCCTTCAGGTGTTGCTAGCCTATCTTCTCTCCTAAGTAGCCAAACCCTCTTTTCTGGCTATTTAGGGTCTCTGCTTTGGGGATCTCCTTAGATAACGAATGCAAGAGCTCATCCGAGTTCCTCTGCATCTCTCTCTTCACCTTCTGCCAAGGAATCGACTGCTGACCGCGCTGGAAGCCTGCAAAACTGCAACAAAGTAGCAAAGACGACTACTGCAACTCTGTAACGCTGATCCTGCCACCTTCTCGACTGCTTTCCTGGTGGTGCATGCTGTGGGGGTAGTCTGCCTCCTCTCTGCACTAGAAGCTCCGAAGAAATCTCCTGTGGGTCGACTGAATCGTCCCCCTGCAACCGCAGGCACCAAAGAACTGCATCACCGGTACCCTGGGTCTCCTCTCAGCACAACGAGCGAGGTCCCTTGAATCCAGCAACTCTGTCCAAGTGACTCCCACAGTCCAGTGACTCTTCAGTCCAAGTTTGGTGGAGGTAAGTCCTTGCCTCCCCACGCCAGACTGCATTGCTGGGAACTGCGACATTTGCAGCTACTCCGGCCTCCGTGCACTTCCGGTGGAAATCCTTTGTGCTCAGTCCAGCCTGGGTCCACGGCACTCTAACCTGCATTGCACGACCTCCTAAGTTGTCCTCCTGCGGCGTGGGACTCCTTTGTGCAACTTCAGGTGAGCACCGTTTCACTCCACTTCGTAGTGCCTGTTCCGGCACTTCTGCGGGTGCTGCCTGCTTTTGAGAGGGCTCCTTGTCTTGCTCGACGCCCCCTCTGTCCCCAGACGCAATTGGCGACATTCTGGTCCCTCCTGGGCCACAGCAGCATCCAAAAACCCTAACCGCACGACTTGCACCTAGCAAGGCTTGTTTGCAGTCTTTCTTCAGGAAAACACTTCTGCACGACTCTCCACGGCGTGTGGGATCCGTCCTCCAAAGGGAAAGTTCCTAGCCCTTGTCGTTCCTGCAGAACCTTCAGCTTCTACTGTCCAGTAGCAGCTTCTTTGCATCCACAGCTGGCATTTCCTGGGCCTCTGCCCATCTCCGACTTGCTTGTGACTTTTGGACTTGGTCCCCTTGTTCCACAGGTACCCTCGACTGGAAATCCATTGTTGTTGCATTGCTGGTTTGTGTCTTTCCTGCAGAATTCCCCTATCACGACTTCTCTGTCCTTTGGGGAACTTTAGTGCACTTTGCACTCACTTTTCAGGGTCTTGGGGTGGGCTATTTTTCTAACCCTAACTGTTTTCTTACAGTCCCAGCGACCCTCTACAAGGTCACATAGGTTTGGGGTCCATTCGTGGTTCGCATTCCACTTTTGCAGTATATGGTTTGTGTTGCCCCTATCCCTATGTGTCCCCATTGCATCCTATTGTAACTATACATTGTTTGCACTGTTTTCTAATACTATTACTGCATATTTTGGTATTGTGTACATATATCTTGTGTATATTTGCTATCCTCATACTGAGGGTACTCACTGAGATACTTTTGGCATATTGTCATAAAAATAAAGTACCTTTATTTTGAGTATATCTGTGTATTGTGTTTTCTTATGATATTGTGTATATGACACTAGTGGTACTGTAGGAGCTCCACTCGTCTCCTAGTTTAGCCTAAGCTGCTCTGCTAAGTTACCATTATCTATCAGCCTAAGCTGCTAGACACCCTATACACTAATAAGGCATAACTGGGCCTGGTGCAAGGTGTAAGTACCCCTTGGTACTCACTACAAGCCAGTCCAGCCTCCTACATTGGTTGTGCAGTGGTGGGATAAGTGCTCTGTAACTACTTACCACTTTTGTCATTGTACTTTTCATAAGAGAAAAATATACAAAACAAGTTCAGTGTATGTACACCTAACCAAAAAGTTTTGCATTTCTTTTCTCTCTTCTTTTCTAAAGTGCTGAAAAGTACCTCTAACTTTCTAAAAAAGTTCTTAAAAAGTTTTAAAAGTTTTTTTTCTGTCTTTCTAAAAGTTCTGAAAAACCTTTTCTCCCTTTTTCTATCACTTAAACACTTTCTAAAATGTCTGGCACAGGCCAAACTGTTGATCTGTCCAAACTTGCTTATGATCACCTTAGCTGGAAAGGAGCAAGGAGTCTCTGCATAGAAAGAGGTTTAAGTGTAGGGAAGAATCCCCCTAGAGAACTGTTAGTGAATATGCTTGTTGAACAGGATAAGGCCAGAGCTGGCACAACTGTTGAAAAGTTAGCTGATGGTTCCCACTCTGATTCTGGGGCACCCCTAGCAAAAGAAGTGGGAGGGAAACTTCCAAGCCTGCCCCCTAGCAAGCCACCTAGCATAGCTGGTACTGATGTAGAGTCACACCATACTGATAGTGTGGCCTCACATCACAGTAAGAGTATCCCTTCTCATCATAGTAGAAGTGCTGTTTCTGTTAGTCAAGCTATTAGGGAGCCTTCTGTTAGGGCCAGGTCTCCTTCTGTTCTATCTCAGCATACTTCTGTCTCTAGACATGCCTCACCCACCCACCCTGATGACAGAGTGTTAGAAAGGGAGCTCAATAGATTGAGAGTGGAACAAACCAGACTGAAGCTCAAGAAGCAACAGCTGGATTTGGATAGGCAGTCCTTAGAGGTGGAAAAGGAAAGACAGAAATTGGGTTTAGAAACCCATGGTGGCAGCAGCAGTATTCCCCATAGTCATCCTGCAAAAGAGCATGATTCCAGGAATCTGCACAAGATAGTTCCCCCTTATAAGGAGGGGGATGACATTAACAAGTGGTTTGCTGCACTTGAGAGGGCCTGTGTTGTACAGGATGTCCCTCAAAGGCAGTGGGCTGCTATCCTATGGCTATCATTTAGTGGAAAGGGTAGGGATAGGCTCCTTACTGTAAAAGAAAGTGATGCCAATAATTTTGCAGTTCTTAAGAATGCACTCCTGGATGGTTATGGCTTAACCACTGAACAGTACAGGATGAAGTTCAGAGAGACCAAAAAGGAGTCTTCACAAGAATGGGTTGATTTTGTTGACCATTCAGTGAAGGCCTTGGAGGGGTGGTTACATGGCAGTAAAGTTACTGATTATGAAAGCCTGTATAACTTGATCCTGAGAGAGCATATACTTAATAACTGTGTGTCTGATTTGTTGCACCAGTACCTGGTGGACTCTGATCTGACCTCTCCCCAAGAATTGGGAAAGAAGGCAGACAAATGGGTCAGAACAAGGGTGAACAGAAAAGTTCATACAGGGGGTGACAAAGATGGCAATAAGAAGAAGGATGGTAAGTCTTCTGACAAGGGTGGGGACAAATCTAAAAATGAGTCTTCATCAGGCCCACAAAAACACTCTGGTGGGGGTGGTGGGTCCAAATCCTCTTCAAATCAAAACAAAGAAAAGAAACCATGGTGCTATTTATGTAAAATAAAAGGCCATTGGACAACAGATCCCAGTTGCCCAAAGAAAAGCACCAAGCCTCCTACCACTACAACCCCTACTGCTACACCTAGTGTCCCTACTAATAGCAGTGGTGGTGGGAGCAAACCTACTAATAGCCAATCCAAGGGAGTAGCTGGGCTCACTTTTGGTAACTTAGTTGGGGTTGGTCTTGTTAGGGAGACCACAGAGGCTGTGTTAGTCTCTGAGGGGGCTATTGATTTAGCCACCTTAGTTGCTTGTCCCCTTAACATGGATAAGTACAAGCAACTACCCCTAATAAATGGTGTTGAGGTTCAGGCCTACAATGACACTGGTGCCAGTGTTACAATGGTAATAGAGAAACTGGTCCACCCTGAACAACACCTACTTGGTCACCAGTACCAAGTAACCGATGCTCACAACAACACACTTAGCCACCCCATGGCTGTTGTAAATCTCAACTGGGGGGGGTTACTGGTCCAAAGAAAGTTGTGGTTGCCTCAGATTTACCTGTAGACTGTCTACTTGGAAATGATTTAGAGACATCAGCTTGGTCAGATGTGGAGTTGGAGGCCCATGCAGCAATGCTGGGCATCCCAGGGCATATTTTTGCTTTAACCAGGGCTCAGGCCAAAAAGCAAAAAGGACTGGGTGACTTGGATCCTGGAACATTGGACCAAGTGCTCCCTAAAGCTAGGGCTAGTAAAAGTAAAGCACTACCTACTATCCCTCCCTCTACAGTGGATTCTACTTCTGAGGAAGAAGAATTTCCACCCTGTGCAGAACCTACACCAGAGGAGCTGGAAGCAGACACTGCTGAGCTTTTGGGTGAAGGGGGGCCTGCCAGGGAGGAGCTGAGTGTGGCACAGCAGACCTGTCCCACACTAGAGGGTCTAAGACAGCAAGCTGTCAAACAAGCAAATGGGGATGTCAGTGACTCTCACAGAGTTTACTTGGAGGACAACCTCTTGTACACTGAAGCAAGGGATCCTAAACCTGGAACTGCCAGGAGATTAGTGATTCCTCAGGAGTACAGAAAGTTCCTCCTAACTCTAGCCCACGACATTCCCTTAGCTGGACATTTGGGGCAAATGAAAACTTGGGACAGGCTTGTTCCCTTGTTTCATTGGCCTAGAATGTCAGAGGACACAAAATAATTTTGTAAGTCCTGTGAAACCTGTCAAGCCAGTGGCAAGACAGGTGGCACTCCAAAGGCACCCCTTATTCCACTGCCTGTGGTTGGGGTTCCCTTTGAAAAGGTAGGGGTTGACATAGTTGGCCCCCTTGACCCTCCTACTGCTTCAGGCAATAGGTTTATCTTGGTGGTAGTGGACCATGCCACCAGATATCCTGAAGCAATTCCTCTAAGGACCACTACAGCACCTGCAGTGGCAAAGGCCCTCCTGGGAATATTTTCCAGGGTGGGCTTCCCAAAAGAGGTAGTATCAGACAGGGGAAGCAATTTCATGTCTGCTTAATTAAAGGCCATGTGGAAGGAGTGTGGTGTGACATACAAGTTCACTACACCCTATCATCCACAAACAAATGGACTGGTGGAGAGATTTAACAAAACTCTCAAAGGCATGATTATGGGACTCCCAGAAAAACTCTGCAGGAGATGGGATATCCTTTTACCATGCCTCCTTTTTGCTTACAGGGAGGTACCCCAGAAAGGAGTGGGCTTCAGCCCCTTTGAACTCCTCTTTGGACACCCTGTGAGATGTCCTCTAACACTTGTTAAGGAGGGTTGGGAACAACATTTAAAAGCTCCAAAGCAAGACATAGTGGACTATGTACTTGGCCTCAGATCAAGGATGGCTGAGTACATGAAAAAGGCCAGTAAAAACCTTCAGGCCAGCCAAGAGCTCCAAAAGCAATGGCATGACCAGAAGGCTGTTTTGGTTCAGTACCAACCAGGGCAGAAAGTGTGGGTCTTGGAGCCTGTGGCCCCAAGAGCACTCCAAGATAAATGGAGTGGACCCCACACAATTGTTGAGAAAAAGGGTGAAGTCACCTACTTAGTTGACTTAGGCACTGCCAGGAGTCCCCTTAGGGTGCTCCATGTCAATCGCCTGAAACCCTACTATGACAGGGCTGATCTCACCCTGCTCATGGCAACAGATGAGGGACAGGAAGAAGAGAGTGACCCTCTCCCTGATCTCTTCTCTTCCACAGAACAAGATACTCTGGTGAAGGGGTTGTACTGGCAGATTGTCTTACTGCTGAGCAGAAAGACCACTGCATAAATCTCCTGGGTCAGTTTTCTGAACTCTTCTCTACTGTGCCAGGCACCACTTCTTGGTGTGAGCACACTATAGATACTGGAGACAGCTTGCCTGTCAAAAGTAAGATCTATAGGCAGCCTGACCATGTCAGAGACTGCATAAAACAAGAAGTGCAGAAAATGTTAGAACTGGGAGTGGTTGAGCACTCTGAAAGTCCATGGGCCTCTCCTGTGGTACTTGTACCAAAACCTCATTCCAAAGATGGAAAGAAGGAAATGCGGTTTTGTGTAGACTATAGAGGTCTCAACCAAGTAACCAAAACTGATGCTCACCCTATACCCAGGGCAGATGAGCTCATAGATACACTGGCATCTGCCAAGTATCTAAGCACTTTTGACTTGACTGCAGGGTATTGGCAGATCAAATTATCAGAAGATGCAAAAGCAAAAACTGCATTTTCAACCATTGGAGGCCATTACCAATTCACAGTAATGCCTTTTGGATTGAAAAATGCACCTGCCACTTTTCAGAGGTTGGTGAACACAGTCCTGCAAGGGCTGGAGGCTTTTAGTGCAGCATATCTGGACGATATAGCTGTCTTTAGCTCCAGCTGGGATGATCACCTGGTCCACCTATGGAAAGTTTTGGAGGCCCTGCAAAAGGCAGGCTTCACTATCAAGGCTTCAAAGTGCCAGATAGGGCAGGGGAAGGTGGTTTATCTGGGACACATTGTTGGTGGGGAACAGATTGCACCACTTCAGGGGAAAATCCAAACTATTATAGATTGGGTCCCCCCTACTACTCAGACTCAGGTGAGAGCCTTTTTAGGCCTCACTGGGTATTATAGGAGGTTCATAAAGAACTATGGCTCCATTGCAGCCCCTCTCAATGACCTCACTTCAAAGAAAATGCCTAAGAAGGTATTATGGACAGCAAACTGTCAGAAAGCTTTTGAGGAGCTGAAGCAGGCCATGTGCTCTGCACCTGTCCTAAAAAGCCCTTGTTACTCTAAAAAATTCTATGTCCAAACTGATGCATCTGAATTAGGAGTAGGGGCAGTCCTATCACAACTTAATTCTGAGGGCCAGGATCAACCTGTTGCTTTTATTAGTAGGAGGTTGAACCCTAGAGAAAAGCATTGGTCTGCCATAGAGAGGGAGGCCTTTGCTGTGGTCTGGGCACTGAAGAAGTTGAGGCCATACCTGTTTGGCACTCACTTCATTGTTCAGACAGACCACAAACCTCTACTTTGGCTAAAACAAATTAAAGGTGAAAATCTTAAATTGTTGAGGTGGTCCATATCCCTACAGGGAATGGACTATATAGTGGAACATAGACCTGGGAGTAGCCACTCCAATGCAGATGGTCTCTCCATATATTTCCACTTAGACAATGAAGACCCATCAGGTAATGACTAGTCTTATTGTCCTTCGTTTGGGGGGGGGTTGTGTAGGAAAGTACCATCTTGCCTGGCATGTTACCCCCATTTTTCACTGTATATATGTTGTTTTAGTTGTATGTGTCACTGGGACCCTGCCAGCCAGGGCCCCAGTGCTCATAAGTGTGCCTGTATGTGTTACCTGTGTTATGACTAACTGTCTCACTGAGGCTCTGCTAATCAGAACCTCAGTGGTTATGCTCCCTCATTTCTTTCAAATTGTCACTAACAGGCTAGTGACCAATTTTACCAATTTACATTGTCATACTGGAACACCCTTATAATTCCCTAGTATATGGTACTGAGGTACCCAGGGTATTGGGGTTCCAGGAGATCCCTATGGGCTGCAGCATTTCTTTTGCCACCCATAGGGAGCTCTGACAATTCTTACACAGGCCTGCCACTGCAGCCTGAGTGAAATAACGTCCACGTTATTTCACAGCCATTTTACACTGCACTTAAGTAACTTATAAGTCACCTATATGTCTAACCTTTACCTGGTAAAGGTTGGGTGCTAAGTTACTTAGTGTGTGGGCACCCTGGCACTAGCCAAGGTGCCCCCACATTGTTCAGGGCCAATTCCCCGGACTTTGTGAGTGCGGGGACACCATTACACGCGTGCACTACATATAGGTCACTACCTATATGTAGCTTCACAATGGTAACTCCGAATATGGCCATGTGACATGTCTATGATCATGGAATTGCCCCCTCTATGCCATCCTGGCATAGTTGGCACAATCCCATGATCCCACAGGTCTGTAGCTCAGACCTGGGTAATGCCAAACTGCCTTTCCCGGGGTTTCACTGCAGCTGCTGCTGCTGCCAACCCCTCAGACAGGTTTCTGCCCTCCTGGGGTCCAGCCAGGCTTGTCCCAGGAAGGCAGAACAAAGGACTTCCTCAGAGAGAGGGTGTTACACCCTCTCCCTTTGGAAAATGGCGTTAGGGCTGGGGAGGAGTAGCCTCCCCCAGCCTCTGGAAATGCTTTCATGGGCACAGATGGTGCCCATTTCTGCATAAGCCAGTCTACACCGGTTCAGGGACCCCTCAGCCCTGCTCTGGCGCGAAACTGGACAAAGGAAAGGGGAGTGACCACTCCCCTGACCTGCACCTCCCCTGGAAGGTGCCCAGAGCTCCTCCAGTGTGCTCCAGACCTCTGCCATCTTGGAAACAGAGGTGCTGCTGGCACACTGGACTGCTCTGAGTGGCCAGGGCCAGCAGGTGACGTCAGAGACTCCTTCTGATAGGCTCCTTCAGGTGTTGCTAGCCTATCTTCTCTCCTAAGTAGCCAAACCCTCTTTTCTGGCTATTTAGGGTCTCTGCTTTGGGGATCTCCTTAGATAACGAATGCAAGAGCTCATCCGAGTTCCTCTGCATCTCTCTCTTCACCTTCTGCCAAGGAATCGACTGCTGACCGCGCTGGAAGCCTGCAAAACTGCAACAAAGTAGCAAAGACGACTACTGCAACTCTGTAACGCTGATCCTGCCGCCTTCTTGACTGCTTTCCTGGTGGTGCATGCTGTGGGGGTAGTCTGCCTCCTCTCTGCACTAGAAACTCCGAAGAAATCTCCCGTGGGTCGACGGAATCGTCCCCCTGCAACCGCAGGCACCAAAGAACTGCATCACCGGTACCCTGGGTCTCCTCTCAGCACGACGAGCGAGGTCCCTTGAATCCAGCAACTCTGTCCAAGTGACTCCCACAGTCCAGTGACTCTTCAGTCCAAGTTTGGTGGAGGTAAGTCCTTGCCTCCCCACGCCAGACTGCATTGCTGGGAACTGCGACTTTTGCAGCTACTCCGGCCTCAGTGCACTCCTGGTGGAAATCCTTTGTGCACATTCCAGCCTGGGTCCACGGCACTCTAACCTGCATTGCACGACCTCCTAAGTTGTCCTCCGGCGGCGTGGGACTCCTTTGTGCAACTTCGGGTGAGCACCGTTTCACTCCACTTCATAGTGCCTGTTCCGGCACTTTTGCGGGTGCTGCCTGCTTTTGAGAGGGCTCCTTTTCTTGCTCGATGCCCCCTCTGTTCCCAGACGCAATTGGCGACATCCTGGTCCCTCCTGGGCCACAGCAGCGTCCAAAAACCCTAACCACATGACTTGCAGCTAGCAAGGCTTGTTTGTGGTCTTTCTTCAGGAAAACACTTCTGCACAACTCTCCACGGCGTGTGGGATCCGTCCTCCAAAGGGAAAGTTCCTAGCCCTTGTCGTTCCTGCAGAACCTTCAGCTTCTACTGTCCAGTAGCAGCTTCTTTGCATCCACAGCTGGCATTTCCTGGGCATCTGCCCATCTCCGACTTGCTTGTGACTTTTGGACTTGGTCCCCATGTTCCACAGGTACCCTCGACTGGAAATCCATTGTTGTTGCATTGCTGGTTTGTGTCTTTCCTGCAGAATTCCCCTATCACGACTTCTCTGTTCTTTGGGGAACTTTAGTGCACTTTGCACTCACTTTTCAGGGTCTTGGGGTGGGCTATTTTTCTAACCCTAACTGTTTTCTTACAGTCCCAGCGACCCTCTACAAGGTCACATAGGTTTGGGGTCCATTCGTGGTTCGCATTCCACTTTTGGAGTATATGGTTTGTGTTGCCCCTATCCCTATGTGTCCCCATTGCATCCTATTGTAACTATAATACATTGTTTGCACTGTTTTCTAATACTATTACTGCATATTTTGGTATTGTGTACATATATCTTGTGTATATTTGCTATCCTCATACTGAGGGTACTCACTGAGATACTTTTGGCATATTGTCATAAAAATAAAGTACCTTTATTTTTAGTATATCTGTGTATTGTGTTTTCTTATGATATTGTGCATATGACACTAGTGGTACTGTAGGAGCTTCACTCGTCTCCTAGTTCAGCCTAAGCTGCTCTGCTAAGCTACCATTATCTATCAGCCTAAGCTGCTAGACACCCTATACACTATTAAGGGATAACTGGGCCTGGTGCAAGGTGTAAGTACCCCTTGGTACTCACTACAAGCCAGTCCAGCCTCCTACACAGCCCACTGCCTGGTCGTCAGCTGCATTGCAGACAGCCAGCTTCCTAGCTATAGTTAGACCTCTGCGTCCACCTCCGACCCACTCCCCTGGCTCCTCAATTGGCAAAGCAATGCCACTCTCTCCTGGCTGCTTGGATTTTCAGCGGGTTTGTGCATCTTCCCTTTACGCTGTTTATTCCTGCGACACCAGTCTTCCGTGGGCATCGCCTGTGCATGAATCAGTGTTGAAGAGGACGACTCCCCTTGGGCGACAAGCATGTCTGGTAGGGAGGTGGCTTCCTCCTTGGTGGAGATACTGCATGTCTCATTCTGCCATACACATTGCAGATGGAAAGGATGACCCCATTTATAACTAATCCTCTTTCTCTGAGGATTTCCGTCACTGGCCGAAGGGTACGGCATCTCTGCAGGATCACGGGTGAAAGGTCTTGGGACAAGTACAGCTTATGCCCTTCAAATTCAATCGCCTTTAGGTCTCTGGTTGCTGCTAAGATGGTTTCCCGCAGATGATAGTAATGCAGGCATGTAAGTATATCCTGCGATTGCCCAGGGGATTGGGCCGATCCACGTGCCCTATATGTGTGATCTTACAGGATATCTTGATCTTTAAGTGATGGGGCTACATGGCGAAAGAGACGGATCACAGAGTCCTCCAGCTTCCCGGCAATCGCTTGCGATGGCAGGCCTCTAATACAGATGTTAGAGCGCCTCGATCTATTTTCTAAATCTCCTCAACAGTACTGCTAGTCTCTGTTGCTTTCCTGCAGATCCAGAATCTCCCTCCATTGCTGGTCTTTCTCCTCCTCTTGGTCATTGTGGGTGCGTTCGACTGTGTTCAACCGTTGCCCGACTTCTGCCATATCCCTCTTTAGGTCCTTAACGTCTGCCGCGATTTCCTGCATGAGTGTGGCAAAGTTATCGTGTAATACCCCGAACAGCTGTTCCAAGAAGGCCTTCATTATAGGGGAAATGTCATCTTCCGGGCATGCTCCACTTTCAGCTCTGTCAGTTGTCATTGCCCCTCTTCCAAATGGCAAGCAGTCAGGCGCTCCTTGTCCTTCTCTCCCTGCTTCTCCTTCATTCAGGGTCATGGCTGATGCGGCATCTTAGGTCGCCTCCTCTTGCATCCTGCAACACCGCTACTACCTGCGGGGGCCATCCACCCTCGCCCTGATTCGCTGCTCTCCATTCCCTCTGCCCAGTAAGTCCAGGGATGCGGGCCAGCCTCAGCGCGAGACCACCGCCTCACTCAGCCTCGTGGTTCTGGATGCTCCTTTTTATCTGGGGCCACCAGCGCAGCCTACCTCGTCACTGCACGAGGCCCCGTCTCCAGTGAGCGTCCCTGACCAGTGCGGGCAGCCTGTGACCTTCACTTCTTCTCAGGGGCTGCGTTCCAGATCCCTAGCAGCCAAGAGATGGGTCCCTCACCTGCCCCTTGCTCATCTCGACTCTTGTCGCTGCCTCCGCTCCAGTCTGCCTGGCTGGCGGCCGCAATGTCGCCGATGCTCTCAGCCGTCCAGCCCATGCCCATTTTTGGTTTCTCTCTTCTCTGCCTGGCCCAGTCCGGGGCCTGCTGCAGGTTCTTGCTTCCCTCTTGGCATGCTGCTCCCAGCTCAGTCGCGAAGCAGCACACTGCTGGCACGTGTTACTCTCGGCTGCTGTGCTGCCATGTTGCAGGTGCTCTTCAGCTGCCAGGTCCTGACCCCTCTTCATCTTCTTTTTCGCAGTTCAGCCTATCTGAGGCTCGCTGTGGGCTCTTGCTTCTCTCCCAGCTCTAATGCGGGGCGCGATTAGGTGGCCTGCTGCCTTTTCGGCTGAAATGTCGACTGCCGAGCTCCATGACACGCTCATACATGTGCACCATCTTGGCCACGCCTCGCCAACAGCTCTGCTTTCAATTCTATGAGCAGCCTATGCAAATTTTTAGCCTTTGGTGACTACCAAAAAAACTAAAGGAGTTAAAGAAATGAAAAAAATAACATGCCAATACTGCAAAATAACAATAAGTTGGCTTGAATTTCAATTAATCAACCAAATTTTATTCAGCAATTAATGATGCCATAAATGCACAAAGAAGTATTACAAAAAAATATCGACAGAAAAATCTTTTAGAAACATGATCCATACAGATTTTATCCACAATTAAAATACACTCATCTAAGAGACTACGGTCAAGTAAAAAAAAAAAAAAAAGAATAGGCAAGACATTCATAATGAATCCACTTAATTAAAATAATAAAAACATTGACTATAATGTAATCCCCCAGACCTATTTGAATGGCAGTTGACCTGCGCAGTGCCAACACAGCATTCAGGGCACAACCCTTTCTGCGTACATTTCCACATACACAACAGGAAGCGAGAAATAGCAGAAACAAATGGAGATGCTGTGTTGGATCTAAGAATCCTGAAATCTGTCCTAAAGTCTCTTGTCCCCACGTCACATGGCAATATCCATTTCCTACTATGTACATAGTAATGTGGGCAGAAAAATACAACAGGGTCAGTGCAGTCTTTTACCTCTGGGCAGAAGGGGCAGGTCAAGTCAGAATTGGTAGAGGTACATTGCCATTTGGCAGTAAAAGAGTGGAGTGGCAAGGTCCTAATATGGACATTTGATATACAAGGTTTTTGCAAGATGGGGCTCAATGACATCCATGTACTCTTCCAGAGAGTAGACATCTTTAAACTCTAGAAAGGCTAATGCCAGAGGGCTCACCCTCTCATCCACAAATGCTCACATCCCAGTTCTATTAGGCGGAATTTGATATACCCAAAACAGGGAATCCTGATAGCTCCAGGGAGCCAAAAAAGCTCCTCCAATCCCAACCGATAGGGCACTAAAACCACAGAATTCCAGACTGTTCGCTAATACAGCAGGGGCCTAAGGCCTACTCTTGTCGATGGATCTGTGAACAAGTTCTAATCGGAAGGGATTAAGTGGGGTACTAGAGGGGAGACTAGTTAAAAGTCATAAAAATTGATTCTTCACCAACTCCAGATCATTTACATTCACATGTCCCCATAACTCTCCTCCATAAAATGAACCCTCAAATGCTTGCAAATTATAAATTTGGAGGGCCGGAGACAACAGCTGAAAACTAGAATCCTGGAAAGCCCTCAGAATTTCACTGGTGTAGTGCTGTAGGGTGAGTTTGCACTTCTGGGTCTGTGCAGACCAACTAAAATCTCTGTGAGAGTATACCCTAGATATCCAAAAGTATGTACTCTCTCCAACAGGATGCCATTTAAAGACAGGTGCGGGTAGGTTGAGTGGCAAGGGTTTGGGACCATATATACCTGGTCTTAAGATTAATCTCAAGCCTTCTCTGCCTGCAGAAGACACCAAACTGGTCCAACAAATGTTGTATACCTGTGGGAGACTTAGACACGAGAAAGATATTGTCTACAGACAGAACAGCCGGGACCTTCTTATTAGCTAAACTCTGGGCACCATGCTTGTACAACTCTAGTTGAGCTACTAGAGCGTTGATATATATTAAGAACAAGTTTGGGGCAAGGACACACCCTTGCCTCACTCCCCGAGTAAGTGGAATGAGAGCTGTCAATTCCACAAGGGAAACATCTAACCTGCACATAATTCTTTTTTATACAACCTACTGATGATATCTATGAGGATTTTTGGAGCTCGAAAGTTAAGTAGGACCTTCCACAGGGCCTACCTCCGAACAAGATCAAAAACCAACCGGAGGTTGTCAAAAACTACATAGGGACAACCACCTCCCAAAGCAACGTATTCCGAATAAATTAATTGCAGTACAAATACTTGGTCGGTTGTACTTGTCCCCACTCTAAATCCTGCTTGTAAGGGAGTCAGCAAGCCCAAATGTGTGCAATCTTGCAGCCTGTCCAACAGTATCCGGCTAAAAAGCTTCTGTGAGCTATCAATAAGGCTGATTAATAGTTGGAAGGAAGGAACTGAAGGCTCTTTTTGTTGACCGGAACAATCTTGGCCCCTGCCCACATAGGAGGAAATGGTAGCCCTTCCAAGATACAGTAAAGGTACAGGACACAGCATGTGCCCCAAATCCTTATGAGTTTTAAACAGATCATCCGGTACCTTATGCAGCCCTAGCGCTTTTCCTGGGGTAATCCAGTCCATCACGTTAGCAACCTCCATAGGAGTAGTAGAACACATATCACAGCCATCCTGGCTGGACAAGGCTACCCTGTCTCTGCACATCTATCCCCTGCCATTGCACAATCAAAACAAGGCTAAGCCACATCGTCGGTCCCACCAGCATAATGCCCCAAAACGTGACCGACCCAAGCTGCTGCAGTAATATTACAAGTCAGTGGAGCAGCAGGTCCCATATACCTGCTAGGCAAAATTTGCCAAAATGAACAATAGCCTTCCTGTTTTACTGCCATCAGCAGGGCATCCCATTTGGCTAATTCAAACTCATGCTCAGCCTTTGATAGTGTGGTTTTATAGGAGGCCCTTTCTCCCTTAATTAAGACTCTATTACTGCCTTTACTAGTGTCCGCAGAGCACTCTGGGTTAGCCTACAAGCCTTGGTGTACCATGGAGCTGCTTGGGTCCTTTTAGAAAGGGACCTAGACTCCGCCATAAAGAGCTCCCTTAAGGAATGAAACAAGGTATTGTGAATGACATTGAAGTCCCCTTATGAGGCAGCTACAAGAGAGTTCCCCCCAACATTAACACTGCTTCTAAGGGGGTGGCAGGAACCTCATACATCTGCTACTGAATAGCCAGATGTGAAGCAATAACACTCCATCTCAGCCTCCGGTGATTGCTTGTGTGTGTGAGCCTCCTAGCAAATCGTTCCTTAATATTGTAGGATGAATTGTTACGTCCCAGTGAGCTCAAGGTGAGATCCAGGGCATTATTACCCTGCCGCAGGATCACCTACATATCAACTACTTGGGGCCATTGCCTTGTATCCATCAGTATATAGACAATATGACTGGAGCCCCCCGTTGGTTAAAGGTATATCTCTCCTCCATATCAGAAGGTGTTCTCCCATTATATGCTCTCCGGCCATTGCTCAGGACAAATGCGTTCAGTTGTGGGGAGGCAACGGACCTCTTCCTTACGGGTAGAAGAGAGAGCTCAGGAACTGCCAATACTTCATCCTCTTGTCCACCAAGGACCCCAGCAGCAATACCAAGAGGTTCAAAACAAACTAAAATCGTCCTTCTTTTTTCTTTGTAGGCCAGGGATAGCAAATTGGGCTTTGAGTAGATTGATGATGGTTAAATTAGCCGTATGTCCTTTTTGTCTACAATACACATTATGTAAACACAACGAAACCCGAGAGTAAAATTGCAAAATAACACATAATACATCTGGAGAACCAAGGTCAATCACTTTCGATGAGCAAGTCAAGTTGGTTTTAATCCAAGTTGTAAGGCCCCCTGATGGCTGACATTTCGTACATGAAAGTGCTGGTCGGTCAAAACTGGTAAATCCAGATCTAAATTGGGGGGTAACAGCCCAGGTCTCCTGAAACATACAAATGTCAAATTGGTTCACAAAATTATACCAATCAGGGCATGCAAGTTTGTTCATACTGCTCGCAAGGTTCCAGAAGATGAGCTTGTTATGACTTACAACATTAATCATAGGGGCACTACTGGCAGACATCTAGTTGACATTGGCTGGTAATTGGGGGCCCTCAGCAGCCATCAGATGTAACATATTACCAGTATCAGGAAGATTATAAGTGTCAAGGGTATCAAAGTATGAATGGGAAGGGCCATCATATCCAAATGATAAAAATGTATCAGGGCGTGCTCCTTCTACTTCCCCTACTGTGCCCAATGCCCAATCTGAAGCCAGAGTGGGAGAAAGTCAGTCATTGGCATCCAAGTAGGATAATGGTAAGAATAAGTTGTGGATGGGAACAGAAAATCCTCCAACAGCATCTGATCGATGTTGTGGGGTCCTTCCCCCTATCAACTGACTAGTGGGGTTGGGTCTGCAGAAGAAACTAAGGGAAACAATACTAGAAACAGCTCCCAAATCACTAGGCCTGCAGCCAGATATAGGCGGTCATTCTGACCCTGGCGGTAAAAACCGCCAGGGCCGTGGTCCGCGGGAGCACCGCCAACAGGCTGGCGGTGCTCCTTTGGGCATTCTGACCGCAGCGGTACAGCCGCGGCCAGAAACGGAAAGTCGGCGGTCTCCCGCCGGCTTTCCGCTGCCCAGGGGAATCCTCCATGGCGGCGCAGCTTGCTGCGCCGCCATGGGGATTCCGACTCCCATACCGCCATCCTGTTCCTGGCGGTTTCGGCCGCTAAAGAGCTGTTGCCGGGTACCTACAATTTATAACATACAGGGGGTGATTCTAAGCTTGGTGGGCGGCGGGAGCCGCCCGCCAAGCGGGAACCCCCAGAAGACCGTACCGTGGTCAAAAGACCGCGGCGGTCATTCTGGGTTTCCCACTGGGCTGGCGGGCGACCGCCAAAAGGCCGCCCGCCAGCCCAGCGGGAAACACCCTTCCACGAGGAAGCCGGCTCCGAATGGAGCCGGCGGAGTGGAAGGGGTGCGACGGGTGCAGTAGCACCCGTCGCGAATTTCAGTGTCTGCTAAGCAGACACTGAAATTCTAAGTGGGGCCCTCTTACGGGGGCCCCTGCAGTGCCCATGCCCGTGCCCCCAGGGTCCCCATGACACCCCATACCGCCATCCTGTTCCTGGCGGCCGAAACCGCCAGGAACAGGATGGCGGTATGGGGGTCGGAATCCCGATGGCAGCGCGGAGGATTCCCCTGGGCAGCGGAAAGCCGGCGGGAGACCGCCGACTTTCCGTTTCTGGCCGCAGCTGTACCGCCGCGGTCAGAATGCCCAAAGGAGCACCGCCAGCCTGTTGGCGGTGCTCCCGCGGACCACGGCCCTGGCGGTTTTTACCGCCAGGGTCAGAATGACCGCCACAATCTCCTATAGATTTGGCTGATTGACCTACCCACCGACCTTCCTCGCCATTAATATATTGTCATATTCAGATATAGAGAAATTGGCTTTCCGAGCAAGCCAATGGCAAACGTTATTCTTCAGTTCCAAATGACATTCTTCCCTATCAAGGGGTAGCAATGGTACTCTAACTAAAACAGCCACATAGGGACAGCAGGCGGGTGGAAGGGACAGAGGGGGTCATTCTGACCCCGGCGGGCGGCGGTCGCCGCCCGCCTGGCAGGAACCGCCATTTGGCCGATCCGCGGTCAAAAGACCGCTGCAGCCATTCCAACCTTCCCGCTGGGCCGGCGGGCGCTAACATTGTTAGCGCCCGCCGGCCCAGCGGGAAGGGGGCCTGAAACACTGAAGCCGGCTCCGAATGGAGCCGGCGGTGTTGCAGGTGTGCGACGGGGGCAGTTGCACCCGTCGCGCTTTTCACTGTCTGCTAGGCAGACAGTGAAAAGCAGGCTGGGGCCCTGTTAGGGGGCCCCTAGACACCCGTTACCGCCAGCCTCTTCCTGGCGGTGTAAACCGCCAGAAAGAGGCTGGCGGTAAGGGGGTCAGAATCCCCATGGCGGCGCTGCTTGCAGCGCCACCATGGCGGATTCGCCCAGCCGGGGGAAATCCGGCGGGAAACCGCCGGACCCGGTTTTCTGACCGCGGCTTTACCGCTGCGGTCAGAATGGGCAGGGAAGCACCGCCAGCCTGTTGGCGGTGCTTCCGTCATTCGCGGCCAGGGTCGGAATGACCCCCTGAGTGTCTAGCACAAGTCAGCAGCTTTTACTCCTGAAAAGGGGGCCTATCAGTGCTGCTTGGCCTTGCTTCCCTGGACGAGTTGTACCACTATTTCCTGTAGGCAAAGACCCTATCTCCATGGCTGAGGTGGATGAATTAGCGGTGGAAACAGGTGGCTCAACAGGCAGCAATGGCCTCTGATCAGCAAAACTGATTTTCTCGGTGTGGCTATTCCAAGGAATGGAAGACACTTGGATAATGGATCAGATGGATGCTGGAGATGCCAGTAAGAGCTCTAACATAGATAAGTCCAGAAAGGCCCCTTCCAAACCACATAACCTAAAGGTGCGACTGTGGATTTTACAATAGATTTAACTTGATCCTTAGCACATTCCCAGTCCAGATTTAATAGCCTACTTTTCCACTAGAACTTGGTATTGGTGACAACTGAGGCTGGAATCCCAGCTGTCGGTTCAGAAGGACCAGTATTCATAGAATCATCCATGGTGAAGCACCCTGTCTGTGGTCAGCAAGAAAACTTTTCAAGTGGCTTCAGGGGTAGGTAATCTGAAACAACTACTACCAGCCCCCGCAGAAAAACCTGACATAAGTGGAGCATTACTTGGTGAAAGAGTGCTAAGCCCTGCTCCCATATCAAGGGACAAGCCCTCTCCACCAAGTCAATTTCCTTAGCAACTACAATCTCTGCTTGTGCCAAAAATGGATCCAACCTAGTGCCACTTTCAGTTTTAACAGTGGTTCTATCCTTCCCTCCATCCATTGTGTGGTTACACATGCCACACCCAATGTCATGCAAACCAAATTGACTCACTGTTGATGTAGAGGGTCAGCAATCCAGAAGCCAAGGGGGATGGCCCAGCCCAGCCTCTTCCAGGTGAAGATGGGCCCATCTTGACCCAGCGGAATGCCTGAGCTCATCCCGTGCTGCAGGCTGCTGGTCTCCCTTAAATGTGCATTTTGGCTGTCCCCGCCACTCGAAGGTGCAGTGGAGCTGGGGGACATAGTACCCCCCAAGCAAGTATGGCAGCAACAACAAAGTTCCAAGTGCGGTTATTAACTGCTTTTACAGGGACCCCTTGAATTTCCAACTTTTGTTTCCCAACAATCAGTTTGTTAAAACATATGGTAAATAACCATCTTAATTTAAAATAAAAACAATGACTGCAACTGGGTCATTAGTCCTAAGGTATGAGTGTTTGTGTGCTACTTTACTTTTGGGCATGTTATCAGCAAGTCCATGTTCGAAGTGTGATAGCAGATGTTTAGTTTGCATTGTAGGATTTGTTTATGCAAAGTGCATTGCCGTGTTTTTTATTTTTTACTAATAATGTCATCTGGGACCAGCTAGACAGCCTTAGCTATTCACATGTACTTTGCTAAACTGTTTGGGGCAGATTTAAGAGCCATTACCGCCCCCTTGTGCCACATTAACATCATTTTGTTTACACTAATGTGGCCCAAGGAGGCCAAAATTGCTATACAAATTTACCAAGTGGGGCAATGCATGCATTGCGCCACTTTGTAACCCTTTGTGCTACATTATGCCTGCGCCAGGCATAATGTTTGCTAAGGGGGTGTTCCCCCATTAGGGTTGCCAAAAAAATGGTGCAAAGAAATCCAAGAAATTTCTTTGCATTATTTTTTTCGGCACTTTTAAGGCCTGCTCAGAGCAGGCGTTAAAAGGAGGCACACAATTGTTTACAATGGGCTTTGCAGGATTAGCATCAAAATGTTTTACGCTAATCCTGCAAAGCTCCGAACTAGCGTCAAACATGTCGACGCTAGTTCCCTAACTACCACCATGGTGTCTTAGATACTGCGCACACATGGTGGCGTTAGGGGGACGCTAAGGGGCACGAGGAAAGTGGCGCTGCACTCAGTGTAGCACCACTTTCCTTAAATCAGGTCCTTAGTCTCTTAGAAAAGCCCTTGCTAATGTGGTTGTGGCCTGCCACACTTAGTAGAACAATAAAATATTGAAATCCAGCCCATTTGTAAGACACATAGGGCAACAATACTAGTGAAGACCATCATGCCTCGCATGATGGTCCTGAGTTTTAGAGTTGATTTGTAGGGTTATATGGAGGAAGAGGTTCTTTATTTAACACAGTTGCCTGAAGCAGAAGGGCTATATTGCTATTAGAACTATCCACCCACTGAGGGTAGGATGTTGTGAATTAAACCGGGTGAATCAGAACGGCAAGCATCGGAATGTTGGAGATAATATGCCCTCTGCCACCTCGTTGTGTTCAATTGGGCTCCCAAAATTCTAATATTTTGATTCTAGTTATGAATGTTATTATGCTGAACATACCTTGTGCTACTAGAAGCGTTGTAGTTCATAAAGACAGCGGCAGGACATATTAAGGATAGTGGAACAGGGATCCCAATGCTTTTGTCAAATTGTGACACGTCCTAATAGTTCAACACATTCCTAAACACCACATTTCCAAACAGAAGTCGGGTGGCTGAGAGAAGACACTGGTAACTATACAAGTCACCAGCTTTTTGTTCCTCTCTTCTTTCCATAGAATTTTGAAGACAACCTACCCAGTACATCCACAAATAAAACCTGCTCACAGAACAGAAATTGAATCTTAAATCAGAATATGTGTACACTTTCTTCTCTCTGCCCCCCTAACATGTTCAGAAAAATAGGGATGCCCTGAGGATGTTCTCCTTGAACTGCAGGTGGTCTATGTTCATCAAATCACATAATACTGTATCCACCTCTGATTGGCCAAGGAGACTAAAAACCTTCATATTCCCTTTGGGACGAACACTAACCAGCCACAAACAGTCTGCTAGATGCTAGATATTGTTTTTTGCAGAGGGAGCCCTGCAGTTTGCTTTGGCACTGTATACAGCTTGCTTTAATTTATCGCTTATTTTCACTAGGAACTGCATAGGAGAGACTGGACAAGTTATTTCCTGGAACATATTATCTTCTGTAAGAAAAAAAAAAGTTATCTGGTTTTTGATGTTTGGGTATGTACATTTCAGGGTATTATGATTGGATTTAATGATATAGCTGCCTAAGATTTTATTGCCATATTTTAAAGTGGGGTTGCCTAAGGCAGCCCTTTATTAGGTTTGATAGAAGTATCTGTTTTCCATAGTAATTCCTGTGTCTTGCTCACTCTCATCCTAAACAGGTTGATACCTATTGCTAGGAGCTGCATCTGAAAACTTCAGCTTCTTATCAGTAGAGGTCCATGCAGGGTCCTTCCATAATTTGCCAACATTGACTCTGCTGATTCCACTGGTGCTGGTTGACGAACCAGTCCTGACACCAATCTCTGACACTGAACCAACATCGCCATAATAGGGGCCTGTGTCACATTCTGAAATCATGAAGGCTCAACCAGTGGTTACACAGTGGATTCCAGTTCGGGACTTCTGCCCGGATGCCAGTACCAGCAGACATTCCGCACTATTTTTGGTTCTAACTTTAACCCGAGCAACAAGCACCCTTTTCCCATCATGCCACTGATCATAAGGATGAGCTGGGAAAGTTCTACCCCTTACTTTACTAAGGCTTTAATATATGCAGAATTAAAATGCCAGGAGGCTAGACACATCTGTGGAAACAAAGCTATACTCAACACCTGTACTGCCAACCAAAGAAATTGCTTTATTTGCAGCAGTGGTTTCGAGAACAGTTGAACCATGTTAAATATACAGTTGCCTACTGCAGAAACAACAAATGTATTGACTGTGATTCCTCCTCCAGGGCCTTCTTCATCTTATTGTTGCCAATTATTTAAGGCTTTACGAATACCTTTCTGGCTACACAGTCTAAGCCATGCTCATGTCCACCAGTTATTTGACCTGAGGTTAGGCAGCATAGGCCAAACCCCAGTGATTGGACATCCTAACTAAACACCTGACACCAGATATTTTGACTGTACAAGCTTCAACCGGCAAGGTTAATCCATATTCCTTTCTGATCAACCCCTCTGATAATCGAAAAGAATTGATGCTTTTGGAAAGAGCATGTTTTCTTCAGCCAGTCTAACACTCAGATTCATAAATACAGTTTTCCTTCTGGGGATGTACATCCAGGCTCTATGGGACACGGCCAGTGACATCTTGAAGCATATCATAGAGGACCTCAGGACCCAACTAGCCCAAATGATACATGATGCTCAGGACTTTGCCAGCTACGTGCTCCCAGCAGATATGGACACTATGAACTGGTTCAGCAAAGCTATTGGTACCTGTGACGTGCTCAAAACACATGCCTTGATGCCGTAAATCATACTTTCTGTTGACATGCGAGCATCTTTAATAGATATGGTTTTGGATGGCTCCAGCCTATTTGGAGAAAACACTAATTTGGTAGTAAAATGAACAAGAAAAATCGAACAACAGCTTGATCCTTAAGGGTCTAGAGGCCAGCAAAGCAATCCCCCCATCAGTGCATAACATTCAGGTATTCCAGGCAGCTAGCTTACAGGCAACACTAGCCCTCCCTGCTTGTACTGCAGCAAACAGTCCAACCTTTGTAAGGCTGTAGACATGGTGTCAGTAGGATCTGTTCAAACCAGCAGTAAAAGCTGTCATCCAATTATTGTTTTCCTGCTTCTTCTAAACTGCTTTAGTTTACCATCTCAGGCTCATGCTTGGCTGCTAGTAGGCAGAATTCACCATTTCCTCCCTGGCTGAAGACCCAACATGTCAGACACGTGGGTCTTGCATTTAATTTTCTTCCTACCTCATCTTCTTTCCACACCATCTTTCAGAGGATCAATTCGCCATCCTGATAGAGGAAGTCACCCTTGTGTTGTCCACGAGTGTAAATGAGTCAGTACCCTACTTTGAGAAAGATGCTCCTTGCATTACTTCTTAGTTCCAAAGAAGAACAGAGGCCCCAGGCCTATTTTGGACTGCTGCCTACTGACTGCCTTTCTGAGGACAGTTAGGTTCAAAATGCTCACTGTGGCTCAGATCCTGTCAGTACTGAACCCAGAAGGCTGAATGGTATCCTGGGACTTGCAATACACTTATTTCCTTATACCCATATGCAATCCCACAGGCATTACCTGTGGTTCCGGCTGGGCCAGGAACTCTGCTGATTGACTGTGTTCCTCTTTGACCTCACTTTTGCTCAATTTTTGTTCACAAAAGACATGGCTTTGGTTGCTGCCAATCTGTGGACATTGGGGGTACATGTATTCCTGTACCTCAGTGACTGGCTACTGAAGAAAGGTTTTACTGCTATTGGTCTTAGACCACCTCTGGAACATAGCTAAACTCCTGACATCATTTGGTTTCACTATCAACAAGCCGAAGTCCACACACACAGAATTCCATTCTATGGGGCAGTTCTGTAAATAATTACATTCAGTGTCTTTCCTCCACCACAGCATGTATTGCCTATTCAGGATATGATCTTTAGGTCAGTCCTCGGTCTCGGTGAGAACATCTTTGAGGCTGCTTGGTCCCATTGCCTTGTGTGTCCTCTCCACCCCAAACACCAAGTGGCACAGGTGGTGCCTGGTGGCCCACAAGTGACTCTCTATTACAGTGTGACACAGGGCAGCAAGTAAAGTAGCTGCACTCTGTTGCATGAACAGGAGAGAGCAGAACAGCAACATATCGGCTAATATGTGGCACTGTTCTGCTCTCTACCTGTGGTGGCGCTTTTTAAATTGGTAAGATTCTATAAGCTCTGCCTCCCTTGTCACCTTCCATAATAATGTTTGGTTTCTATACAGCTTTTTATGACTTCTTCACTCATTATGTATTGTTCAGACTGTCCTCTGACTTTCCTTAGTTCTCTACATGTCCTGGGCGATCAGTGGTTTCTGTATTCTGTCTCTATCTGGCATATCCATATTACTAGCTCAGATTTGCTTGGGTGGTCAATCTGGTGAAGCTGATGTGTTCGATAGGGCTTCCTCTAAGCACTGTCTTGGTGGCATCCCAGATGGTTTTCCATTGGAATTTATTGCCGTTCTTCTCAAAATAGTTCTCAAGGACCGATTGAATTAACACTCTGAGAGTTGCATCTCTAAGTGTAATTTAATTGACAACCCAGGTTTTGCAGACAGGAGGAGATAGTTGGATTTGTGTCCACAGAGATCCAGTCCGAAGGGTGATTAGATAACACTTGAAGATCCCATCATCACTGAGGTTGTAGGTGTCCTACTTACTAAGATGTACTCAGTCCTAAAGTGTGTTCTTTGCACATTTGAGTAAAAGGAATAATCTTTGAACCCATCGTGTTGTTGTCCTCCATATGTCTGTTAATCCCAAATCCTGTACTGCCTATAATAACGGGGGAGTGGAAACTAGCAATTTGATCTGAATAATCTATTTTTGTTTGGATCTAAAATGGCATTGACATCGTCTCCCTTGACTAAGTTCAATATTTTGCCTATGTTTGGGAACTGCTCTATGCAAAATTGTTCCTTGCCTTCATTGGAGACACAGTTTGGAAATATAGGGCCATATTTATAGGCCCCTAGCGCCACAGGGGCATCAATTTTAGTGACACTCGTGTGGTGCTTATCACAGCGCTGTATTTACAAGGTGGCGTTAAGCCACTTTTTGTGGCTTAATGCCACCTTGTAAATATGGCCCCTTCCGACACAGCACTATGCGTGGAAGGGGCGTGCAATGGGTGTTGCTGTGTGCGTGCCACAGCAACACCCATTGCATTTTGACGCTGCCTCAGATTTACGAAATCTTGTAAACCTGAGGCAGCGCCAAAATCTAACGCCACTCCCAGGGGTGGCATAAGTAGGGCGCAACGAGGAGGAATACTTTTATTCCTTCTCATTTTTTGCTTTTTCTATGCCCATTGAAAAAGCAAAATGCCAGAAATGATTGTTTATGTGCAGGAAGGCGTCCCTTCCTGCACATAAGCAATCATTTGAACATGACACTTTGGCACTTCTGTGTGTGCTGCATTATGCAGCACACACAGAAGTGCCAAAGCGCCATTAGTGATTCTTTATGTTCAGAAAGGGACACCTTCCCGCACATAAACAATCACACCCCTCAACGCAGACATCCTTGCACGATATTGCAAGGATGCCTGCGTTGGCGCCGGCAGATAAATTTAGCACCAGCACAGGGGAAATCGCAGGGGTGCGCCGTATTCAGTTAAATACGTCACATCGCTGTGTTTCTAAAGTGACGCAGCGCTGGCAATTTTGGCACAGCACCGCGCTGCCCCACTTTAAGAAAAATCTGCCCCATAGTAATCAGAAGTCCACTAAGTTTGCCCCTGACCCTCATGGGATAAAATTGCAACCCTGTTTGTCTTACTGGCATCTGTAGAGTGGATATGTAACCAATACGAATATAGACATCACATACCGGAGGATAATAAATGTGCCTCCTGCAGGAGTAGAATATCTGCTTCGTTCGTGTGTTACCGTTTCAGGACTGATTTTCTTTTTACTGGTGAAGTAAGGTCCTTTGTTTTGAGGGGGACTATGGTGATTGGGTTCGTAGTAATTGCATTGTGTAGTTTTCTCTGATGGGATGATCCATCTCAACCATAAGAAACTTTTCCTTTCCTGGTTTTAAATTATATGTTTGGGACTTTCAGGTGTTCTTTAAGTATGGAGGTAGATTGTGTATTCTGCCAGTGCCATGAGGTGTAATTTGAAATTCTGCCTGTCGTGACCAAAGAAGCTGCACTTGATTTAAAGCATTCTTAGGAATTCTCACAAAGTATACCAGCATAACATCCCTCATGTTATATATAATAATATACGCAGATGTATATAGATGGGACAGGCTGGAGATTATGTGGCTAGGTAAATTGACTAGCATAAAGCTGAACTTCTTTCCCTGCCTCTTATACATAACACAAACATTTCCACTGAAAATAACCAACACGACAGTGACCCAGGTTCAAAAGAAACTGATGGCAAAACCCAAAGAGAATCTAAAGTCACCCTATTTAATGTTTAAATCAACGGGAGAAAGATACTTTAGGTCCCTCATTGTTGTTCAATATTGGTAAACTGCGCAGATACGCCCAGCTTCAGACTGGAACCTCACTCCCCATTAAAAACCTTAAACCGCGATGGAACAAAATTATTCTCCCATACCTCTGCAACATATGTAATGCTTGACCCACGAAGATGGGTCTCTGAGTGCAAACCTGCTCTCTGCTATGAAAAACTTACAATGACACTGGAGACTAATCTATAAAAACAGCTAGACATTTCCTTACCCCATGACACCACAGGTGCATAATCCCGAGGTTGAAACAGGCACAGACGAGGCAGTCTTCAGCAGATGGAACCAAAGCAGTTCACCTACGATGAGAAACGTATTTCACAACTGAGAACAGCTTCATAGGGATGTTTGTATAGAAACATTTAATCTCACAAATAAAGCCGAATTCAAAGGAACGCAAATGATGCACTCGGTTGGTGTGAGACCAATGGGAAAGACGGCTTACAGAGATAACACTCCAAAAGAATAAACATTCCATAACAAACAATTAAAAAAGGGACCTCCTGTTTGTACAACTTAATTAACAACCTACTGCCACCCCATAGAAATACTTACATGACCGCATGAGAACGGGACTTTGGAAATGAGATCCCAGAAGTATCATAATATGGTTGAGAGTAGCAAGATCATCCATCTGCATTCAGCACAAACAAAACAGATATAAAATTCTGACTAGAGGTATTTCACCAATCAGATTGAGAGTCATGTTGGGAGGCTCAAGCCTCTGCTGGCGAGGATGGAAGGACAAAGGCATTATGGTTCTGGGTGGTCAATTTCAAACTTTTTGGAAGGAAATATTATAATTTATAAAAAGGTAACACCTTGAGCCCAGAATAATACTATTTAGGGCTCGATGGAGAGATTATCTGCTTCAGTACATGACAGCTTACATATGTTCGAGAAGGTTTGACAACTATTTCAAATCTACATGAAATACAAAGAATCGGAGTTAGACAGGGCCGACTTAACCACCAATACAATGTATATTCTTCCTCTGAGCAAATCAGACCTTTGGGAATATATAAGATTTTCTCAGAATGCAGCTTCTGCATCAGAGCAGCTTCCTTGATAGTCACTGTTGGACTTTTGCTTATGCAGGGTCATCCCCAGTCTTTTTCGCCTCCTGCCTCCTATTTTTTTTCTGACATGTTGCTGTTGGCTTTTCAACTCTGAGCACTTTACCACTGCTAACCAGTGCTAAAGTGCATATGCTCTCCTGTTTAAATTGTATGTAAGTGGTTCATCCATGATTGGCATATTTGATTTACTAGTAAGTCCCTAGTAAGGTGCACTAGAGGTGCCAGGGCCTGTAAATCAAATGCTACTAGTGGGCCTGCAGCACTGGTTGTGCCACCCACATAAGTAGCTCTGTAATCATGTCTCAGACCTGCCCCTGCAGTGTCTGTATGTGTATTTTTACACTGTAAATTCGACTTGGCAAGTGTACCCACTTGCCAGGCCTAAACCTTCCCTTTCTTTACATGTACGGCACCCCTAAGGTAGGCCCTAGGGAGCCCCAAGGGCAGGGTGCAGTGTATGGATAAGGTAGGACATATAGTAATGTGGTTTATATGTCCTGACAGTGAAATACTGCCAATTTCGTTTTCACTGTTGCAAGGTCTGTCTCTCTCTCATAGGATAATATGGGGGCTACCTTTAAATATGATTAAAGTGTAGATTCCCCTAGAGAGTAGATGGACATGTGGAGTTTGGGATCCCTGAACTCACAATTTAAAAATACATCTTTTAGTAAAGTTGATTTTGAGATTGTGCGTTTGGAAATGCCACTTTTAGAAAGTGAGCATTTTCTTGCTTAAACCATTCTGTGACTCTGCCTGGTTTGTGGATTCCCTGTCTGGGTCAGTTTGACAGTTGGGTTGTTTTTCACCTCACACCAGACAGTGACACAAAGGGAGCTGGGGTGTGATCTGCATTTCCTGATTAGCCATCTCTGCTAGGAGGGAGGGGTGGAGTGGTCACTCTCATCTGAAAGGACTGTGCCTGCCTCTGACAATGCTGTCTCCAGCCCCCTGGTGTGTGTCTGAGGCCTTGCCTGGGCAAGGCAGGATTTCACAAGAAGGTGTGAGTCCCCTTTGAAGAAAGGTGACTTCAAAGACTAAAATGGGTATAAGAAGGGCACCCAAACTTACAAACTTTAGAAACACTTCTGGAACCAAGAGGAACCTCTGCCTGGAGAAGAGCTGATAGCTGAGGAAAACGTGCTGCCCTGCCTGTGACTGTGCTTTGTGGAGCTTTCCTGCAGTGCTGCTTCTGCCAGAGTAAGAGGGCAAAGACTGGACTTTGTGTGCCTTCCATCTTGAAGAAGAAATCTCCAAGGGCTTGATGTAGAGCTTGCCTCCTGTTGTTGAAGTCTCAGGGATAGCAAAGACTTCTTCCTGCCAGCACCTGGAGTCTCTGGAGAGACCCCTACTCTGCTCTGTGGTGCCCTTCCAGTTCCTGGGACCCTGAAAGGAGAGGCTGGCAGCCTAAGGACAAAAATACACGCACCGAGCGCCGTGCGGAGAAAAGATCGACGCGAATCCGATCGCGGCTGAGAAAACGACGTGACGCCGGTTCCGCAGCTGAGAAACGACGCCGCAGGAAACGCGACCGAAAAACCGACGCCCGGAGCAGGAGAAACGACGCGCAGCATCGCTGACGGAGGCTGAGAGATCGCACCCTGCGCCGCGGGACTTTCGGATCGTCGTGTGGCTGGCTTTTTCAACGCGCACCGCTGTGCCGAGTTGTTTTCGACGCACACAGCCGTGCAGGGTTACTTTCGACACACACCGCCCGTGCGGGGTTATTTTTGACGCAAACCAGGTACATTTTCACGCTAGCAGCGCTAGTGTGGTGTTACAACTACCTAAAGACTCTTTTTATTTTAAACCTTTAAAAAACCATAACTTGACTTGTGTATGTTGGATTTTTGTCGTTTTGGTCTTGTTTTGTCTAGATAAATATTTCCTATTTTTCTAAACTGGTGTTGTGTCATTTTGTAGTGTTTTCATTGAGTTACTGTGTGTGTTGGTACAAATACTTTACACCTAGCACTCTGAGGTTAAGCCTACTGCTCTGCCAAGCTACCAAGGGGGTAAGCAGGGGTTAGCTGAGGGTGATTCTCTTTTATCCTAACTAGAGTGAGGGTCCTTGCTTGAACAGGGGGTAACCAGACTGTCAACCAAAGACCCCATTTCTAACATTGGTGACCAGCGGTCGGGATTTGGACTTGTATTTGTACTTGACATACAGTAATTAAGTGTACACTACTGTTTTGATCTCAGACCACTACGTGACCACATACTACTTGTTTGGTGATCTTTTGATTTTTCTCTTAAGGACTCTTTTTATTCTACTTCCATGATTTTGCTGATCCCTTGACTGATTCTTTTTACTTCATTGGGAAATTATTTTTTTTCTGCCTTTTGGAACTTTGCACTTGTGACCATCATGTCTCAATCTGGAGATGCAACAGCTGGAGCTGTGTTTGAAATGGAGAAACTGAAGGAGTACTCAGTTGCTCAATTGAAACAGTTCCTTAAAGATCTTGACTGTCCCACTGAGAGCTCCACCAGGGAGGGGGAGCTGCAACAGGCACAGAGGGCCTGGGTGACAATCAAGAAGGCTGGAAGGCACACAGAGGAGGAGAATATGGGGGGGGAAGTGCAGAGGATACACAGTGGTGTAGTGGAGGAACCTGTTACGCCTGGGGGGAGGGTCCCCAGGAGGGGTGGCAGGGTGTCACCCAAGGGTCTGACTCCTGAAGAGTTACAGGACAGACAGGCAGAGAGGGAGTACCAATGGGAGCTGAAAAAGCTCGATTGGGAGTTGGAAGAAAGGAGGAGGAACTTAGAGATTAAAAAAATGATTTATGCTTACGAGCTTAAATTGAAAGAGCTGGAAGTCATGAGGGCTGAGTCCAGCTGGAATGGTGGCAGCAACAATTGTATATCCAGTGATGCTGCAGAAGTGCACATGCCCAGAGAGGTGGTGCCCTACTTGAAGGAGGGAGTTAACACACGCCAGGAGGTTCAGGGGTATGAGGTAGCTCCAGTGATGCACAGGGTCCCTGAGGTGGATTGGGGAACTGGCATGGGGAGTCATATTCCTACTGGTGGGAGGGACACTCTACTGACTCTAGGTGAGAGTGACAGGGAGAGGGGTTCCCCCCAGGTAGAAGTCCTGGTTATGGAGTGTGAAGACATCCCAGAAGAGTGTGGGTTGAGTGTCAGGGACAGTCAGGTACTGTCTCACCAGTCTCAGGAGGGTGATGTGGGGTGCTTTTTCAAAGCAGAGTCACTGGATGGTTGGGTGAAGGGTACTTTGGTTAATTCATGTGAGGGGCTGAGTGATGTAATTGCTGGAGAGCATATGTCTAGTCCTTATTTTCCAGAGCTATGCCAACACCAGGTGGAGTGTGAGTTCTCTGACCCCAGGGAGCTTACAATGGAGGCAGACTTCTGGGTGAGTACCTGTCACGACTCACGTGCTGCTTGCGCCTGGAATTTGCAGATCTGGTGGCGTGAATCTTCAATGTTCGGCTTTGGCCCAAAAAGGGGCGACTCTTTCTGGTAGCCACGGTGCTGTAGGCAATGGAGACACCAAGAACAGACCGTGCCCTTCAGAAAGTAGCGCCAGAGGGAAAAACCCCTTCCAAAGGGGAAAAACCTCCAAACAGGAAAAGTCCTGGAGAAAAACAAGAACAACAAACAGGAATCCAAAAGGAGCAAAAATCAGAAAATACAGAATGCTGAGTCCAAAACCAAAAGGCAAGGAAATCAGGAGCGAAGACACCAACTGAGCAGAAAGTGTTGCAGCGCAAGGAAAGAGGAAAAACACAGCCCTTATATACCAACAAACAGGAAGTGACCCACAGGAAGTAAAAGGACACCATCTTAGATAGGGAAACAATATATAGAACAGAATAGTAGAGGAACCATAGAGAATAGGGAACAAGGAATGCTGGGAAAGCACAGGAATCTGGGAAGGAGGAAAAGACATAAAGAAAGGCACACAACAGACTGCAAACAGAAGAAAGGACAAGAAACGAAGAAAAACAGGTAAGAGGGTTCAGAGACCCCTGGGACAGTGAAAGGCAGAAGGAAGAACGAGGCCCCAAGCAAATCTGGGGCCTCGAAACGCGCAGGAGAGGCTGGGGGCGCGCCGCGTCTTAATAACGCGGTGCGCGGCCCGAGCCGAACGCCCGGCCGAAGTCGAGCTCTCGGCTCGCGCCGCACCGCGCGGCGCGACAGTAGGTCCCCCTCCCGAAGGCCCAGGTTTAAGAGGGAATAAACAGTGAAAGCGTTGAGTCAGGAGAGGAGCGTGAACGGAAGAGGCATCTTCCCATGAACATTCACTGAGAGGATAACCCTTCCAATGAATCAGATACTGAAGTCGTTTATGAAAAAGACGAGAGTCACAGATTTCCTGCACTTCATATTCAGGAGCATCATTCACAAGGACAGGAGGTGGACAAGGAAACTGACGTGAGTAAGGATCAGGCACATAAGGTTTAAGCTGAGAAACATGAAAAACCGGATGGATCTTCCATGTATGGGGTAAGTGAAGACGGACAGTGACAGGATTGACCAACTGGAGAATACGGAAAGGCCCATAGTAACGAGGTGTGAACTTGTTTTGAGAGAGACGTGAGGGCAAGAATTTGGAGGAGAGCCAGACTTTATCTTGCAGATGATAATTTGGATTGGTTGTACGTCTCTTGTCTGCAGCCTTCTTCATATACCTCTTGGTATGTAACAAATTAGATCGAATTAGTTTATGGAGTTGGAGAAGGCGTTTGGAGAAATAGTTAATAGCAGGTAGAGGAGAGTTGGATTGTGGAGAAGTAGGGAAAGAGGTAGGATGAAAACCATAGGAACAGAAAAAGGGAGTGACCTTGGAGGCACTATGGACTGAGTTATTGTAGGAAAATTCAGCTAAAGAGAGGTAAGTGCTCCAGTTACTTTGGGTAGAATTGCAAAAGCATCGAAGATATTGCTCTAGTCCTTGGTTCAGACGCTCAGTCTGTCCGTTGGTCTGAGGATGGAACCCTGAAGACAGGGCTCTATTCATATTCAGTGTTTTACAAAAATGCTTCCAAAATCGGGAGATGTACTGAGGTCCTCTATCAGAGATTATGGTATGTGGAAGTCCATGGAGACGGAAGACATGATCTATGAATATTTGACCTAGTTCTTGGGAAGTAGGCAGCTTTTTTAGGCCAGTGAAATGAGCCATCTTTGTGAAAGAATCCACTGTGACCATGATAACCCGGTTTCCTGCTGATGGTGGGAGCGAACACATAAAATCAGTAGAGATAGTATGCCATGGGGCCGATGGAACAGGCAAAGGTTGTAGTAATCCTGCCGGTCTGGTGTGAGGTATTTTGACTTGGGCACATATGGGACAGGCCTGAACGTATCTTTCCACATCCAGTTTCCAGGTAGGCCACCAAAAAAATCGTGAAAGTAATTCTTGTGTGGCTTTGATGCCTCTGTGACCAGCTACAGGGGAATCATGGCACATTTGTAATGCTTTCTTTTGCACCTTGTTTGTAGGGAGGAATATCAGGTCTTGGTAATAAAAATATCCTTGTTTCTTGTACAATAATGGTCTTAGTTCTTCTATGTCATGGTCCGATAGGTTGGCGTATTCTTGTTGTACTTCTTCCAGGAAAGACTGAGCCACTCCAATGATCTTACTGGGTTCTAGAAGATACTGGGATGAGGAAGGAGAACACTCTGGATATCGGCGAGACAGAGCATCAGCCAGAATGTTTTGGGATCCTGGAATATATGTAATATAAAAATCGTACTGACTGAAGAAAAAGGCCCAGCGGGCCTGACGACTATTCTGGCATACAAAATTTCTTAAACATTGTAAATTACGGTGGTCTGTCCTCACCTCAAATGGTTCCTTGGAACCCATCAGAAACTGCCTCCACTCAAGGCAGGCTGTTTTCAGAGCCAATAATTCCCTTTCAAGTACGGAATAATGTTGTTCAGCTGTGGAAAGGATATGAGACAAATAGAAAACAGGATGTTCAAGGCCATCATCCTCTTGTCGTTGGAGTAAGACAGCTCCGATGGCTCTCTCAGAAGCATCAGTTACTACTATAAATTGCTTGGTGGTATCTGGATGTCTTAAGATGGGGGCTTGGGTGAAGGCTCTCTTTAAGCTTTGAAAGGCTGCTTCAGCAGTCTCAGTCCAGACAAACCCCTTCTTTAAATTGTCCTTCTTTAAGGTGTGAGTTATGTGGCTAGTCTGACTGGCAAAGTCTAGAATGAATTGTCGATAGAAGTTTGCTAAACCTAGGAAACATTGTGTTTCTTTTATGGTAGAAGGAGAAGGCCACTCTAGGATAGCTTGTACCTTTTCTTGGTCCATAGCTATGCCGGTGGGACTTAAATGATAGCCCAGATATTTGACTTCCGTTATGTCGAACTCACATTTCTCTGGTTTGCAAAATAGTTGATGATCACGAAGTCTTTGAAGAACTTGTTTCACATGGGAAGTATGGAGTTCAGGATTTCTAGAATAAATAAGAATGTCATCTAGGTAGATCATGACTGTCTGATTAAGTAGGTCTGAAAACACTGAGTCCATAAATCTCTGGAAGATTGCCGGGGCGTTAGTAAGACCAAACGGCATAACCCTATATTCAAAATGGCCAAATGGGGTCCTGAATGCTGTCTTCCATTCGTCGCCTTCTCTTATGCGTAAAAGGTGGTAGGCTCCTCGTAAATCCAATTTAGTAAAACGTTGGGCCCCTCTGATTGCTTCCAGTATGTCCCTGATGAGAGGCAAAGGATAACGATCTTTAATGGTGATTTTATTCAGACCTCGAAAATCCAGGCACGGACGAAGATCCTTAGTCTTCTTGGGCACAAAAAAGAGAGGGGCCCCAGCCGGAGACGACGATGGAACAATAAGACCACTCTGTATATTTTCGTCCAGATACTCCTTTAGAACTTCCCTTTCGGGTTCCGTGAGGGAGTACATCCTCCCAAAAGGAACAATTGTGCCGGGTTCTAATGGAATTGCACAATCATATTCTCGATGTGGAGGTAGCACAGGTTTTGACGGTTTTTGGAAAATATCCTGAAACTCCAAATAGTGGTCTGGGACCCCTTGGACCGTATTAATGGACATACCAGTGGCACCTTCAGTAGCTAAGGATCTTTTCGGAGACCAATACTTGTCGGAAGTAAAACAGTTCTCGTGACAAAATTGCGAAGACAAAGAGACTGTCCGGGTAACCCAATTTATATATGGGTTATGTCTAATGAGCCACGGAATTCCAAGAATGATGGTATGGTTAGGGGACGTAATAAGATCGAAGGAGATGTGTTCTTGATGGTTTCCCACCTGTAGACTTAACATCAGGGTAGTGGTGTCTACAGGACCAGAGGATATCAAAGATCCATCCACAGTGTGTACCTGTTCGGGTACTTCTTTTGCTTGAGTAGGAACTAGGTTAGCAGCAGCCCATGTCTTGTCCATGTATATACCACTAGCACCACAGTCTAGTAATGCCATAGTCTTTTCTTGACGACCGTCAGGAAGTTGTAACAGGACAGGAAAGATGAACAAGGCAGTTGTATTGTCATTAAAGGAGCTGATGGAAGGTATAGCTGTAGACCCCGTCCCCTCCCTTCTTACAGAGGACGGGAGGTGGCGTTTCCCGAAGGTCTGGACGGACGTACTGGACAGGTACGGAGTATGTGACCAGCAGAACCACAATACAGGCACAACCCTCTCTTGCGTCTGTCTTCTCGTTCACTAGCAGAGAGCGGACCTCGGGTAGTATCCACCTGCATGGGTTCCCCTTCGATGTCTCTAGCAGGAGTGCGAGGTTCCTCGGAACGCTGCAGGTATGCACGGGAGCTACTTGGTTGGGTAAACCCTCTACTCCTTTTCTTTTCCGATCTCCGTTCCTGAAGACGATATTCGATGGACAGTGCTTGATCCATCAGGCCACGAAGATCTTCCGCTCTGGTAGAATGCACTAGTTCATCCTTTATTTCTTCTTTGAGTCCTCTACGAAATAATGTTACCAGAGTACGTTCCACCCAAGTGGTCTCTGCCGCCAGCTGACGAAAACGGGTTATATATTGCAGGACGTCTTGGGAGCCTTGTTGGATGTCGCACAAGGCTTCTTCAGCGGAGGCTTCCAATCCAGGACGGCTAAACATTTGTTTGAAGCGACTCACAAAGGCGGAATAGTCTGACAATACAGGGTCATCGGAGGACACCATCGGGGTTGCCCAGGCCAAGGCTGGGCCGGATAAGGCACTGATAAGATAACCCACCTTGGTCCTGTCGTGGGAGAATTGAGTAGGTCGGAAGGCGAAATACACCGTTAAAGCATCCAAGAACTCGCGAAGCTTGGTTGGTTCACCAGAGAAACAAGGGGTAGAAGCGGAGATTGTCGGAACATCACTGGTGCGGAGGGCCAAAGCCTGTCGTAACGCAGCATTTTCATTACGTAGTTGTTGCAACTCCTGGGCTTGTTGCTGAATCGTGGTTAACAGAGATTGCTCCGGATCTGCAGCAGCCGCCACTGTATTATCCATGGTGTTTGAGGACGTCGGAATGGTTTGGCGCTGCAATCTGTCACGACTCACGTGCTGCTTGCGCCTGGAATTTGCAGATCTGGTGGCGTGAATCTTCAATGTTCGGCTTTGGCCCAAAAAGGGGCGACTCTTTCTGGTAGCCACGGTGCTGTAGGCAATGGAGACACCAAGAACAGACCGTGCCCTTCAGAAAGTAGCGCCAGAGGGAAAAACCCCTTCCAAAGGGGAAAAACCTCCAAACAGGAAAAGTCCTGGAGAAAAACAAGAACAACAAACAGGAATCCAAAAGGAGCAAAAATCAGAAAATACAGAATGCTGAGTCCAAAACCAAAAGGCAAGGAAATCAGGAGCGAAGACACCAACTGAGCAGAAAGTGTTGCAGCGCAAGGAAAGAGGAAAAACACAGCCCTTATATACCAACAAACAGGAAGTGACCCACAGGAAGTAAAAGGACACCATCTTAGATAGGGAAACAATATATAGAACAGAATAGTAGAGGAACCATAGAGAATAGGGAACAAGGAATGCTGGGAAAGCACAGGAATCTGGGAAGGAGGAAAAGACATAAAGAAAGGCACACAACAGACTGCAAACAGAAGAAAGGACAAGAAACGAAGAAAAACAGGTAAGAGGGTTCAGAGACCCCTGGGACAGTGAAAGGCAGAAGGAAGAACGAGGCCCCAAGCAAATCTGGGGCCTCGAAACGCGCAGGAGAGGCTGGGGGCGCGCCGCGTCTTAATAACGCGGTGCGCGGCCCGAGCCGAACGCCCGGCCGAAGTCGAGCTCTCGGCTCGCGCCGCACCGCGCGGCGCGACAGTACCAGAGAGTCTGAAGAGGCATTTGGGGGTGCTCCTGAGAGGAGTGGTCTAGGTAGTTCCCAACCAGGTGAGGTAGGGAAGGATTGTAGTGTCCCAGGTAGGTCCCAGTGTAGTGGGATGGGTGAGGGACCCCATGTCCAGTCTCAGAGGAGAGGGAATGGGGATGGGTTGAGGCCCAAGGTGCCCGAGATCCGGTCCCAGGTCCTGGAGGGTTCCCTGCGGGAACACCAGGAGGGGAGCCTAGCCTGTACCATAGGGCCATCTGTTGAGGGAGACCCCACAGTGTCAGGAGAACTTGGGGGGGCGGCTGTAGCCAGCGTCCCACCAGTTCTGGTGTCTGGCAGTACCACTCCTAGTGAGGGGGTGCAGAAGTCCAGACAGAGGGTTGAGAGGGGGTTGCGGACCCCAGTGGAGAACCTGGAGGGTCAGGGGTCAGCTCTGAGAGCAGAGCCCCCCATGAATGACCTTGGTAAGACCATTTCTGGGTTGGGGGGAATCCAGACTCTGTCAGATGGGCAGAGGTCAGGAGACCTGCGCCAGCCAGACTCTTGTGTGACCCTTCGGGACAGTGTGTCCCTTGAGGGGGGTAAGTGTGCCCCCCTGGAAGTCCTGGTGTGCCAGGCAATGGTTCAACCGCAGGGTGGTGACCCTGGGTTGGATGACCAGGTTCAGAGGGTAACCTCTGACCTGGTAGGGGGTAGGTATGCCCCCCAGGAAGTCCTGGTTTGCCAGGCAGTGATCCAGTCTGTGGGTACAGACCCTGGATTGGGAGGCCAGGTTAAGGGTGTCCCCCCTGACCTGGAGGAAGGGGCTACTGCTAACAGTGCCCCTACCATGTTGTCTTCTGGGGGGGCCACTCCTAGTTGGGTGGTTCAGGACCCCAGAGGAGAGGGCAGGGGGAGGGAAGCCTCACCCCTGGCCCTGGTCCAACCTGAAGGTACAGACCCCAGGTTGGAGGATCAGTTGCAGGTTAACATCCCTGCACTGGTGGAAGAATTGTGCAGGACTGCTTCTACAAGCACCCTGACAGTTTTTGACTCTGGGGGAGCCGCTTCTGCAGGGAGGTTACAGAGCCCCAGAGGGGAGGACCAGGGTCAGGTTGTCATCCCTGACCTGGTGGAAGAGAGAGTGGTCAAAGGGTGCCAGGCACCTGGGGCTACCACCCCCCACTCTCCACAGTCACAGTGGTTAGAGAGGCCTGAGGTCGGGCTCTCATCCCTGACAGTTGTCTGGGGCCACTGTGGCTTGCTGTCCTGGTGGACAGAGTTGCCCCTGGGGGGGGGAGGACGAGAGTCACACCCCGGGGGTGGAGTGGGCAACACCACTGTGTTGGCCCTGGTGGTACTATCTGCCCATTGCAATACATCTGTGAGCAAAGTAAAGTTAGGTGTTGCACAGATGGTGTCTGTAGATGTGGAGAAGGGTTCCCCATCGGTTAGCTTAGTGGGCCCTGAGAGTATGGACAGAGGGATCCAACTGGAGTCAGGAAGGCGTAGCACTGGAACATGCCCCTGCTGTTGTGGGCCTGGGTCCCTGTTCTATCGCCCCAATCAGGGAAGTACATCAAGGTATTGATTGTTCTCCCCTGGCTTTAGGCTGGTAGGGGGTCGTGTTGGACTTTTGCTTATGCAGGGTCATCCCCAGTCTTTTTCGCCTCCTGCCTCCTATTTTTTTTCTGACATGTTGCTGTTGGCTTTTCAACTCTGAGCACTTTACCACTGCTAACCAGTGCTAAAGTGCATATGCTCTCCTGTTTAAATTGTATGTAAGTGGTTCATCCATGATTGGCATATTTGATTTACTAGTAAGTCCCTAGTAAGGTGCACTAGAGGTGCCAGGGCCTGTAAATCAAATGCTACTAGTGGGCCTGCAGCACTGGTTGTGCCACCCACATAAGTAGCTCTGTAATCATGTCTCAGACCTGCCCCTGCAGTGTCTGTATGTGTATTTTTACACTGTAAATTCGACTTGGCAAGTGTACCCACTTGCCAGGCCTAAACCTTCCCTTTCCTTACATGTACGGCACCCCTAAGGTAGGCCCTAGGGAGCCCCAAGGGCAGGGTGCAGTGTATGGATAAGGTAGGACATATAGTAATGTGGTTTATATGTCCTGACAGTGAAATACTGCCAATTTCGTTTTCACTGTTGCAAGGTCTGTCTCTCTCTCATAGGATAATATGGGGGCTACCTTTAAATATGATTAAAGTGTAGATTCCCCTAGAGAGTAGATGGACATGTGGAGTTTGGGATCCCTGAACTCACAATTTAAAAATACATCTTTTAGTAAAGTTGATTTTGAGATTGTGCGTTTGGAAATGCCACTTTTAGAAAGTGAGCATTTTCTTGTTTAAACCATTCTGTGACTCTGCCTGGTTTGTGGATTCCCTGTCTGGGTCAGTTTGACAGTTGGGTTGTTTTTCACCTCACACCAGACAGTGACACAAAGGGAGCTGGGGTGTGATCTGCATTTCCTGATTAGCCATCTCTGCTAGGAGGGAGGGGTGGAGTGGTCACTCTCATCTGAAAGGACTGTGCCTGCCTCTGACAATGCTGTCTCCAGCCCCCTGGTGTGTGTCTGAGGCCTTGCCTGGGCAAGGCAGGATTTCACAAGAAGGTGTGAGTCCCCTTTGAAGAAAGGTGACTTCAAAGACTAAAATGGGTATAAGAAGGGCACCCAAACTTACAAACTTTAGAAACACTTCTGGAACCAAGAGGAACCTCTGCCTGGAGAAGAGCTGATAGCTGAGGAAAACGTGCTGCCCTGCCTGTGACTGTGCTTTGTGGAGCTTTCCTGCAGTGCTGCTTCTGCCAGAGTAAGAGGGCAAAGACTGGACTTTGTGTGCCTTCCATCTTGAAGAAGAAATCTCCAAGGGCTTGATGTAGAGCTTGCCTCCTGTTGTTGAAGTCTCAGGGATAGCAAAGACTTCTTCCTGCCAGCACCTGGAGTCTCTGGAGAGACCCCTACTCTGCTCTGTGGTGCCCTTCCAGTTCCTGGGACCCTGAAAGGAGAGGCTGGCAGCCTAAGGACAAAAATACACGCACCGAGCGCCGTGCGGAGAAAAGATCGACGCGAATCCGATCGCGGCTGAGAAAACGACGCGACGCCGGTTCCGCAGCTGAGAAACGACGCCGCAGGAAACGCGACCGAAAAACCGACGCCCGGAGCAGGAGAAACGACGCGCAGCATCGCTGACGGAGGCTGAGAGATCGCACCCTGCGCCGCGGGACTTTCGGATCGTCGTGTGGCTGGCTTTTTCAACGCGCACCGCCGTGCCGAGTTGTTTTCGACGCACACAGCCGTGCAGGGTTACTTTCGACGCACACCGCCCGTGCGGGGTTATTTTTGACGCAAACCAGGTACATTTTCACGCTAGCAGCGCTAGTGTGGTGTTACAACTACCTAAAGACTCTTTTTATTTTAAACCTTTAAAAAACCATAACTTGACTTGTGTATGTTGGATTTTTGTCGTTTTGGTCTTGTTTTGTCTAGATAAATATTTCCTATTTTTCTAAACTGGTGTTGTGTCATTTTGTAGTGTTTTCATTGAGTTACTGTGTGTGTTGGTACAAATACTTTACACCTAGCACTCTGAGGTTAAGCCTACTGCTCTGCCAAGCTACCAAGGGGGTAAGCAGGGGTTAGCTGAGGGTGATTCTCTTTTATCCTAACTAGAGTGAGGGTCCTTGCTTGAACAGGGGGTAACCAGACTGTCAACCAAAGACCCCATTTCTAACAGTCACAAACGCTTGAATATTTTCCCACCACTTGCAAAGACCCCGGAACACCATAAAATAGCTGATTCCCATAGAAATGGCATCAAAGAATGTCGAGGAAACTACTGAAAAAATCTGTTGAATGGGAGCCTGAAAAGGTCCTGTTTTTCATGAATGTCCTGTAGAAAAATCTATGAAAATTAAGAATAAAACTATATTGCAGCATTTTTCAGTAGAAAGCATAGTGCAATAAGAGTTTTAATCAGAGAACATGAATGCAAAAATGCAGCCTGCTGCCTTACATTTAACAGACAGAAAATTGAACCTTTCCCTTTAATAACCTGGGTAGCTCCTCTAAGTACAATACATTGTATGGTATTGTATTGTATTGTATTATATTTCAAAATTTATATAGCACTTACTACTTCTATATGAGGTGCTGAAAGACTTGCCTACACGAGTAGCATGCTACACAGAGTAAAGTGTGTGTTTGGAAGGATGTTGTATTTGTTTTGATCCTATGTGGGAAGTCTTTCAGTGTTGTGCGTGATGACCACCGACGTACAGTTATTGTGTTATGGGGCACAGTGCGTAGCAGTTTATTGGATGATGAAGTGCAAGAGAGATGCAGTTTTATAATATTCCATTTGCTTTTAGCTTTGAACAGCTCTGCAGATCATTTTATGGTTTTTCCTATGATATAGTCTGCTTAGCTGGTTTCTGCACTGGGTTGTGCAATCTGAGATTTTATGTAGAGTTGTGGTCCTGAACTGGCATGATTGGAGGGAGAGAGAAGTGGAAAGATCTGTAGATATGGGCATTTTTATTAACACCCTAAATCTGAGTGTCTATGTGAGATGTAAAGAAGTGGTCAGATTGCATATATATTTGGGACCTGCAGTGAATGGACTATTTCATATACAAAATGTATTGCCCAAGCGTAAATCGGCTAACATGTTTCACAATACAAATTGTTTCATCAGAGCCTATTTAACACTTCCAGTAGTCCAGTATATCACTAAAAGATCAAATGAAAAAAAAGTATCACCAATCAAAACATTTGCAAAATCCAATACATTCATGAATGGTCCTAAATAGCAGAAGAGAAAACATACAATGAATGTTAGAGCAGACCTTGATAAGAAAGTCAAGTTGGTCATGAATTATACTTGTCAGAACAGAGATTTACTCCTTTATACAAAAACATTGGACTTTATTTAAAAGGAACCCCCTTTTTAGCAAATATTTTGTTGATAAACCATGTATTGTTTACAAAGAAGGTGCACAATAAATGATCTCTTAAATCCAAGTGGCCTAGGTCTTCAGGGGGACAATGTTTAGTCTAAGAGAGAGGTTTTTATAAGTTGGTTGCTGCATCTGCTGTGAATTTACACCTGATAAAGCTCAAGGATCATATTAACAAAAAGTATATAATATACATACTTTTTAGAAATGCAGCACTTCTCTTTATATTTATGTTATTGTCTTTGTTTGCAATAAGTTGTATGTTGGATCTGCAGCTAGGAAATTGAAACTGAAGTGTCAGGAGCATTTATGTGCTAAACGAAGTAACAGTGCTAAAAATCTCATTGCAGTACAGTTTTGGAAAGAGCATGCCCTAGAGAACTTATCATTTTTAAAATTTATAGGGATCACACTACAGCGACCTCCTAGAAGGGAGGAAGGTAGAATCCTGATGCTCTGTGAAGTAGGTTTCAGACGGTATTGAAAGGGACAAATAGCATAAAGAGTTACAGCTATATTTTGTTTGGTATATTATCTGCCTATATATCTCTGGTGGGAGGTGATTAATAGTATGGCTTCTTTTGACTTATTTTACTGGTCTGCCAATACTTTTTCTGTTGCTGTTTTGATTGTATGGATTTAGCTACATTGATCTTTGGAAACCTTGTTACACACTTCATAGGATTCTACTTGTGCAGTAACACAAGGGGCCATACTGTGTTTCTGAGGTGGCAATTCGTTGTTGACTCCTGGAAATTGTGGTTTCTGTACTACTGAGGGCCGTAACCAGTGCTTAATTTGTGCTTGTTGTTTCTGGTGCTGAGCACCGGCACTTATTTTTGAGGGCCGGGGCTTATTCTTATGCCTCAAGTATTTGCTGGAGCAAAAGACACATCTAGAAAAGACAGATGAAGGGAAAAACGAAAAAGCGTCACAAAGGGATAAAGTAAAAAGCTGCAAGAGTGAGCTGAAGTGGCAGCGAGTGGCTTTAAATGGATTGAAGAGGCCAGAGATGGCTTCAGGATTACGACGACCTCAGTATTCCATGTTCACACATTTAATTACAGCAGCTGCATGTTCAAGAGGAGGGCTTTGGGCACCGGAACCTTTGTATTTACAAATTAAGCACTGGCTGTAACAGTAATATATGGAAGTACATAACTATATAATGTCTTGGTGACCCATTGATCAGCCTTTTTTTGCTTACCTGCATAATAAAAGTAGTTCATTGGTTGAGTTGTTTGCAATTTGTGGGTTGTAAGCTTAAGATAGTGCTTGAGGGTGTGAGAATTTTCTGGGCGGTCTTGGCTAACTGAAAGTTGTAAATGCCTCTAGGAAATTGCTAAGGGCCTAATTTACAACATTTGGCGTAGGGCAGCACAGGAAGCCTTCTAGCAGGAATGCACTGTATTTGTGTAATATGGTGCATTCCTATCCTTTCAGCTGGTGCAGAAATTGCTGCTGAATGCCCACGCAGTATCCCTTGCACCGTGGTGCAAGGGCGTCTGTGTTGTTGGCATGATTGTTTTTGTGCAGGAGGAACACCTTCCTGCACAAAAACAATCAATGGAGGCATTTTTCTCTTTCTATGTGTGCGGCAGAATGGGAAACCCACTGCAACGCCCATGGAATGACTCCTTGACATAGAGTAAGGTAATGTGAGGTTTTGCACTGCCTTGCCATACTCCATTTCTATGAGGCCATGCAAAGCCACACAGGGTGGCTTTGCGTCACCTCATAGATATGACTGAGAGGCCTGCGCCACTGTGGCGTCATAAAAAGTGACGTTCCAGTGGCTCAGGTCCCTTGTAAATGAAGCCCCACGTTTTTAAGTGTGTATGCTCCTGCATGCATCTAATGCTGTCTGATAGTGAGTTACAGAGCTTGGGAGCTTACACTGAAAAAGCAGTGCCTCCCACGGATTTCTTATGGTAAGGGAGTACAATGTTAAGTGGTGCCAGCCTGAAGTGCAGTGTGTGGTTTGTTTTGTATTGCTTCAATTGAACTTGTAGATATAGTGGTCCTTGCCCTTGGGAGGGTCTGTGGACAACACAGAGTGCCTTGAACATTGCCCTTCTAGATATAGGTAGCCAGTGTAGCAATTGCAGGACTGAGGTCATGTATGCTCTTCGATGAAAGCAGAGAAGAAGCCTTGTGGCAGCATTTTAAACTGGTAGTATTTTGCTTATGTTGAATGCAAGTGTGGCATGTTATAGGCTGTTGGTTTAGTCAACCTCGGAGATTACTAATGTGAGGATGGCTTGTAGTTTATAATAGTATGCAAGATATAGGAAAATGCAGCATTGTGTTGAAGGCGCTCTGTGATATAGTTGGCATGAGATATCAAGGATAAGTCTGAATTCATGGTTACTCCTAGGTTTCCAACTTCTTTTGATGCTGTCTTGGGGACTTCAAGTTTATTAGGCCATATAATGGTAGGCTGATAGTTGTGTCATTGTCTGCATATCAAAATCCTTTTCTTTGCGGTAATGAGCTTTAGATCATCATTCATATGTTTATGGCTCGAAATCAGTCATTGAGTTTTGAATTAAAGAGGTCTTCGGGCCCATCCATTTTTAAAATGACTTGTGTGTCATCAGAATAGCTGTTAACAGGTGAGGTTGTAAGATTTAATTCAATTTGGTAAGGGTTTTAGGTAGATGTTGAATAATAGAGGGGATATAATCGACCCCTGAGGAATGCCGCAGTGTGTGAGGAGGTGATTTGAGAGGGGCTAGATAGACTACACTTTGTCTGTATGCGAGATAAGAAGCAATCCATTTTATGGTTCAAATTTCTTTGGGTTTCAAGAGAGGAAAATAAACAAAGGGTGATGCAGCACCCTCTAAATGTAGAAAAGAAAGACAAATAATCTATCGACCAACTCCCCACCCCTTCCCTCCCTGTCCCACCCCACAGGTGCACATTTTTGCAATCGCGCTATGAGGAATGTGTACAGTGCTGTTAAGGTATCCTCCTGCCATTTCATGTCCCTAGGGGCTGCCCTCTTCTTGGAGGCGTAGGAGTCGTAAGTATTTAGGGCAAGTCAGCTCTCTGAACTCCCCAGAAAGTAGGGTCAGAAAGGGATGCCATAGCTCTCTGTAGGATTGCCCCTGTGCAGTAAGGGTAAGTGTAAGCTTTTCCATCCCCAAGATGTGTCATAACCGATGTAACCATCAAAATTGTGTAGGGACCTGTGGGGAATCCCAGTGTGTCAAAATATTCTGTAGGGCCGTGCCTAGGGCTAGGCTAATCTGCCCCCCCCTTAAGGGGTTAAGGGTTTGGGAGGTCCAGTGCCATGTAGGCCGGGAACCTCAGGAGTTGGGTGTTCATATGGCAGTCAGTTTCATCCACAATACAATCCCAGAAGGAGGCCAGCTTTAGGCAGTCCCATAGAAGATGGGTCAACGTGCCTGAGTCACCGCATCCCCTCCAGCACAGAGGTGAGCGCGAGCGGTCACTCTTGTGGACCTGGGCCTTTAGTGAGGTACCAGTATGTGGCTATCTTCATTGCGGTCTCCGTGCTGGCTGCACTGTGCGCCGTATGGCAGGATGGCAGGCCCTATAGTAGATTGCCTCCCTCTCCATGCATGTTAAAGGTCTCCTAAGTTCTGCTTTCCATTTTGCCTGGCTCAGGGTTCTAGATTGCGAGGCCGCTTTCTGTAGCATGTCATAGAGGTCTGAGATTATATGCCTATCTGTCGTCTTCGTCAGTAACCATTTCTCGTACTGCATGAGGGGTCGGCATGCCCCTTCCCGGGTCGACGGGTTCATCACCCCCTGGCGAATTTGGAGGTAGTGCATTCGCTCAGTCTCCGGTAGGGAGTGGGTGTTCCTTAAGCTTTCAAAGGGCAGTAGACCTTCTTCGTCGAACAAGTGTCCGATCGATCGACATGTTTGGGAGGTCCAAGACCTGAAGGATCCTTGGTTCAAACCCGGGAAGTCCAGGTTACCTACTATGGGCGTCAGAGGCAAGGGGAAAGATGTCAGTCCCCTAGTGGGTACTGCTTGGTCCCATGCCTTCATAGTTTCTCTAGTGACGGAGGAGGAATATAGACCCCGTGGTCTATGGCAGCTCGGGAGAAAGGGGATCTTCCAGAGGGAGGTCCCAGTAATTGCACAGTCCATGAATAGCCACTGTCTATCCGACTCCAGCTGGGACCACTCAACCAGGTAACGAAGATGGACTGCCCTGTAATATTGCTGAAGGTCTGGGATTCCTCTTAAGCGGGGATTGGTAAGCTAGGGGTCGGGCCATTCTAGGTTTCCCACCATACCATATGAAGTGATTCATTTTGCGCTGTAACGCCTTAAGGGAGCTTGGAGGAGGCTCTGCCGGAAGCGCTTGGAAAATAAATAAGGCCATAGGTAGAACTGACGTTTTTATGGCAGCTATTCTGCCTAGCCATGAAACAGGTTGGAGTATCCAGTGGGTCAGGTCTTGTTTGACACTCTGTGGAAGATGCTGATAGTTCAGCTTTGAAGACACTATGGGGCTCATTCTGAGCCCGGCGGGCGGCGGGCGCCGCCCACCGGGCGGAAACCGCCGAAAGACCGCACTGCGGTCAATAGACCGCGGGGGTCATTTTGACTTTCCCGCTGGGCCGGCGGGGGATCGCCAGAAGATCGCCCGCCGGCCCAGCGGGAAAGCCACTGCAACTAGGAAGCCGGCTCTGAATGGAGCCGGCGGAGTTGCAGGGGTGCGACGGGTGCAGTAGCACCCGTCGCGATTTTCACTGTCTGCATAGCAGACAGTGAAAATCTTTGTGGGGCCCTGTTAGGGGGCCCCTGCACTGCCCATGCCAGTGGCATGGGCAGTGCAGGGGCCCCCAGGGGCCCCACGACACCCGTTCCCGCCATCCTGTTCCTGGCGGGTTTTACCGCCAGGAACAGGATGGCGGGAAGGGGGTCGGAATCCCCATGGAGGATTCTCTGACCCAGGGGAAATCCGGCGGGAAACCGCCGGATCCCCTTTTCTGACCGCAGCTTTACCGCAGCGGTCAGAATGGGCACTGAAGCACCGCCAGCCTGTTGGCGGTGCTTCCGTTGCCCGTGGCCCTGGCGGTTTAGGACCGCCAGGGTCAGAATGAGGGCCTATGACAGTTCTAGCTATCTGTATGCCCAAATATGGGATGGAGTGCGGCTGCCAGTGAAACGGGTACTGCTGAGCCATCGAGTCCACGGTTTCCCTCAGGAGTGGGATGCTAAGTGCCTGAGATTTCAAGAGGTTTATCCCGAATCTCGACACCTCCCCTAAGGCCTCCACCTCTTTAAAAAAAGCTGGGAGGGTCCTTAGCAGGTTGTCCAGGGCTACTAATACATCATCCGCGTAAAGTGCAGTAGTATATTCTTCTCTGCCGAAGATAGCCCTGGTGATCTCTGGGCTGTCCCTCACGCACTGCCCAAAGGGCTCCATGTAGAGAGCGAACAGCAGGGGTAGGAGGGGCGGTCACCCATGTTGGGCCCTGCGATCGACTGAGAATGAGGTGGATGTCACCCCATTGACTCTGACTGAGGCCTTCGGGTGGCTGTATGCACTCGCTATTCGGGCTTGGAACCGGGGCCCTAAACGAAAGTGATCCAGGGTTGCCAGGAGATGTGGCCAGTGGACACAGTTGAATGCCTTTTCAGCATCTATGCTGAGCAGCATCAGTTCTTGCTCCGAGCATTGAGCTTTATCCAAAATGTTCATGATCCACTTGGTGTTGTCCCAACACTGCCTGTGCGGGTTGAAGCCCGCCTGGTCCGGATCCACCAGCCCAGGCATCAGTGGGTTCAAGCGGAAAGCCAGGATGCCCATAAGAAGTGTGATGTCCATGTTAAGTAAGGAGATAGGTCTGTAAGACACACAGGGGGTCATTCTGACCCTGGCGGTCATTGACCGCCAGGGTCAACGACCACGAGAGCACCGCCAACAGGCTGGCGGTGCTCTCAAGGGCATTCTGACCGCGGCGGTTTAGCCGCGGTCAGAAAGGGAAAACCGGCGGTCTCCCACCGGTTTTCCGCTGCCCTCAGGAATCCTCCATGGCGGCACAGCTTGCTGCGCCGCCATGGGGATTCCGACACCCCATACCGCCATCCTGTTCCTGGCGGTTCGCCCGCCAGGAACAGGATGGCGGTATGGGGTGTCGTGGGGCCCCTGGGGGCCCCACAAAGAATTTCAGTGTCTGCTTAGCAGACACTGAAATTTGCGACGGGTGCAACTGCACCCGTCGCACCTTCCCACTCCGCCGGCTCCATTCGGAGCCGGCTTCCTCGTGGGAAGGGGTTTCCCGCTGGGCTGGCGGGCGGCCTTCTGGCAGTCGCCCGCCAGCCCAGCGGGAAAGCCAGAATGGCCTCCGCGGTTCCCGCCCGCCGGCCTCAGAATGAGGCCCACAATGTGTTGGATCCTTCCCAGCCTTTGGGATGACCACGTTGGATGCATCTAGCATGGATGGCGGTATTGTGCCCAGGCCTGAAATGATGTTGAAATGGCTAGTCAGTATCAGGGCGAGACTATTGCAGAAGGTTTTGTAGACCAGGCCCAGGAAGCTGTCTGTTCCCGGGGATCTCGAGGCTTCTAACCTAGCTATTGTGGGTATGACTGCTTCTGTTCAGATAGGGACCTCGAGCAGGGCCGCCTCTGCCACCGAAAGTTGAATTGTGCTGGCTTGGTTGAAATACTGACTATAGGTGTCCAAGTTGGATCGTTGGGGGGAGTACAGGTCCCAATAGAAGTCTTGGAAGACTGCTGCTATCTGTGTGTCGCTAGCCAACTCAGACCCATCCGGGGCCTTGATTGTCTCCACCATCATAGATTGCCTCGGGCTCAAAGTCTACTGGCCAGGAGGTGCCCACACTTAATGTGCCCCCACATAAAAGGAGTGGTGCAACTGAAGTGTGTATTCTGCCCTTTCAATGTCTAAACTCACAAGCTGTGCCCTGGCTGCACTGACCTTTCTCCAGGCTCTTACGCCCCAGTTCTCTTGTGTATCCTCTGGAGTTTCGTCACCTCCAGCTGTAGTTGGGCACTCTTCTCTTGGCGGATCTTATTGTCTGCTGCTGACATTGCGATAAATTTCCCTCTAATGGCTGCCTTCAGTGTTTCCCACAGTAGGGAGATTGAGGTGTCCACCATGTCGTTGATTTCTAAGAATCTGGAGATGGCTTTCTGTATCTGAGCCACCACTTTGGACCTCAGCAAGAGAGTGGTCCTAAGCCGCCAAGGTCATTGGACCCTGAGCTGGGGGAGGGCCCAGTGTCAGGGAGACAGACGTGTGGTCAGACAACACGCAAGGCTCAATGTCTATCTCCAGTGTCGGTTGGGTGTTCCTGGTGCTCAGGAAGAGGTCAATGTGGGCGTAGATTTTGTGTGCATGGGAGTAGAAGGTGTAGTCTCTGGTTGTAGGGTGCCTACCTCTCCATAGGTCCTTAAGGCCTGGCTCCTCCAGCCTTCCCAGACCCACCGGTGACAGAGCTCCTACCCCACTATATCTAGAAGCTGACCTGTCCCAGTCATTGTTAAGGACAATATTAAAGTCACCCCCTATGAGCACCTGTCTGTCCTACAAAGTCCTGACCTTAGTCAGCGCTCGGTGTAGCAACACCTCCTGCTTCTCACTGGGCGCATAAATGGATGCCACTACAACCTGGAAGTCCCCAAGATGTATCCTGAATGCCAGCAGCAGTCCATGTCTGTCTGCAGTTTTATCTCCCACCATCCCATGGAAGGAACCTGAGACAAGGATTGCGACCTCTGCCACCTTGGTCTCCTGTGAGGAAAGGTGCTCTAGTGGGAAGGCTCTTGATTGTAATCTGTGATGGTCTGTGGGAAGTAAATGGGTCTCCAGCAAGAGACACAGGTCAGCCCCTGTGTTTTTGAGGTAGGAGAGGACCACCCTACTCTTGGTTGGGTTGTTCAACCCTTTAATCAGGGATGGGGAATTCCTATTGCCTGACACCTGGGACATATTTTTTGAGATCAAGGACAACAGGTTTTCATCTTTATTATGTCCTTAGGACAAGTAGGCCCAACCCCCGCAGCACAAACACTTTGGCTGCCAGTTTACAGAGAAGTGGACTGTATGCAGTTGAAGTAATATGTGTCCATATGTTCATGCTGTTCGAACTTGTATTTATGGTTCATTAGTGAAAAGACTTCATTATTAGTTTTTGCGCTGTAAAACGTTTTATGGTCACACTGCCCTTACTGACAGTGGTTCCAGTTTTTTTTTAAAAAGTGTACATACATGTTTGAAAAGTTTAACAATATGAGGCTAAGTATAATGCTCCCAGAATGCTCTCTGATTAGATGCAAATGCTTGCAGATGTTTGCAGAAGCTTGCAGAAAAATGCAAGTAGAAAAAAAAAGTTTTGCTACTATGAAATTTTAGGTGCTATTTCTTTGAAGCTTTATTTAGTAAAACAGGTTGATGCATGCTAGTATTTCATTTCTAAACAAAATATTCATAATGGAAAATCAGTGTAGCCATTTTCAATGAGATTATGCGAAGCATGAAAATAAACAAGCACTGGCAAAACCAACCAATCCATTATTTTTTGTGAGTCTTGTGGTTTCGGCAATGCATGTCTTGTTTTGACATGGCTTTTGTGACCCTTTATTGTGGGAGTTGCCAGGCCCTCACCATTGTAACAAACATTGGCAAAAAACGTTTTTTTTTGTCTCAAAAACACACCAGTGGCCTAAAAGAGGCCCGGCAGCCCCCCTCCAGGGGGCCCACTCAGCACAGCACCTGTGCTAAGGGAGTCTGGGGGGGCAGTCAGGGGGTCCCCCCTCCATGTTCTTTGTAGGGAGACCACCTCTAGTTTTGTTACAATACCGATTGTCACAGTAGTTCCTGGCACTGAACGAAAATGTGTGTGCCAATATGCTCCTTGTGGAAGAGCAGAATGCGATCACTCACAGTAAAGCCAGCCGAAAGATAGAGAGAGAAATAGAAGTTTAATAAAAACAAACTGTCTTTGTTAGCGCCAGACCTAATTATGGACCCAGTTCTTAAAGAAAGTCACAAAAGTGCACCCATGGTATATGTCTTTGAATTAGTACTTTTCATTAATTCACAAGAAATTACAGAAGTAGATCAGGAAATCGTACTCCTAAAGAATATCTTTGAACTGTATTTTAGCACAAGCAAATATGCATGTGTAAATTTTCTCATGTGGAAATCTATTGAGCATTTACAAGTTCACTTTCTTTCCAACCACTTTTTTCCCAACCCTGGAAGAACCTCTACTGCCATTGTCAGGAGTAAATTTCCAACCTTTCTGAGTATGGGAATTTTTTTTGAGAAGAGCTGGTGAAAATCCTTAAAACATGAAAGTTAGTAGGTTTGCGGTTTCAATGGTATTCCAGCCTTGGAACTATTGTTTACTGCTTCCTCCAGCCTCAGCATATATATCTGCGGAAAGGGGGCAAAATAAAAAAATTGCTATAGTGCGGATTGAGATTGCAAGTATTCAAGCCCTATTATAGTACTATCCCTGGCATAATTAGAGGGGGCTATTATCAGAGCTCTTATATAATGAGATTGCTGCCATAATTTGTTGCTGCCTACATGGCACCAAAGGGACAAGTAGATTTAAGAAGCAACCTGTCCCATGGACAAGTGGATATTTTATTAAATTCCAGACCCCTAAACATTTAAGTGTAACTACTTTAAAGATGATTTGAGTTAGGCAGGTGTGGTGTCACGGACTGATGGGCAGCCACCCGTACCCTGCCTCCCTCACCCGGTGTGGCAAATGCTATTGGAGGCCGTGTTACTTCCAATTAGATATGCATGCCTGTGTGCGAGCGTTGTGCAACCTACCCCAGTAATAAACAACATAAACAACAGCAACATTTATAACAACTCTGTTAGAGGGAGCCAAATCCTCCTGCAAAGTCCAAAAGGATGGCCCAAGATCTAGGGGCATGGTGTCCCAAGTGCCTGTCCTCCATTGGGTGCCTCCCCACCCTCCCCCCATCCCTTCATCCTGGCCCTCGTATACTCAGTGCCATTGAGGTCCCACTCTCTCACTCCCAGTTGGATTTCACTGAGTTCCCTGTGAGAGATTCCAGGACCGCTCTTCGCTCAGATGCCATTTTCTTTGCGTCCGGTTTAGTGCTCTTCGACGGCATAGACTGCCAGCACATGCGCCTTCGGTGCCTTCGGTCAGGTCTTGCTGTATGCGGGTGCTCATCCAAGGGCTCCTCCAGCTGCAGCAAACTATGAGCCTCCTTTAGTGAGCGCAGTTGGTGCAGTTTGCCCTCCCATCAGAAAATCAGGCAGAAAGGGCTGGCCCAGGAGTAGGAAACTCCCTTGTCCCTGAGGGGTGAGGTGATCTGTCTAAAGTCTCTCCTCTTTTGTAGAATGATTGCTGCCAGGTCCTGATAGAGGAGCAGTGAGTGGCTACAACTTCAGCGGGTGTTGCACTCTAGCTTAATCAGCATATCTATCACCGTTAAGTCCTTCTTGGAACGCCCCAAGGCCATCACTCACCGCTCCCTCCGACCCCCTCTCTCTGTCGTCTCCTCTCTGAGGCTGCACAATTCCCTTAACCCCTTCGCCGCCAGGCCTTTTCCCCTCAGGTGCCAGGCCTTTTCTTGGCTATTTGGGGCAGTTCGTGCTTAGGCCCTCAACTTTTTGTCCACATAAGCTACCCACGCCAAATTTGCGTCCTTTTTTTCCAACATCCCAGGGATTCTAGAGGTGCCCAGAGTTTGTGTGTTCCCCTGAAGGATACCAAGAAATTAGCCGAGATACAGGGAAAATTTCATTTTTTTCAAAAAATCGGACAAAAGGGCTGCAGAAGAAAGCTTGTGTTTTTTTCCCTGAAAATGGCATCAACAATGGGTTTGCGTTACTAAAGTCACCATCTTCCCAGCTTTCAGGAACAGGAAGACTTGAATCAGAAAAACACATTTGCCAACACAATTTTGGCATTTTACTAGGACATTCCCTATTTTTATATTTTTTTGTGCTTTTAGCCTCCTTCCAGTTAGTGACAGAAATGGGTGTGAAACCAATGCTGGATCTTGGAAAGCCAAACACTTCTGAAAAGTAGACAAAATTCTAAATTCAGCATGAGGTCATTTGTGTAGATACTACAAGGTTTTCCTACAGAAAATAACAGCTGAAATAAAAACATATATTGAAATTGAGCTGAAAAAATCAGCCATTTTTCTCCATGTTTAGCTCTGTAACTTTTTCCTGCGATGTCAGTTTTTTTAAAGCAATATACCGTCACGTCGGTTGGACTCTTCTGGTTGCGGAGATATATAGGGCTTGTAGGTTCATCAAGAACCCAAGGTACCCAGAGCCTATAAATGAGCTGCACCTTGCAATGGGTTTTCATTCTATACCGGGTATATGGCAGTTTATTTGCTGAAATATAAAGAGTGAAAAATAGGTACCAAGAAAACCTTTATATTTCCAAAATGGGCACAAGATAAGGTATTGAGAAGCAGTGGTTATTTGCACATCTCTGAATTCCGGGGTGCCCATACTTGCATGTGAATTACAGGGCATTTCTCAAATAGACTTCTTTTTTACACACTATCTTACATTTGGAAGGAAAGAATGTAGAGAAAGACAAGGGACAATAACACTTGTTCTGCTAATCTGTGCCCCCCTAACTTTCCAGATAAAAATGGTACCTCACTTGTGTGGGTAGGCCTAGTGCCTGTGACAGGAAATCCCCAAAAACACAACGTAGACACATCACATTTTTCTAAAGAAAACTGAGCTGTTTTCTGCTAAGTGCCCAGCTGTGGATTTTGCCCTCTAGCTCAGCTGGCACCTAGGGAAACCTACCAAACCTGTGCTTTGTTGAAAACTAGACACCTAGGAGAATCCAAGATGGGGTGACTTGTGGGACTCTCACCAGGTTCGGTACCCAGAATCCTTTGCAAACCACAAAATGTGGCAAAAAAAAACACTTTTTCCTCACATTTCCGTGTCGGAAAGTTCTGGAATCTGAGAGGAGCCACAAATTTCCTTCCACCCGGCGTTCCCTAAGTCTCCCAATAAAAATGGTACCTCACTAGTGTGGGTAGGCATAGTGCCTGTGGAAGAAAATGCCCCAAAACACAACGTGGACACATCACATTTTCACAAAGAAAACAGTGCTGTTTTTTTGCAAAATGCCTAGCTGTGGATTTTGGTCTCTAGCTCAGCCAGCACCTAGGGCAATCTACCAAACCTGTGCATTTTTCAAAACTAGACACCTAGGGGAATCCAGGATGGGGTGACTTGTGGGACTCTCACCAGGTTCGGTACCCAGAATCCTTTGCAAACCACAAAATGTGGCAAAAAAACACTTTTTCCTCACATTTCCGTGACGGAAAGTTCTGGAATCTGAGAAGAGCCGCAAATTTCCTTCCACCCAGCGTTCCCCAAGTCTCCCAATAAAAATGGTACCTCACTTGTGTGGGTAGGCATAGTGCCTGCGAAAGAAAATGCCCCAAAACACAACGTGGACACATCACATTTTCACAAAGAAAACAGAGCTGTTTTTTTGCAAAGTGCCTAGCTGTGGATTTTGGTCTCTAGTTCAGCCGGCACCTAGGGCAATCTACCAAACCTGTGCATTTTTCAAAACTAGACACCTAGGGGAATCCAGGATGGGGTGACTTGTGGGACTCTCACCAGGTTTGGTACCCAGAATCCTTTGCAAACCACAAAATGTGGCAAAAAAAACACTTTTTCCTCACATTTCCGTGACGGAAAGTTCTGGAATCTGAGAGGAGCCACAAATTTCCTTCCACACAGCGCTCCCCAAGTCTCCCAATAAAAATGGTACCTCACTTGTGTGGGTAGGCATAGTGCCTGCAAAAGAAAATGCCCCAAAACACAACGTGGACACATCACATTTTCACAAAGAAAACAGAGCTGTTTTTTTGCAAAGTGCCTAGCTGTGGATTTTGGTCTCTAGCTCAGCCGGCACCTAGGGCAATATACCAAACCTGTGCATTTTTCAAAACTAGACACCTAGGGGAATCCAGTATGGGGTGACTTGTGGGGCTCTCACCAGGTTCTGTTACCCAGAATCCTTTGCAAACCTCAAATTTGGCAAAAAAAACACTTTTTACTCACATTTCGGTGACAGAAAGTTCTGGAATCTGAGAGGAGCCACAAATTTCCTTCCACCCATCATTCCCCCAAGTCTACCTCACTTGTGTGGGTAGGCTTAGTGCCCGCAAAAGGGAATGCCCCAAAACACTATGTGGACACATCAAAATTATCAAATACAAAACTACCTCTTTTTGAGGGTGGGGGGCACCTGCGTTTTTGGTCTCGGGCTCAGCAGCCGTATGGGGAAACCTACCAAACCCAAACATTCCTGAAAACTAGACACCTGAGGGAGTCCAGGGAGGTGTGACTTGCGTGGATCCGCCAGTGTTTTCTTACCCAGAATCCTCAGCAAACCACAAATTTAGCTAAAAAAACAAACACATTTTTCCCACATTCCTGTGTGGGATCACCGCACCGGGACAAATATCCTACCACCCAACGTTCCCATCAGTCTCCCGGTAAAAATGATAACTCACTTGTGTAGGTGGGCCAAGTGCCTGTGACAGGGAAGAGCAAAAAACATGTCACAATTGAGGGGAAACCAAAGCGGTTCCTAAAGGGCAGTTTGAAAAAAAAACATTTTTAGGCTGACAAGTGGGGCAGAATTTTTATCGATATAGGTGAGACAATGCTGGGTGGTAGGAATTTTGTGGATTCCTGCAGATTCCGGAAGGTTCTGTCACAAAAATGTGGGAAAAATGTGTGATTTCCAGCAAAGTTGGAGGTTTGCAGGGCATTGTGGGTAAGAAAATGGTGTGGGGTGCATGTGAAGCACTCCACACTGGACTCACCCAGATGTTTAGTTTTCAGATGTGTCTAGGTCTTGTGTATTTTTCTACATGGCAGCATCCCAAAGTCCAAAAGTGCAGCCCTCACCATTCCAAGACCATTCTAAGTGGGAAGATTTTGAGAGTTAGCCAAGCTCTCATGGACCAAATGTAAAACCAAAACAATCAAACGTCCTCTTGCTTGCTGTGGGATAAGATGTTTTAGTGTGAAGGTGAAGAGCTGAAAGACTGTTACCCCCTTCAGTTTGGGTGGGGGCATAACCACGCCCATACTGGTTGGTAGCCACCACCCCACTATTTTTATTTTTATTCCCTGGCATCTAGTAGGTTTTTTGCCCCCCCCCGGGAGTGAATCGGGGGGTAATTGCTGCATCTGCCCATCAGTGAGGAGAACAGCTTTGGCCCCATTTATTTGGGGTGGGGGGTATGGCCATACCCCACCCTCTTTTATTGAAAAAATAAATCTTCACTGGTCTCTGGTGGGCTTTCTGCCCCTCTTGGGGGCAGATGGGCATTCCAGAAATTGGCCAGTCTGCCCCCAGGGGAGGGCAGATATGGCCAACAGTAATGTGCCCCCATGGGGAGCGACCCTCAAACAAAACACACACTACACACACACCAATCCCTGGTGCCTAAATGGTTTCTGCCTCCTCCCCGGGGACAGATTGGCCTAATAGAAGTAGGCTGATCTGCCCCCAAGGAGGGCAGAATGGCCTAAAATTAATTTGCTCCCCCAGGGGAGCGAACCTTGCCTAAGGGCTCGCTCTCCACATATAAAAAAATAAAACAAACAAAAAATAATAATTATCCCTGATGCCTAGAAGTTTCTGTCCCCCCGGGGGCAGATCGGTCTAATTAAAATAGGCCAATCTGCCCCAAAAGGGGGCAGAAATGGTCTAAACAAATCTGCCCTCCAGGGGAGCGACCCTTGCCTAGGGGTCGCTCCCTCACGTGAAACTGACCTAAAAACAAAAAATCCCTGGTGTTTAGTGGTTTCTGCCCCCCTTGGGGGCATATTGGCCTAATAAAAATAGGCCGATCTGCCCCCAGGGGGGGCAGAAATGGCCTAAAAATAAATGCCTCCCTTGGGAGCAGCCCTTGCCCAAGGGGCTGCTCCCCTTATTCAATAATAAAAAATAAAAAAATTCCCCTGGTGTCTAGTGGTGTTTCTGCTGCCCGAGCGCATCGCGATCGGGCAGCATAAATGCTGAGCGAGACATGAAAGGAGAGGAAAGGCCCTTCCTTTCATGCCTCCCTCACCCCCTCCACGTGATCGGAGGAGAAATGCTTTTGCTCTGTAAAATTAGAGAGTTGACTAAAAAATGCTCTCTCACATAATTTTCCTAAAAATGGTCCATTTGATATAGGCCTATAGTTTGTTGGATCAGATGGGTCGAGGTTTGTCTTTTTGAGGAGAAGTCTGATGTAGTAGGTTTTGAGCTCAGGTGGAAATTAACCTTGTTCCCTGGGGCTTGTGGAGTAGGCATCTAGCTCTCATTCAATCAAACAGTTTTTGTAAAGCGCGACTACTCACCCGTGAGGGTCTCAAGGTGCTGGGGGAGTAGAGACTCATGCGAAGAGCCACGTCTTGAGGTTCTTCCTGAAAATGGTGGGCGATGGGCTTTGTCTGAGGTGTAGGGGCACCCTGTTACAGCTTTTTGCTGCGATGTAGGTGAAAGATCGTCCTCCAGTGCTGTTTTTTTTAATGTGAGGAATTATGGCCAGTTGAGTAGAGGGTTCTGGCAGGGTGTGGAAGGAGACACAGTGGTTCAGGTAGGCCAGTCCGACGTTGTGTATGACATTGTACGTGTGGGTGAGTAGCTTGAAGGTGATTTGTTTTTCTATCGGGGGCCAGTGGAGGGTCCTCAGGACCTGGGAGATATGTTCTTGGTGCGGTAGGGTAAGGACAAGTCTGGGGCAGCCTTCTGGATGAGTTTCAGCTTTTTTATGTTTCTTGTCGTGGTGCCGGCGTAGAGAGCATTGCCGTAGCCAAGCTTGCTAGTGACTAAGGCATGGGTGACTGGCCTACGGCAGTCTGCTGGGATCCATTTGAAAAGTTTCTGGAGTTTGCGGAGGGTGTGCCAGCAGGAGGAGGTGACTGAGTTTACCTGTGTCTCCTACACTGCTTAGCGAAGGATATTTTTAAAGATTCTTGATGGTGGTGAGCCTGATGGTGGTCCTGATGATCTGTCTGCAATGATAATATTGAGGAATTATTTTTGTTATGGAGTATTGAAGGTATGCACTGATGGATGGTTATTGTTGTCTCTTTCTGTGGTGATTAGGCTATACATTGTTGTGGTGTTGTCTGTTCTCCTTCAGGTCTTCAGGTAATTTTTGCTTTTTATAATTTTTGAGATCATTTTATGGGAGATTTTGTCATAGAAGTCTTGGGATTGTGGTATTTCAGGGTTTAGGTACTCTGTATTGCAGAAGTCTGTTAGCATATTATGGCGACCTCTGGGACCACAGTCTGCTTCGCATGGAGTAGTGGTATCTTTTTGTGGTTCTGCTGGCTCTCATGTAGGCTCTGTAGGAGCACCATAGAATGCTTTACGTTTTAGTACTTTTATGTGTCTTTTTATGCTAAGAGTCCAGCAGAGATACACTGCTACTTGGTTTATGTGTGCCAGAGTGTTTGATCTTAACACTACTATAAGTAATGATTTCGGGACACTGACACATGTAGTCTGTGACTTGTCAGAGGCTGTAATTGCTCTATCTGTGCTGTACACAGTAATTCCACAGTGTGCATGCGTCGCTAACCCCTTACTGAAGCATGACCAGAAACATTTGGATATTCTGTAGATATACTAGCAAGTGCCTCTGCTAATCTGTGCAGACACACTGTCAACACACATCAGAGATGGTCTATTGTATGTGAGATGTTTCTAAAGAGCTACTCCAGGGGCCACTAGCTTTAGAAGAACTCCAGACATCTATGACTAGATTTGCTACGAATTTGCTTTAGGGTTGTGTTCCTTTTTTGGCACTGCCCAAACGCAAAATATATTTTGGTATTTACAAAGCCACGCAAACCCCAATTTGCGTGACTTTGCATTAATTTGCTTAGAGAAGGCGTTAAATGGGTGGAACTCACATAACTTGGAATGGAAGGTAATATAGCATCAAAGGAGAAACCAAACGCCCTACTATTGATTATTCGTATGGCAGTGTTACCTCCGGGTTTTATTGCAGGTCCTATAATAAGGGGCCTCAATGCCAGTAGTTTTGTATGTAGTTTTGTATCCACATACAGAAGAGTTATCAGCCAGAAAGATGAACACTGTGGCGGAGGTTGATATCAATGTGACCAACTGTAATTAAATAATATTCACTTGTGCCTAATATGATGTATATGGCCTACAACTGATAAAATCTATAAACCACATCGTGTACATCAAATATGAATACCTCCCTCAATACCTTCAATGAAAACTTTAACATGAAAGCGTTCAACAGAATATCCTATAATGTATGTAATAAAAATGTTTGACTCTTCGTGGTGTTTGCTTAATCTTTGTCCTTACCATCATTGTTGTCTTTTTAAAACTCTCAGGGCAGTGTTTAAAGGTTGATGGGCTGTATTTTGTCTGTCATGCTGGCCGAGGACATTACCTCCGACATCCTACCGTCCACCAAATTTAGAGATGACCACCAGCTGAGTGGTCATTATATACGTTGAAAGTAACCACCATCACAGCAATGTACAAAACGTTTGGTGGATGATTGCTATTGGATCTCACAGCCGTTCACTTAACGTTTCCAAAGTGTTTTTGTTTTTCAGAAATATATTCCGACAGTGGGAACTTTAAAAAAAAAGAAAAAAAAATAGACAACCAGCTAGTTTTTCCCAGGGTGTGGGGACATTATAGTTTTTGTAAATATGGTGGGGATGTAAAGCCCTTGCCCTTCCTCTAAAGCCCCCTACTCCATCCGGCAATCAGTGGAAGCTTTTGGTATATGGTGCTATAAGTGGCTCAGCCAACGGAAAACTTGTGGTCCACCTGTCTTTAAATGATGCAGGCAGACCAGGAGTTTAACAGATACCTTTGTAGTGGAGTACCCTGTTTGTCACACTGTAATTCAGGTCCTTATTACAGTTGCCTAAATAATTAATTAATTTTTGGGAGAGGCTAATTAACGGAGAGTAATGCCATTGCAAAACATATTTCTGTAAAAGCGGTTGAGGACAAGAAGGAAGTTACCCAAATTCAGCCGACAAGCTGTGAATTTTTAGGGTCAGTTGAAGATGTTACAACCACAAACCCACATCTTCAAATAATTATTGATCTCCAGTAATAGAGACCTTTGTTGTACCCATGGCAGAGAGGCCATTGCAGCAGGTGAAGAATTCAGTGATTTTGATATGCAATAATTTTATTTTTCAGAGTCTCACCAGATAATGCTTCCGAGCGTGTGCTTCAGCTGTGTCTTGTGATTGTAGGGCTTTCTTTTCTGCCAGATTTCAGCATAGCATCCCACGGGATCAAGTACGACCCCAAGATGGGGACAACAAAGTATTTATTTCTGCCTATGTAATCCTTTCTGCCTAAACAGCTTTTGATCTAAGCCATAGACGATAGCATGACTCTGTAGTTTCTCCAGGCAAAGGTGTGTGACAAGTAGGGAGGCTTGGAAAACAGCAACAGAATATTTCTACTCTGTGTATTGAGACAGCATTGAAACTTGGCAGTTGCACCGATACTAGCACCACCGAGAAACTGTCCCAAAATAATAATGTGGTTTTCCCTGCTACAAACAACATGGAGTTGCAAAGACGTTTTTCATGGAAAGGATGAGAGAAATATACCCAAATCCCAAACTGCTCAGTATCAATTACTGTATCGGGGGGATGTTGTTTTTGCTATAGGAGCTATGACCTGGGTTGTGCCTCCAAATGCTTCCTGCTGTGATGATATGTTGCACCGTCTACTCTGGGAGGAAGATGCTATGGATGCACTAAGTCAAGGGCCTTTTCTTTCTCCAGAAGCAACACTTTCTTATAGTAGAAGACTATTAATACGTTATTTAATCAGATCTCTGGTTTACTGCTGTTTACTGAGTTTTCACTGATTACTGTACTGCTCCCCGTGCAAATCATTGCCGATGCCTTTACTTCTGAGCCATGTCACTCTTGAAAGAGCCTTAATCACTCGATCCACCATTTTCCCACTACATTACATTTTGTGGGCAGAGGACGCTGTAGATAATATCTCTGTAGTTCCTCCTAACACAGAGGAATGTGACTAAGATTTAGAGGTGTTGTGAAATGAGCCTATGGGAGAAAGAGTTCAGCACGTAGAAAACTGCAGAATTCATTGTGCAGATTTTCTTCCATGAAAAACCTGAACGCACGATGTGTCACTTACTTGGTGTGTGACCAGACCCTGAGCAGAGACAAATGCATTAAGTATAACTTTGCTAGATCTGTGTTTATTAATTGTACTTTTAATTGTTAAAAACATGAGACATGTCCATGAAGCCCAAAACGTTGCCACTCCCTGTGCCTCAATCTGCTAAAACTACCTAACCACCTATTTTTCAAGTAACCAAGTGGTTCATATTTGTTTAAGGTCACACTTCTCATACGGCTGGATGAGCAACCAGAAGCAGCACTCTGAAAAACTCCTAAAGTCAATACAAATTCCTTTTGTAGATAGATTTGTGAACATAAAGCATCAATCTGCCGCAGTGTCTCAAAATGGAGGAGTATACCAGCTTTGAAAATTTGTAAACTATAATTCTACATTAGAATGATGCTTAAAAGATGCAGTGCGATGTCGTTATCCTGATTTGATGGGGAAATTATTTTATATTCTTAATCGGTTAAGGACAAATGGGATTTAAATATAACAAAGTAAAAGAGATGTACCAAAACACCCCAAAAAACGTTTAGGTCTGTTGTATTGTGTTTCATTTTTGTCTGAGATTTAAACTGTGAATATCACATGTTAAAAAATATACTTAATGGTAGTTTGGGTAATTTACATATATTGTATAATTTTCTCTGCAGCTACTTTATCCTATTGTATCATCAGTTCAGCAGAGGTGCCCCATGACGTGGAGGAGAATTTCAGGCTATGATTCTATTGAGCCTCTGGTCAAGCCGGAAACAAAACATCATGAGGTAACCTATGCTTGATGAGTTACTGTGCTTTTTTTTAACAATCTCGCTGCAATGTTGACCTGCATTGCCCTTTGAGATAATGCCTTAGGCTTATTAAGTGGCTTTAAATTAGCTAAAATCAAATCAAGCTCTCCAGACTGGCAAATCACTGCCTTCATCCCTGTGTTTCAGAGTTCCAAAAGTTATTGGTATGGTGAGAGGGCCATAGGAATGTTAGTTCTTCCCACATACACATTAATACTTCACATTCTAGGCCCACAATAAAACCAGGCTATTGTGTTCTTTGGGATTTGCACAAAACGCTTATGTGTTGCCTTCTGTTATCTCACTGTGTTCATACATAGTATATTGCATTTCGCATATTGCCAGATCCATACAACGAGGTGTTGCACTTATCAATCGTGGAGTTGCGTTATTGGCATTCGTATAGAATGCAATTCTCCATTGGTATGCACAAATCGCTTTTGGTTTTCTGAAATAATTTTCCAATCAGTGGGGAGCTAACTGCCAGAGACTGAAATGATTCTGAGGTGCATGCAACTTTCTGTCAAATATAAGCTGCCATGTGGATAGTGTGAGATTTGACAGTTGTGCTGTTATAATTACCGTGATGCCCAACAAAATGGCATGCATGCGTCGTGCTAGATGTTTACAGTTCTCTGCATATCACGTACTGTTGCTTAAGTGGGCATGTGATTAGAGGTTGGTTTGAAGTGCACAGAGCAAGTAGATACATGCTAACAGTTCAACACCAAAGCCAATCTCCACTAGCACCACAAATGTTTCAAATTTAGACAGTGAAATACGTTTGCTCATGTGGATGGATGCCCTCACAGGTATCAAGGGATAGTTTGGAAAATGAAATAACTGCTGTATGTTTGGAGGGATGCTTCAGCTCGACATGAGACTGTATTAGTCCACGTATATCAAATATGACTTGAGATGCATCATGCTATTAGGTTGGACTTTTCTGAGTATTTTGCAGCCCAGATTGGGCATTGATTCCAAGTGATTGTAAGAAATTGGGTTGTTGATTGTCTAGGATGTGAGCCCAGGTTAAGCAACAGCCACAATGCCAGGGTAATCTACAGAAAGTCACTAAATTGACCTCCGGTTAATACTGGGTAACTTGGTACAAAAATGTGTAAAGTATTTATGCAGCACACAGATGGTAATAAAAGTAAAACACAGCACAAGAAAAATCCCACACCAATTCATTAAAATAGAGCAAACTTTAAGAAATTATTAGACACCAAAACAAAAAATCCAATCAGTAGAACAGGTTATGAATTTTGAAAGTTGTTATCAAAAACTAGTGCCTAAAAGATCAAACCACCAACTGTGGACATCTAGTAGCACAAGATCAGGTCAAAGTATAAAATTATGGCCACTGTAATGGAGTGCCGGTCAGGCCTTATCTTCAGACCTGGAAGAATTTCCAAGAAAAATGTACTGAGAATGTAAAGTTCAGCTGGGCAAGCCTACAGGCAGTGTATGAGGAGGGAGTGTCATCTTTGGGAAGTCACTGGAAGGAGTCATGTTGAAAAGGTTTACGCCCAGACTTAGTTTCTTTCATGGAAGTCGAAAATCTCTAGCAGGACGAGATAGGAGACTGTAACCGAAGACAGTTGAAGGAGTTCAGATACTCCTTTTGTTAAAGACAGCTTAACAGTATTTCCTGCTATGGCGAGGAATGTAGCGGTGCAGCCGCGCAGACAGGCCAACCACCGAGGCGGATTGATGAGTAGTTTGGTCCCAGTCTTCCCTTGGTTCTCACAGCAGTTTTTAGCCTAATATGTTCTGAGTCCCAGGTTTTTTTATTTTGGCTATCTGGGCACCTTTAGCACCACAACCAAGGGGCCACAGCTGGTGGGACACCACTTGGGTGTTCAAGACTCATTCAGGCTGGGTCCAGGTGCGGGTTCAAGATGGTGGGAACCTTTTATGTCCCTGTGGCTTTAAAGACATGAGGCAAGGGAACTAGCCCTTGGAGTCACTCTGGCTATCCTGGGTGCAGATGAAACAGCAGGGTTCAAAAAGCATGGGTGGCCTGTGAGGGTTCAAGGCAGGCTCCAGGCAGCAAAGCAGTCCATGTACAGCAAAGTAGTCTTACAGAGTGCACAAAAAGTGACAGCAGCAGGCAGTCCTTCTGCAGGTCCAGAAAGTGAACTGAGGAGTGGGTGATGGGTCTATTTTAATATCTGGTGCCTCCTTTGAAGTTGGCAGAAGTGTCTAGATGTTTCTCTTTGAAGTGCTTGGAATTTCACAACTCCCCTAAATCCCATGCTCTGGCGCCAAGCTGGCTGTAGAGACATTGTGGAGGTGACAAGTCGTTTGTGTGTAGGCAAATCAGAGCTTATTCAGTTGCAAATGGGGCTGTGTCCATCTCTGCCCTCCTATTCTGCCAGCATGTGGCCCATCCAGGCACAGCTAATCCCTGCATTGTGTGACTGTCTGGGAGGAATTCACAAAGTCTAACTGTCAGTTATACCCAATCATGTGTCCCAGGGAAGGCATAAGGCACTAAATGGCTATAGAAAGGAAAATGCCAACTTTCTGATTTAAAATCCGGCTTCACCATTAAAGAGTTTTTTTTGTTACAGTTTTATAGATACCAAACGTGAAATGGCCCATAGTCCCAATCAAAAGTTAGCACTTATTAAATGTAATAAGGCAACCCAATGTTATCCTATGGGTCAGGTAGGCCCCACAGTAGTGAAAACAAATTAACGATTTGTTCCCTACCAAGATATTTAAGACTTCACAGTACATGTCAAACCTTTTCATTACAATGCACTGTGCCCTTTGGGTTTCCTAAGGCCTATCTTAGGAATGACTTGTATGCAGAAAAGGGGAGTTTAGGGCTTGGTAAGGGAGTTATATTGCCAAGTCAAATTGGCAGTTTAAAACTGCATTCAGGCTGCAATCACAGACCTGGGACCTGTTTTAAGGAGCTTATTAAGTGGGCGGCACAAAAAGTGCTGCAGGGCCACTAGTAGCATTTAATTTACAGGTACTAGGTATAAGCTATACCACTCTGCAAGGGACCTAAGTAAATTATATATGCCAGTCTGGTGTAAAACAATGTAACCATGTTTAGGGTAGTGAGCAAAAGCTCTTTAGCACATTTCAGCAGTGGTAAAGTGCACAGTCCTAAGTCCAACAAAAACAAATTTCAGCCACAAAAATGGAGGTAAGTGGGGGGGTGGGGAGAACATCCTAAGGAGAAACAATTGTTTATGGTTTGGGCAAGGCCACCACTTTTCCCAGGGTCGAGAAGACAATCTGTTGCCTTTGCCATCTTGTACCTATAAAGTAGGAAAACTAGCATAAGTCAAATGAAAGTTTGCCACTACCCAACAGATAAACCACTGGCAGGCATTCATTGCTGAGCTAAATAATTTATGTTGCTATCACAGGGTTGGATATTTGATCAGGTACAGTAGAGAAATTCATACTGTCGGGGGAGGTGAAGGTTAGAGTTATTTGGAGTGTGACTCAGTACCTCTGAGAATGTGTCACTGAATGACACCAATTGATGGTTCAGTGTAACCATCAGCCACGCCAATACCGCCCCCTCCATGCACTTGGAGTCGGCCGTGCCCACATGTCATATGGCTAATATCCGTATCTAAGTGCATGCACTGGGGACATCTCCAAGGCTCCCCTGCATATATGGCCATGATTCTGCAAGGGGTGAGGTATGTAATGTGTGTGTGATTGAATTGAATCTATTTTAGGTGGGAGTTTCAGGACACCTGCAGCTATGCCAGGATTCTTCCTCATTCAGGGTCAGTGATGTCACGGCCCAAGACTGTTTCCCATTTCACTTTAAGGACAAGAAGGGGCTCCCTTCCCATCATGTTCAAGGCTTTGTAGAAACAGGTAATGAGATATGTGCTTGCCCACAGTGTTAGCAGTAATTGGAGCACCTCATGAGTCAGAGGTTCAACAGTGATCATCCTCTAGAGTTCTTGGAAGGTTATCGACAGCGCCTCATAGGTGAGGAACTGGTCTGGTGGCAGGGCAGCCTGTGCAGTCAAGTCCTCCAGTGGTGTCAGGGTGCCCAAGCGGTAGCAATCACTCACCATACTTATCCCCGCATGGGTCCATGCTGCAAGCTGTCCCGCAGTGAAATAGGACAGTGGGTCGCTGTGTGGCACTAAAGGGAGTGCAGGTGCCTAAAGAACTCTGTTTCAGAACTGTCAGACACAGTCCCGCAGACAGTGCAGTGTAACAGACAACAGGAGACCCGGCTGTGAGATCTTCAATGCTGTTTTAAGCAGTTTGGCCAGCAGTGCTCCCTGGTTGGGCTACTAATTCTTAATTCCCACCACCACTGAGGTATAGTTAAGATGGTGCTCCCATTGTAAATGGCTTTTTTGTCTGCTAATGTTTGGCTCCATATAACGAATCTTCACAAAACTTTTTTTTAAAGTGCCATTTTTTACCCAGTTCCTTCATGGAAAGTTTTTGGAACATCCGTCAAACAGGTACAGAGAACAAGGGAAGGGGGTCTCAAAACACAAAATCCAATTTCCATAGGGATTTTTTAACAGTGCTACTGTCAAAACAACTGAACGAGATTACATGAAATTTGTTAGTAAGCTATATCTTGTTCCCAAGGTGTGCTTTTTGTATCTTGGTGGAAATCTGCTTTTGAGGAATTAAGCTACAAAATATTTGTATATCTGGAGGGTTGGGTTCCCTAGACTTTCAAGAGTTCTCCACGGGCAGAGCCTAAAAAAATAGTGTTCTGGCTGGCCAAGGGAACTTTTTCTTAGCCCTTGTACTACCTTGCCCCCACACAAGGAAGGATCCAGCAGGGGCGAGCACTCTGATCGGCTGGCTGCAACATGAAAGAAAATGTTGTGGCAAATATTACAGGGCTCCGGGAACTTAGCCCCTGTCCTTAAAATGAAAAAAATATATATAAGGGGGCAAGGTAGGGATAGCTTAAAAGCCTTTGTGGAGGGGGGTCCAGAGGTACCCTCCCATCCATGGTAAAAACGAAAAGAAAATGGTGGTCCCCATATCTTATTTTATTTTCTTCAAATGACCCCCGAAATGGGCAAGGCCATGAAGGCTCAAACCATTTAAAAAAAAAAAAAAAAAGAGGATGTGCTTGGGCCCCATTCCCTGAGCCAATTGAGACACAAGGGACCCTAATACCGGGGCTGAACATATTAATAAAAGGGGAGGGGGCAAGCAGCCCCTCTCCTTGAACCTCTACAAGGCCCTAGGGACTCCATCCCCCAGAGCTGAAGTAATCAGGGTAGGGAGGCATGAGGCCCATCCTCCACATGCCTCAGTGAGGCCCCGGGAACCCCATTCCTGGGGCCAAATAACAAATTAAGGGGAGTGAGGCATGTAGAACCCAGCCCCAGGGCCAATTTTGAGAAAAGGGTAGGGGCATGCGCCTCCTCTCCCCAAGCTTGTTCAGGCCCCAGGGACACCATCTCCAGCCAGCACCTTCTATGGGTTGAGGTCCATAGGGGCTCTTGGGCTCCTCCATTGCCATCAAAGATGCTAGCAGTGTGGGTGCCCCAGGTGGTCATTGTGACACACACCTACATTAAAATAATGCCAGGGGAGCTAGCTGAGGTCCGTGGAGGCTTTGGGGCTCCCCACTGCCCCAAATATAAAAATAATATGTGGGTGCCCAGGTAGGCACTGGGACACCCAAAACATTAATATAAAAAAAAACTAAAGGTCAATAATAAGTGAGCATCAGGAGCTGCTCATTTATTTGTCAGTGCTTTGCTAAGGAGTGCCACATAATGCCCTACAAGAGCTTTTTCAATGTCTTTTTTGGAGCTTCGTGGTGCTCCTATAACAAAGAGGGGCACCACCAAGCCTTTTTTTAATGTTGTGGTGGGCTGCAAGGAGTGCAGCAGCCCCTCAGGAACAACAATAAAAAACAGTCAGTCTCCTGGGTCGTTAAATGTATGATCCTAGGAGAGCTTATCCTATTTTTCAAAACACTCCTAGCTGAAGCTCTATACTCTTCAGCTGCAGTGCTGATGCCCCTTGTGGTTAGTTCTATGACTGCATTTTGTAGTGTGAAACTGTTATTAAAGATTTAAAGACATGTTGATTACTTTTTTAATAGAGCTTAGTCTTACAAAAAAATGTATTAATCACTTTTATCAAACATTGTGCTCTGTGAATTAATGTAATATACACTGGGTTATAATTATTGGTGTTTTTTGGTAAAGACAATAGGTGTATGTTGATATGCTCACCCCTAGGTATAGCCAATAAGCCCACTTAATTTTTTTTAGTGTTCTGACCTGTTAACTCGGTAGGTCTGCCTTAGTTAAAATGACATTGTTTATATTGTAATAGCACATGCTCAGCGATGCGCACCCCTGGGGGATGGGGTGCTAGGCTATGTGCCCATTCCCCCCACCAGTCCTAGGGCCCCGCCAAAGACCGGGCTGTGTTGCCAACTGCATGCCACATACGGCTAAAGGCCATGGTCAGTAGGGGCTTGGCTGGCTGTGGGGGTTGGATGTGCAGCCTGGCCAAAGGCCAGGCCCTATAGCCAACCCCACTCTGCACATGGCTGAAGGCCATGCCCTCCGGGGGCTTGGCTGCATACGTGGGTTGGATGTGGCCAAGCCTGAGACCAATCCCATGTTGTGCATGGAGAACGGCTGGTGCAGCGGGGTTTGGCTGTCCACAAGAGGATAGAGTAACAACTTGCACCCTTGGCATGCATTGCTTATGACTTCAAATATTACAAAACCCATGATGTGTTAAGTGCATTCTTGAAAGCATTACTGATGACAACTGAACCAATGTCATTGGTGACAATACTTTGCATAGTGGGGACTTGAGGAACAAGTTACTTACCTTTGGGAACACCTTATCTCCCAGAGACCATATCTAGTTGTAGATTCCTTTCCTTTGAATTCTCCACAGGTATCAGACTGGATCCAGAAGATTTTCATGAGCAGTACCCCTACGCACCATTAGGTGTCGTCGATCGTCTGTGTCCTTGGCCGTCTGCGCCACATAGTACATTGCAGTTCCTATATAGGCTCTACCCTGGCTCGCTGACATCAGTTTTTTTTCATGACTTTCCATGCTAGAGGCGCAGAGCCATAAAGAAACTGACTACTGGTTCGTCAAAGCTAAGGCCCAGAAAGGGATGCCCTTGCTCCTAGAAATCAGTTTACAGAGCGCGGAGGAATCTGCAACTAGATAATGTTTCTACCAGATAAGGCATTACCAAAGGTAAGTAACTTGTTCATCTGATATAGAAGTCCATTTGTATATTCCTTACCTTTGAATTGATACCCAAGCAATAGCATCCCCGGAGGAGTGTCTGCGAACCAAGTTCAGACTAGAAAGTCCTGCAGGACCGAACGGGCAAAGTTCCCATCCCTACGGACCTGACTGTCCAGGCAGTAGTGTTTTGTAAATGTGTGCACAGATACTTTTTGGCCAGTACGTAGCAGATCCTAATGCAGAGTATTTGACCCATCTGGAGATGGTCTGCTTCTGCACTGCCCAACCTTTCTTCACACCCACATAACCTACAAAAAGTTGTTCATCCACCCAGAACTCTTTTGTACGATCAAGGTAGAACGCCAATGATCTTTTGGGTCCAAGCAATGGAGTCTCTCCTCTTCCTTAAAACATGTGGGGGTGCATAGAAAGTAGGCAAGGTGATGGATTGGCCTACATGAAAGGATGTAACCACTTTTAGCAGACAGGAGGCCCTAATGTGAAGCACCACTTTGTCAGGATGGACGGAAAGGTAGGGAGCCTTGGATAACAATGCCTGCACCTCACTCACACTGATGGCAGAAGTAATACCACAAGGAAGGCTGTTTTCAAAGTGAGAATCGGAGAGGGTAATTGTGGAGAAGCTCGAAAGGAGCGCACATCAGAAATGTCAAAATCAAATTCCGATCCCATTGGGGCATAATAATTGGAGTTGGAGGATAGAGATGTGTAAGACCTTTGAGGAACCTACGTACAATAGGGGACTTCAACAAAGAAGGTTCATCAGGCAACCTAAAAAAAATAAAAAAAATAGCAGACCAATAATCTTTAAGAGTACCCACTGCAGACCCTTGCTTGGGTGGGAAACAGAGAAACAACAGGACCTAAGACAGAGGGGCAGAAAGGGGGTCAACAGACTTGTCTCTGCACAATGCAACAAATTTCTTCCACCTACAGGCTTATAACACTTGGGTGGAGGGACGCCTGGCTCCAAAGTTACATTACAGACTTCAGGAAGAAGATTAAAAGCTGTAAACTGTTGCCACTCAATCTCCATGCAAGCAGGCAGAGAGTGGACAGGTTCAGTTGCAGAACTCTACCCTGCTGCTGCCTCAGAAGATCCTCCTAAGCAGCAGCCTGATCGGAGGCTCAACGGACGTACCTAGCAGCTCAGGATAGTAGACTCTCAGTGCCCAGTCTGGAGCCACAAGGATTATTTGGGCCTGGTAGCTCTTGATCTTCTTGAGAATGTTGGGAAGAAGTGGTATGCGCAGAAAGGCATACAGAAGACCTAAGTTGCACTTGAGATGAAAACCGTCTCCAAGCGACTGCCGCCTTGGAAACTCCAACGCGCAAAATTGCTGACATTGCGTGTTCTCTGTGGAGGCGAACAGATCCAACTAAGGCTCTCCCCACTGCTGAAAGTGACCTTGTCACTAACAATTTCTGGTGTTACTTTCTTTAAACCTTTAACCTATGGTTTTTCAATTCATATATACAATCAATCAATCAAATCACTTTATTCGGTTTAAAAATGTTCAACCATAAAAACATATAAATACATAACACATCACAATCTCTTGAACCTAATAGCCCCCAGTTACATTTAAAAACAATTACAAGAAAATTACTTTTAAGATTACATTGTTCAAACTGATAGTTCCATAGTAAGACAAAAATTTATGTAAACACTAAACCATGATTAAAATTTTACACTGTTCCGCCAAGTTATAGCTCCCTTTAATAAGGAACCAATCCCTCGCCACACCAACGCATCAGAAGTCATACATAACCACATAAAAGCTGGTAGATATGGCACAAAACCCCTATACCTCAAAAGGGGGACTAAATATTGTTTCCTAAAAGGTGCATATAGCTTACAAAACATAGTAAAATGCTTTAGGGTCTGTGGGGAAACACCATCACACAGATACAATTTTATGGTATTCTGGTCAAACTGCCCTAACGGGAAACACAGATTAGTTCTAATCACCCCCAAATGAAATCACATAATGAGGGTCCTTTCCCATACATTTTCAACCTCCTAGAGGTAGGTCTCTGGGCCCACCCCCATCTTTATCATAATAAAATCCCTCACTGATTTCTTCCTTAGATCCACCTGCTCCCTCCAGGATTTCCAGGTGCCCTTATCATCAAACATCACTCCAAGATAGCGAAAATCCTGCACCTTTCCAATTACCTGTTCCTTTAATTTTAGCACGCCCAACTTGCTTAGAGGTTTACCATAGACCATAAAATGTGATTTACTACAGTTTATCTCCAAGTCTAAGGATGTCATGAAATTTTCATGTGCTTTAACTGCCTCACGTAGACCGTTCATTGTGTGGGCCATAAGAACCGCATCATCCGCATATATCAATACAGGAATACTCTTGCCATTAATTTTAGGAGCGTCCTTACATCTTTCAGCTAAAAAATCGAACAACCCATTTGTATATAGCAAAAAAAGGGTAGGGGCCAAAACACACCCCTGTCGCACGCCCCTATTTAGTTCAAACAAGTCTGTACTTTCACCATGCAGCTCAACCCTCACATTAGCATTAGTACCTGATGGGAGATAACAGAGCAGCTCCACAATGTGAGAATCCATGCCCATCTGGGTAAGCCTATCCCAGAGCTTGATTACACGTAATTTGATAAGCTCTTGCCATTTTGGAGAATCGAGTTAAGGTGACTAAACCACCTTTTGGGCGACCGCCTTGAGACATTACGGCTGGGACTGTAAAATTTAGAAAACCATCCCATGCAGCCATCCCATCCGACCAGGTCTCTTGCAGTAAGATAAAATCGTAATGTGCCACAAACTTCAACCAGTTGCTATCCAAAAGCTTAGGATCATACCCTGTTACATCCCATGAAATAAGGCAACACTTCATATTTGAACCATCCCGCCCTTCAATGATCAAGGCATTAGAAGGAGAATTAATCAACCCCCCTATGTGGCTCTGTGCACTTTGTCAATCCACCCTCTCCAGCTCTGTGGGGGAGAAAAGTCATGACCCATATTATTTGGCTGTAGGGCACCATGCCCTGGGCTGGGATTCCTAGTTAAAATATCATCTCTCAGCTGGGTGTGGTCATAGAAAAAACCCAAAGGAACCACGCCAATCTTACTCTTCAGCTAGAATGGAAGACGTTGTGACAAAAGGATCCTCTGGGCTAGGCCTGGATATCTACAATTTACAATCACACAGTCCCCATGGCCAACCTTTACCTGGGGCCTGACCCAGTAAATTCCTCTGACAAACAGGATATCCTAAAAGTCCTTGCAGACAAAGTCACAATTTTTACTCAACCAATGGCAGGTCTTGTTCCCTAATTGGGCTCTGGATTCACTAATACCCGGTGCTAAGGGGGGAACACCAGTAAGCACCACCTCATAAGTTGCACAAGCTGGAGGAAGCTCTAAACAGGCAAGGGGGGGGACAATTTACCCCATGTGGGTTTTGAGTCTCACTCCTATTTTGAGTCACACTCACTCTATCTGTATACCCACTACCAATTATCCCACCACCCTCCCTCCTGCAGTTTGTCTCAGGGGGTGCTGAGGAATCTCCCAACACAGTCTCTGCGCGAAGACCAGCAGCCCTCGAAATGGGATAGCTTGGAGGTTTTTGCATCTCTCCTAACAGGGGGCTAAGTTTTTCTTTTTGCAGAGGTACCCTCTCGGCCAAACTACTTTGCCACCTAAGATCCAAAAGACCTTTTTATCAGGAACCAGCCTTGGCCTCTCTTTTCCACTCATGTGGGAAACTGCAGTTTCAAGCACACGCAGTTTCTCCATTACCGGGGCCAAACAAGACTCAATCATTTCTTTAAATTTTGGCAATAAATTTTCAAAGCAGAAATCAGGGCACTGATCCATAGGGCCCAAAGGGGTCAAGTTAGGGTGGGCAGGCAGGGGCAATTTCGTTTTCTTCCCCAGGCTGTTTGTAGTCTTATTCTTTTTCGGAGGAGGACTGCTATTGCCCGGCGGAGAGACCATTAAAAGCCTCTTGCTCTTCCTCATTCCTGCCCCCAAACCCTTTACGCCTGACCCCTCTAGTTCAGCTTGCTCTGGGGTTTTTGGAAAATCCCCCGGGCTAACCAGAGACTGTCCATCCTCACCCTCTGTGATCCCCAAACCCCCATCCTCAGTGGAAGTTTGTTGCCAGTCACCCAACTCCAGCGAGAGTCTCCTTTCTGCCAGATCAATCTCTCTCGTGACTACCCCAACAGCACGCACTAAAAAGGAATCCAATGTTGAGTTTGAGTTCAATTTACCCTTTTCACCTCCTTCCTGATACCCATTAAGCAATGGCTTTCTCCTGCACATCTTCACAGATTTCCACTGGTGCCCCAGGTGCCTCTCAGGTCAATCACAGAGAGCAGCCACTATTTGAATTGCTGGTAAATCAAAGACTTTCTTCCACCATAAAAGTTCATTACAAAAGTAAAACCATGTATACAATCCGTATGAGATCTGAGGCCCAGTCACTTACCCCCTCCGCTGGAACTAAGAGGGATGGCCCAGGCTGGCCTCTTCCAGCCAATGACCCGCCCGGGTGCGTCCCGCGCGCGTCCTCTGCAGCGGCGTAGATGTGGCGCTTAAGAGCGCTTCCTTCCTCTTCTATCTCCGCCCCCTCCATGAGGCGTTATGGGACACCAAGTCCTGTGGCAAGATCCTGGGACACCAAGTCCCGTGGTGAGTTCTGCGCGTCCCGCGCAGCGGTGTAGATGTGGCGGTTAAGAGCGCTTCCTTCCTCCTCTGGCTCCGCCCCCTCCACGAGGCGTTATGAGACACCGAGTCTCGTGGCAAGGTCCTGGGACACCAAGTCCCGTTGTGAGATTGCACGTCCCGCGCAGCGGCATAGATGTGGCTCTTAAGAACGCTTCCTTCCTCCTCTGGCTCCGCCCCCTCCACGAGGCGTTATGGGACACCGAGTCCTGTGGCAAGGTCCTGGGACACCAAGTCCTGTGGTGAGTTCTGTGTGTCCCGTGCAGCTGCATAGATGTTGCACTTAAGAGCGCTTCCTTCCTCCTCTCGCTCCGCCCCTTCCTCAAGGAGTTATGGGACACCAAGTCCCGTGGCAAGATCCAGGGACACCAAGTCTTGTGGTGAGTTCTGCGCATCATATATACATATATAACCTAGTGGCAGTCGCCACCAGTTCGTTATAGTTAGGACCTGGGCCAGATGTATGACCATTTCATTTTGCAAGTCTCTAATTGCAATTCATTGCGAATCGCAATTAGAGACTCGCAAAAAGCAATGTACAAATGTGTCTCAGACACATGTAGCCATTCCCAATAGGGTCGCAAATGACCTACCTCATTAATATTCATGAGGTAATTCATTTTGCAACCCCATTAGGAATTATAGTTACCTTAGGGCATGAGTCATAGTTATTTGAAATAACTCTAATTATAACTGCTGAATTTCTATGGTTTCGTACGAGTAAATTCAGAATCTAACTATAATGTTCCTGTAACGTGTTTTTTCAGTGAATATATGTGTGTGTGTGTCTGTATATATATATATATATATATATATCCGAGTGGTAGCTGCTGTAGGAAGTTGGCTCTGTATGCACTATTTCAAAGTAAGGAATAGTATGCACAGAGTCCAAGGGTTCCCCTTAGAGGTAAGATAGTGGCAAAAAGAGATAATACTAATGCTCTATTTTGTGGTAGTGTGGTCGAGCAGTAGGCTTATCAAAGGAGTAGTGTTAAGCATTTGTTGTACATACACACAGGCAATAAATGGGGAACACACACTCAGAGACAATTCCAGGCCAATAGGTTTTTGTATAGAAAAATATATTTTCTTAGTTTATTTTAAGAACCACAGGTTCAAATTCTACATGTAATACTTTGCATGAAAGGTATTGCAGGTAAGTACTTTAGGAATCATCACAATAGCATATATACTTTTCAAATAAAACACATATAGCTATTTTAAAATTAGACAGTGCAATTTTCACAGTTCCTAGGGGAGGTAAGTAATTGTTAGTTCTTGCAGGTAAGTAAACCACCTACGGGGTTCAAGTTTGGGTCCAAGGTAGCCCACCGTTGGGGGTTCAGAGCAACCCCAAAGTTACCACACCAGCAGCTCAGGGCCGGTCAGGTGCAGAGTTCAAAGTGGTGCCCAAAACACATAGGCTTCAATGGAGAAGGGGGTGCCCCGGTTCCAGTCTGCCAGCAGGTAAGTACCCGCGTCTTCGGAGGGCAGACCAGGGGGGTTTTGTAGGGCACCGGGGGGGGACACAAGTTAGCACAGAAAGTACACCCTCAGCAGCACGGGGCGGCCGGGTGCAGTGTGCAAACACATGTCGGGTTTTCAATTGGAATTAATGGGAGACCAAGGGGTCTCTTCAGCGATGCAGGCAGGCAAGGGGGGGGCTCCTCAGGGTAGCCACCACCTGGTCAAGGGAGAGGGCCTCCTGGGGGTCACTCCTGCACTGGAGTTCCGATCTTTCAGGTCCTGGGGGCGGCGGGTGCAGAGTCTTTTCCAGGCGTCGGGATCTGAGAACAGGCAGTCGCGGTCAGGCGGAGCCTCCGGATTCCCTCTGCAGGCGTCGCTGTGGGGGCTCAGGGGGGCAACTCTGGCTACTCACGGTCTCGTAGTCGCCGGGGAGTCCTCCCTGAAGTCTTGTTTCTCCACAAGTCGAGCCGGGGGCGTCGGGTGCAGAGTTGCAGTTGTCTTGAAGTTGCTTCTTTGGAAACAAAGTTGCAGTCTTTGGTGAACAGGGCCGCTGTTCTCTGGAGTTTCTTGGTCCTTCTAGAGAAGGGCAGTCCTCTGAGGATTCAGAGGTCGCTGGTCCTGGGGAAAGCGTCGCTGGAGCAGTGTCTTTAGAAGGTAGGGAGACAGGCCAGTAGAGCTGGGGCCAAAGCAGTTGGTGTCTCCGTCTTCTCTGCAGGGTTTTTCAGCTTAGCAGTCCTCTTCTGCTTAGGTTGCAGGAATCTGAGTTCCTAGGTTCTGGGGCGCCCCTAAATCCTGAATTTAGGGGTGTGTTTAGGTCTGGGAGGGCAGTAGCCAATGGCTACTGTTCTTGAGGGTGGCTACACCCTCTTTGTGCCTCCTCCCTGAAGGGAGGGGGGCACATCCCTAATCCTATTGGGGGAATCCTCCATCTGCAAGATGGAGGATTTCTAAAAGTCAGAGTCACCTCAGCTCAGGACACCTTAGGGGCTGTCCTGACTGGCCAGTGACTCCTCCTTGTTTTTCTCATTATCTCTCCTGGACTTGCCGCCAAAAGTCGGGGCTGTGTCCAGGGGGCAGGCATCTCCACTAGCTGGAGTGCCCTGGGGCATTGTAACACGAAGCCTGAGCCTTTGAGGCTCACTGCTAGGTGTTACAGTTCCTGCAGGGGGGAGGTGTGAAGCACCTCCACCCAGAGCAGGCTTTTGTTTCTGTCCTCAGAGAGCACAAAGGCCCTCACCACATGGGGTCAGAAACTCGTCTCTCAGCAGCAGGCTGGCACCGACCAGTCAGTCCTGCACTGAACAATTGGGTAAAATACAGGGGGCATCTCTAAGATGCCCTCTGTGTGAAGTTTTTAATAAATCCAACACTGGCATCAGTGTGGGTTTATTATTCTGAGAAGTTTGATACTAAACTTCCCAGTATTCAGTGTAGCCATTATGGAGCTGTGGAGTTCGTTTTTGACAGACTCCAGACCATATACTCTTATGGCTACCCTGCACTTACAATGTCTAATGTTTTGTTTAGACACTGTAGGGGCATAGTGCTCATGCACCTATGCCCTCACCTGTGGTATAGTGCACCCTGCCTTAGGGCTGTAAGGCCTGCTAGAGGGGTGACTTACCAATGCCACAGGCAATGTGAGGTTGGCATGGCACCCTGAGGGGAGTGCCATGTCGACTTAGTCATTTTCTCCCCACCAGCACACACAAGATGGCAAGCAGTGTGTCTTTGCTGAGTGAGGGGTCCCTAGGGTGGCATAAGACATGCTGCAGCCCTTAGAGACCTTCCCTGGCATCAGGGCCCTTGGTACCAGGAGTACCAGTTACAAGGGACTTACCTGGGTACCAGGGTTGTTCCAATTGTGGAGACAATGGTACATTTTAGGTGAAAGAACACTGGTGCTGGGGCCTGGTTAGCAGGGTCCCAGCACACTTCTCAGTCAAGTCAGCGTCAGTATCAGGCAAAAAGTGGGGGGTAACTGCAACAGGGAGCCATTTCTTTACAGCTGCCAATAGGTAGTTATAGATAGGACCTAGTTTTTATATAAAAGGCTTTTTTTTACTTGCCTTTATCTTTGCCACCGGTTGACGTATCTTCACAAAATTTTCCAAAAATATTTGTCAGCCACATCAGCTGCAGTCTGTAACGTTTAGATGTGCTCTCTCAAGCGAGGGCCAAGAAAAAAGGGGGTTCCCGAAATGCTTTTCTCTATTCACCTTTCCAAAGGGATTTTGAACAGCAATAGCGCCAAAACTACTGGACGGGTTTGCACCAAATTTGACTAAAGATAGGTTCTGGTCCAGAAAGCATCCTTTTTGTGATTTGGTGTGAATCCGTTCAGTGTTTTACTTGTAATTAACTGAAAAATAAATTTGTATATATATATATATAGGAACGCAGATCCTCCCTGGATCCTCCACGGATCCTCTGCGGATTCGGAGGAAAAGCAAGGCCCTGATTGGCTGGCCACAACCTGACAGAAAACTTACGCCGCCATTTTGTTTCTTGCATTGCCTGGCAGGGTGGGGAAAAAACAGTGTAAAAACACATATTCCAACTAGTGACACATGTATCCGAAAGAAATTCTCACTGGAAATGTTGAGTACTGTTTGTAACATTATCTATGCAGACTACCAGCTGACATATTTGTGGTGCCGATTGCACACCAGAAACCCCCACAAAAATGTGATCACTTTTTGAATCTGCAACATGAAGTTTATATTGTGCACTGACTAAATGGTCATTATTGTCTGCCTGAGCTGAAAACCCTTCTCTTCCTATCAGTATTTGTATCAGCAGCAGTATTTTCCCATGATGTAGTGCTCCCAAAATGCACATGTCTAGAATGCCAGTTCTGTGTGAATTTTGGCAGGTTCTCAACAAATGCTCAGACACACTTCCATGGTAAAGGGTGCTCCGTGTGAGATATCTCCAGACTCCGTGGGGACTCTAAAATCTCAGTCTAGCCCACTCCCATCAACCAGTTCAAACTAGAACCCCAGTGCAATTAATGAATACAGTAAATCATGATTACAACTTCAATGGTGCATGTAATGGAATCCCTACAATAGGCCCTCATTATGACTTTGGAAAGCCACAAGAGATTGCCAGTGAAGGCGGTCTTCAGACCTCCATATTATGACTGCTAACAGAGCTCCACCATAAATTGGGTGGAGAGCCGCCAGCAGCCATACTGGCGGTTGGCGGTGCAGTGGAGATTGCTCCACTGGCAAAGCCACATCAACAGAACACTGCCACGCTTATTACGACTGAGTAAAAGGCATGGCAGTGTTGTGGTAACAGGGCGCTGGTGGCGGAGCAAGCGTCATGCACGCCATTCCCCCCCAAACGACCACTGCGACCACCAGGACAGGGGATGGGGGGTGTTGAATGTTGTGTGCGTGAATGGGGGTGTGTGTTTGTGGGAATGGAGGGGGATATTGTGTGTGTTTGTGTGCGTGTACGCAATTGTGTGTGCTTTTGTAAATGCATGTATGTGGGGGTGGGGGGTGTTGTGGCCATGTGTGCCTGTGTGTGAATGAGTGTGCATGTATGTGTGCGTGTATGTATGTGTGATGTGTGGATGTACGGGGAGTGGGGGAGGTTCAGAACGGGGATTGGGGGTGGGGGGTTCGGAATGGGAATCAGGGGTGTGGGATTTCAGAATGATGATGGGGCAGGGGGTGTCACTGCTTGGGAGTTGGGGGGCTTCTGATGGGGTTGGGTGGGGGGAGGGGCCTACATGGAGGGGAGAGGTTGGGGAGTCCTGCAGTGGCGACAGGAATGAGTATTCTTGTCACCAGTTTCGTTACCACCAGGGATTCTGTGGCGGGGCTGCGGCCACGGAATCCCTGGCAGTAAGGATGCTCAAAATACAGCAGGCGGTGTTAGGTGGACCGCTGTGTCAAAGGTGGTCAGCCTTCGGCCAGGCGGTCCTACCCTCCTGGCGGTACAGGTGGTACCGTTGTCATAATTTGGCGGTTCTGCACTGTCACGCTGTCGACGGTCTGGCAGCCACCACTGGCGTGGCGGAGCAGGACCACCAGGGTCATAATGACCCCCTTAGTTCCTGAGGCCATACAGTTCCGCCCGTCAATCCCACCCACGCAAGCCAATTCAGCTCACTTGAAATGGGAATCTCCCACCAGCTACACTTTCTAGAGTCCCATAGAAGAGGGCAGCAGCGGGGGGTGAGAGAGCCATGGAGACATGTCTACAGGAGCATTGTGGTATTTCCTTTCTGGGATCTCCTAATACCAATCTCCACATTGTACCGCCCCCACAATCCCATGTCTTACCTATCCGAAAGCACAGCCTACTTGAAATTGTCCTTAGAACTTTCATTGAGCTTAGATTGCCCATAGCAAGACTCCTGCTCAAACCATTCACGTATTTCCTGATTATTTCCTTGTGACTCGTGTCCTAATGTTGTGCAGCCATTTTAGTTATAGCTTCATACACTTTATTTTAGCAAACTAGGCTTGCCACTGTGCACTTTAACCTAGATATATTTTATTTAGCTTTGTTTTATTATTTTAACAATAGCCATATTTTTGGTCTTGTTTAATTTTCTCCATCTAGCTGTTCTCCGCCTAGGCCCGCACTGCGTTCTTAAACAAGACATTTCTTTCACTCTGTGCTTTTTTCAAGGCCTCAGTAAGATAGGTTGCTGGCAAAAGTGGTTCGCTTTGTCTTTAATGTTAACAGAAACATACACACTCTTACGTGGGGATCCTTTTGTGGAACATAAGCTGTTTTATTATAAAAACACCACTTTGACCCATGTACGTTAGAGGGAGATTCCAGCCAGATGACCATTACTGTATGCAGATTGCTGAGTGCTTCGCTACAGCTGCTTATGTAGACTACAGGCCTCTTGCTCAGGTATGAGGGATGATGTCTTCCCAGGGGAACCTGAAGGGCATAATTAGAGCTTAACATGCTGTGCTCTAACATAGCCTAGGTAGGAGCTATTCATAATGATCTTGGTGACAATATGATGGCGTTATTTTTATGTTTCACTCTCCTTGTCACAATCTTAATCCATTTCATGCTTCATCATGCTTATGATTCCAAATCATGCTTTATTATCTAAGATGCAGTTAACTCAATAAAACCTTATGAACTATATTCTGCTTCTGATTGTCCTTGCATATGTGAGACTAATGTAACTGCAAGAAACGGATGAGATCTGAGTGACCACGATTTCCCTGAGGAGTCAATTGTGTCATGCGCTCTGTTGCCCAATCATCCGTGCTCTATGGTGGAGATGAGGCACTGCTAGCTAGCTGGAGCCAAACCCGGATTAGGCAGACAGGTGTCACCTGTAATGGGTTCAGACTCAGTCCCCCACAGTGCAAGTGATTCTGCCACCTGAACACAGTAGTCTCATTAGGATAATGAGAACCTATGCGACACTAAGGTAACTATAACTCGTGCCTCCACCATGCACAATGACCTTAGGGCACATGTTATAGTTACATTTCACCTAACTAGAACGTTACTTTAACCTTTGCTTTTTTTCAGTGAATTCCTAGTTTTTTTAATGTTAAGTAATATTTAAATACCATACGTTAAACCAACCCTAGCTGTGCTCAGGCGGGAGTTGTCTTCAGGGGGTGGCTTGTGGCCAGGCCTTGCAGTTAACCCCCTGAATTAAGCCAACCCAACGTTGTGCAGGGCATTTGGTCGTGCATGGTGGGGGTTGGCCATACGCCTGCAGCCAACCCCTATGCAGCCACGTTGTGTGCAGCCTTTGGCCATGTGCGGCAGAGGTTTCCTGCAGGGTCTAGCCCTGGGGATCCTAGAGTCTTTTTTTGGCCCACTCCCCAAACCTAATATGGCCCTGGGTATCAGATTCCCCAGTGCCACTAATTAAAGTAAAGGTGAGGGGGATACACAGCCCCTCCCTGGGCCGATTTTGGCAGAGGGATGCCATCCCACGGGGCCCAGTGCATTTGTTTGGGGGGAGGGAGACACGTGGTTTCCTCCCTGGATCACTTTTGGCCCCAGGGACCACATCCCCTGGGGCCCAGCAACATACATAAGGGGAAAGGGGCACACAGTTCATTCTTAGGCCAATTTTAGGCCCAGGGACCCCATCCCTGGGGGCCCGGACACATATGTGAAGGGCAAGGGGTGCACACAACCCTCTTCCCTGGGTCACTTTTGACCCTGAGGCAGAGCTCATCTTTTAAGGGGCCCAATTCCTCTGCCGCATATGGAAAGATGGGCAGCGCAGCCCCCTCCACCTTTACATATACAAACAGGCCCTGGCGAGTGGCGTCCCCAAGGCTGAAATTTGCCCAGGGAGAGGAGGCCGCATGCCCCCCTGTAACTGCATGGCTGGGCAGTAGGGGATGGGGTCCCTAGGGCTGAAAAAGGACTAAGGACTTGATCAGAATATAAATAACTCCCCCACCCCCCGGGACCTGGTCCACCCAGGGGGCTTAGAAAACCAAGAGCGGGAAGAGCTATGGGAATATGAATGCAGAGCCCACTTGATAAATCACTCCAAACCTTTCCATGCACAAACTAGGCAAAAAAGATCACTTTTGTGGAAAGTTTCATTGAGATTCATCAAACGGCGCCAACGTTACTAGCAACACAAAAAATGCAATTCCTATGGAAACGTGACCCTTACTAGAACTACCCACTGGCTACCGCCACTATATATATATATATATATAAGTTGGGATTGCATCTTTGTAATCATGGTTATGTCTGCCTTTTCATTAAAGAAAGCCTTGTTTTCCTTGTTTTGCCTTTTAATTTAATTTAATGCAGATCCGTTAAGCAGTGGGCCAAAAAAAGGAGGAGGTGAAAAAAGTGTTTGTATGCATTGTCTGAGGTACGTGGATGTTGTGTGAGTGATGATGTTGTGTGTCTGTGGATGCTAGTGTTGTTTCTGGTGGTGTCTCTCTCTGGCCTTCTTTCACAATTCTGGTCGTAAGGGTTTGTGGGTGACGTGGGTGTGTGTTTTATATTGGATTGGGTGTGTGGGTGTGGTGCGTGTATGTGTATCAGGTGTGTTTATTTGGAATTGTGCAATGTGGTTGTGTTTTGTAAATGTGTGTGTATTTTGAGCGCGGCGGTATGTACCATTTTAATTTCCAGAGGTTTTTTTGCTCTCTGCTACAGGAAAAATGGCTGAACAGAATTACATAAAACTTGGCTTGGAAGTAGATCTTTACTCAAAGGAAAAAATGGGGGGATTGTCAAAAAGTGACATTTCCCATTTTAATTCCCAGGAGATTTTTTGCTGTCTGCTGCGGGAGCAATGGCTAAACAGAATTACACCAAACTTCGCTTGTAAGTAGATCTTTACTCAAGGCAGTGCCTTTGCTTGGTTTGATATGAATCTATTTCTTATGCCTTCCCTGGGAAGGAGTACTGTTTGGATGCATTCCCAGGTTTACACATCCTTGTAAATCTGGGAATGGGTCAAAACCCATGGTTGTTGTGTGGGAAAACCTACCACAATGCTCATGGAACGCCCCCTTGACGCAGTGTAAGGCAATGCAGTGAATTGCACTGCTTTGCCTTAATCCATATCTACTAGGCCATGAAAAGCTACAGAGTCTTTCCTCTGTACAATAAATATTGGATCCGGGTGTTTTGGAGCTCCCATATTTCCGGCATAAATCAGGGGTACCCCTGTGTGATGTACCACCATTCATTTAAAATTATTAGTTGGGATGTTACGTTTCCTCTCGTTATCGTAATGAGGCTACTGGATTTTGGCGGCAGCATCACCTGAATTGTGGGGAACTGAGTCCTATCCAACACCATATGACAACTGTTAGCCTAATCTGTTTGCTGTCAACTAGCAGCGCCTCATCTCTGTCCAAGAACAGGGATGATTGTGTCAACCGTGTGCATGACAAGAATGACTTCTCAGGGAAATAGTGGTGTATCAGATCTCATCCTTTTCTCTCAATTACATTATTCTCACACATGCAAAGACAGACAGAGGCAGAGAATGGTTCAATAAGATTTATTGAATCAACTGCGTCTTAGATAAAATGGCATGAATTGCAATAATTAGAATGATAAAACATACTAGAAGTAAAATGGTGACAAGGAAAGCGAAACACAAGAAAAGTCCCACCATACTGTCACTATGCGTAATGGATGTTGCTTCTACCTAAGCTATGTTAGAGCATGTTCGAAAGCCTGAGCATTCAGTGTTGTGCCCAAGGTCGAGTCAAGAGCTGCATGATCCGGAAAGGGCAACTCATAGACAGCTTCCGGTAGGAAAGCACCCTCAATGCGCATGTCTAATAATAATCCCTCAGCGAGAACATCAACAGATCAGCGTCCAATGAAAATAAGCGCTGCATAGAAACACCAACTTTCAGTGCACATTCGAAAAGGCACCAAGGCATTGAAACACGAGCTGCACACAATCCATAACTGATCTGAATGACAGAGACAAATTGTACTCGAGTTCTTCCAGGATTGGTGCTCTGAAATACTGCATCATGCGTTCACAACACAGTTACGCTGGTGGAAGCGCTTTCAGTCCTCCTTGTTGTGATGCGACAGCCATTGTGAATAAAAAATGGCAACAGCAAGATGCCACCTGTTATAGCCAAAGTAAGCAGAAATCCCCCAAAATACTCAAAATACTCAAAAATGGGGAGTGTATGGCTGCAGGTATTAAGCTAAATATAGAGAAGAAGGTGTGAATGAAACCAGAACCCACAACCTTAAAGAAATGTACAATCCCAGTAGTACTGGATGCGTTAAATATTCATCCCACGAGTTCACCAAAGTGTCTCGGAAAGTTTGTATTTAAAAGGGACTGTATTTCTGCAGATGACCTCACAACTTGAAGCGCATAGGTCTTGTGCACAGATGTCAGCTCTGCATGTTTTTGAAACAACAAAGCTTTTAGTCTGCTCTACTTGTCAAAAATCACATTTGAAATAGCAATACGAGGCCAGATATCTGCTACCTTTGTCTATTGTGTAGGAGGATGAAGAAACATTCCCGGTAACATGTGACAATTTGGGAGACCGAAACGGCATAAGCCATTCCGGCTCGCATTCTGCAACAGCTCTTACTGTTAAGAAGCACATACCTTTCTTCAGAGAGCACCTGGAACACAGGTCTAATCAAGGGAACTGGAAATCTCTTCAGATAGCAAGCTAGATTTGCTGCCAAAACATTACATGCCCCATGCAAGGACAGCTGCTTAGAAACCATCAAATGGCTCACAGAAGTCTTGCATTCACTGCCGCTAAGAAAGACCTCTTTCATGCCATTGAAACATTTGTGCAAAAAGGAAAGCTCCCACACCTCATGGATGTAGCTATCGCCCAGCCTTTCATATCTGCCTACTGGAATGTGTTTCAGGTAGGATGTGAATTGCAGTGTTGAAATAGGCATATTAATGACCCTGTGTATTAACCATGCACTGGATAGTATTTCAGCCACAGTAAAAGGTAACTTTTCAAATTTCTCGCTAATCAGCATAACTTAAGTTGCTTCCTTTTTAGCCATGATTTGTTGCTGTTACGTCAAATTAAATGTTGAAAACATGTTCCTTGGCTAACGTGTTGTCAGTGAATGCAACCAGAATTCAGTGTTTTTAGTGTCCAACCCAACTACTTAACAGACCTTAGCTGGTTTTGCCCATGCTGTAGAAATGACATGTCACTTTGTACAATGTCTATTGCAGAAGAAACAATGTTTAAAGTGTATATGCAGTCGGACAAGGTGTTAATTCCATTATCTACAACGGTTAATGCTTTCTGTAAATTGTCCTGATCTATTTTCCTTAATCGGGCAGCAGCTTCTTGTTGGAAAAGTTTCCAAATTTCAGAGAAGACTGCACATAAGAATTGCTTTTTACATTGTCTTCTAGGGCATAAAAGGAAATCCAGCAAATCTATATTGTTAGACAGGAGACTGAGGTGTTCTTTAACATCATCCAGTGAGGAACATTTTAACCATTGTTGGCATAATTTCCCTACACTGTATATTGTTACTATACCCGAATGTTCTGATGACAAATAGTGAGGGTCTGACCTATTTGTTCTAAAAAAACCCGTGGAGTTTACAAAACATTCATGACAACCATTTGTGTCTACTGGCCACAATAACCACCCACCAGGACGTGAAAGTGACGTGTTAAATATCCCCTTTTGAACCCATTCATCAAGCTGGCCTTCAGTTGCATTAATGTTTTTTTGCCATTTGTAAAATTTAACAGTGGCAGGGATATTGAGCGCATTCCAGTCCTTAATTTTTGCCAAGCCTAAGCAACTTGTCTCTTGTACTGTTTCATTTGAAAATATCATTTGAACAGGTATCAGGCATGCTCTAAATGAAGCTTCCTTGCCCCTTATTTGCCGATATTTAGTTCCCCACACACTTTTTAAGTCAATCGACTTGAGACAATATTCATAGCCTCCTATAGCCAACTGGGAACAAAGGAATCAAAATAAATCAGCTTGGTATCGGTTAATAGGATATGTTGCATTTCCACCACTGGCAATTTAAAATAGTACAACTCAACATTTTTAACTTAGTTCCTAGAAAAATATGAAGACTTTTCAAAATATGTTTTAGAATTTCCTATTGGCGGAGTTGGACAATGTTGCAATTGTGTATAATTTAAAATAGTCTTTGAGGTACTTGCTCTGTGAATGTAATGATGTCCATAATAATTATAACAGAACATATCTCCATAATTTTATTTTGACTGATAAACATCTTAAATTTTAAACACTGTAAAATATTCTAAATCAGATAGCATAGAATCCACTGTTTTTATATACTAATCATCATAAACAACTCCAGGTATTATTATATCATTCATGGAAAGTTTAAATAGATAAGGAATTTGAATAACCTCTGTCAGGCCGTATATATCAAAGGGTACTTTATTCCAAACAATCCCATCAGGAATTGGTATGGCTGAAATGTTCCCTAGGGACAAGTCTTTGCAGACCTTATGTGAGGAAAAATTTGGTTTTAGGATCTCATCCACCAGTTCAACTGTAGAGTGTCAGGAAGGTAATGACCACGTATTAATAGGAAAAAGACAATGACAAATCCACTCCAAAGAAGGAAGGCAAGTAAATTCAATAAAAGCCACAGATACTTCCATGGGAAAATAAAATAGTTAATTTTTAGCCAATTTATCAGCTTACGTGCTCTTGACAGTTCTGTTGCAGAAGAGGCAGATGGGTCTGTAAAAATGTCATTAACATGGTCAGATTATCCAGATGCAGTTCATACAAAAACTTGAGCTGTGTTTGGAAAAGGAGAGCTGGCAGATGTCTCCCTTGGTGGTTCATGGGAGACTATTCCATCCGTTTGTGTAGAATTTGAGTATAATCGCTCAAGATTGTTGAAATTACTTGTTGCAGAAGATGTTAATGGAACTAATGAGAGATCATTTTCCATCCTTCCCAAACTCGGAGAGGTATCAGCATTGCTGCTCAAAACCTTTAGAGGAACATCCTGGTCTGCAGTGAGAGGGATTCGGGTACTACCCAGGAGTCCTCTAGGTCTGCTGTACAGATTCGGACATATGGTGTAGCTTGACATTGTCAATGGAGACAAAGCATTTTTCTTTAGAACCAGGTAGCGGTGGTAAAATGACAGTTCTGCTACTGTGTATTCCCAGGACTGGAACCGTGCACGATAGGAAGGACCGAACTCCTTTTTCAATGCAAATTTTTCATGCACTAGATCCCCAAGTTTTGAAATCCAGTTGGTAGGTGTTATAAGTGCATCCTCTATTCCCAGGAAGGTGGCACTGGCAGATAGGTTGTTGTCACTGAACTGTTATAAGTCCTGCAAGACAGTGACACGTTTGTTTATGTCAAAAAGTGCATCTGCCACATCCAGGCCAGGACGATCAAGATCTGGAACATACATTTGTGTTCCAAACAGGCATTTATATGAGGTACGCCCCTCCACAGGGATTCTGGACAGATTATTAAGTGCTTCTTGGACTCTAAACAGGTGAAAAAGCCAACTACGACCCGTGCCTAATATTCTGGCTGTTAAAGATTGCTTTAAATCCCGGTTTCTTCACTCCACTATTTCCCTTGGGATGAAATGGAGATGAATAATACAGTTGGACCCATAACAAAGCCATGGCATCCCGAATGCAGACTCCTGGTCCGAGTGGAAAGCCGCAACTGCATATTTGCTGATAAAGACTTTAAAATCTTTAATAACTGTTTGATCATCAGCATAGCGTTGTGGCCAAACCCATAAAAATCTGGAGCATGAGTTAACAGCGACTAGAATATATTTGTATGCACCATCAGGTGTCAGGGGACCCTGGTGGTCCAAGTACACATTGTAGAGGTTTTTGGAAATTAGAAGAGGTGTCTAAGGTGAGCATTTAACGGTGGACCCTTTTACTTGCTGACAGATGTCACAGAACAAGATATACTGCTTGTTCTGATTGTATAGACCTGGCCACCAGTAGCATGCTTGTAACAATGCAGTAATAGCTGCCACACCAGCATGGGTAGAAGCAACTCCCTCATGAGCTACTTTAATCAACTCTAGTATTTGATCTTGGTTGGGGATCAAACAATCATCCACCCTTGATATTGTTAATAGGGCAGTACTGAGACTAGGTATGTGGTAGGAAAATTTGGCAGGAGACTTCGCTACTTTCCCCCATCAGAAGTCTGTGTTTAATGGTTTGCCTTTTGATTCTCTGAACCCATTCTGGTGCCAATAATGCAGATATTCATTGAAGGACTGGACATAGTAGTACAAATCACAGACTATTAATGTTAACTGTTATGGATCCAAGTGTTCCAGTGCCATCACCATATATTTAAGCTCTGCTAACTCTGCAGTGCAGACCCCTAAGGTCTGCGTGTAAATGTGCTGTGGATGAAATTCACTATTTTTCATGTAGCCACTCAGTGTACATTATTATCTGATATTGTTCAATAGGCAACATGTTTGCAGGAACAGGGTATTCAAGTTCATATTGGAGAAATTCTTGAGTTTGTAATTTTGGGTTGAAAACATAGTCAACATCAGTGTCTGTCAGACGTTGTCCGTTGAATCCAGTGTGGATTTAGTGCCTTAAGGTTTGGAACACCAGCTTTGGTGACAGCCTCAAGGGCTGGAGGGCCTCAAGGGCTGGAATAGGAGATCTGACCAGAACATCAGCGCTGCCAAAAAAGCTGCCTTTGAAGCACACCTCAACACCAGCACTCATAACAGTAAAGAGCTCTTCCCAATTATCAAAAAGTTCACAAATCCCGGGGCAGACACCTCATCCATCCCTCCCTACCAAGACCTCTGCAACAAACTCATCACCTTCTTTCACCTTAAGATCCCAAACATCTATGAAGGTTTCAGGAACCAAAGCCTGTCAGCACTGCTCACCACCAGGGACCTAGCACCCCACCAGATACTGAACTCCTGGACCCCCATCACCAGAGAGGACAGCAAAGACTGATGAACCGATCCACTCTGGAGCACCCTTGGATCAATGCACTCATCACATGCTCAACTTGGCAAGCGCTTTCATAGCACCGGAGCTCTGCCGAACCATCAACCTATCCTTCAAGACTGCCACTTCCCCTCAGACTGGAAATACGCCAAAATCAGCCTGCTACTCAAGAAACCTACCGCCAACCCTAGGGAGCTGAAGAACTACAAACCCACCTCTCTTCTCCCTTTCTCAGCCAAGGTAATGGAGAAAGCTGTCAACCAGCAACTCACCGAGTTCCTCGAGACACACTGTATCCTAGACCCTTCCCTGTCCAGATTCAGAATCAACCACAGCACCAAAACTGCACTCTTAGCAGCCACTGATGACATATGCATCATACTGGACCGTGGAGGCACTGCTGCACTCTTCCTCGAGCTCTCCACTGCATTTGACACCGTCTCCCACTCCACCCTCTGTGACAGACTACAGAACGCCGGCATCTGAGACAAAGCCCTGAACTGGATCAGGTCCTTCCTCACTGGAAGAACACAGAGGGTCAGACTACCAACGTTCACATCAGAACCTAAAGACACTTGTTGCGGAGTGCCCCAAGAATCCTCACTGAGCCCGACGCTTTTAAACGTCTACATGGCCCGCTCAGTAAGATCACCAAGCAACATGATCTAAACATAGACTTCTATGCCAATGACACCCAACTGATCCTCTCTCTGTCCGAGGACTCTGTGCAAGCCAAGAGGAATTTCCACAATGGGATGAGAGCAGTCGCTGCCTGGATGAAGGCCAGCTGCCTTAAGCTCATCTCGGACAAGACAGAGATCCTCATGATTGGCTCTACCACTTCCGCCTGCAGTGACTCCTGGTGGCCCACCAATCTGGGTAACGACCCCCGCCCACTGACCATCCGCGCATCCTGGGCATCATCCTGAACTCCTCTCTATCCATGACCCGCCAAGTTAATGCTGTCTCCTCATCAAGCTTCCACACCCTCCGTCTCCTGAGGAACATTTTAAATGGACTCCTCCCGACATGAGGAGGACAGTCACCCATGCACTCATGACCAGCAAACTGGACTACTGCAACAAACTTTATGCTGGCATTA